>NC_139706.1:562500-852500 GCF_964188405.1 Protomyctophum parallelum | reverse complement strand
ATGAGACTGTATAGAGGAGCAGGACTCAATAGTGGCCTTGCATTAAGCATCAAGGAAATGTTTGGCAAAAATAGAAAATGGTATCAAGCTTGGATTGTGATTCGGCATACATCCTTTGGATGGTTCCAAATCCGAGATATGTTTTGGAAAAAGTAATACTGTTTCTTGTTTCTTTCTTGTTTCTGTTTCTAATACGTTGTGTGATGATGTTACTGTATGTGATAGACCCCCCTGGCAGTGGCACAGCTATTTTTTCTGTATTTTTCAAGTAGTATTATTATTTGTTTGTTGGTACATTTTGTAAAGCGTCCTTGGGTTCATGAAAGGCGCTATAAAAATTCAAGCTATTATTATTTAAAGATTGATTGTTTCATATGGAAGAATTGTAATGTGTATTTCCTTCCTTTTTCTTTAGATGTATTTGAACACACTAGTACAGAGATTTTTGTTTATAGTTTTAAGAATGTGATGTGACAAGTGTCACAAGGAAGGTTCAATTAAACACATATAATGGTGAACAAGTGTTTTTGCATTATTTATGGCTATGTATGATTTAAATCTGAGTTGGACGAATATGATGCGGATTTCATTTATTTAGCTCTAATAGGAGTAGGATAGTAATGTTTAAAAGTCTTTAGTAAAATTAGTATTAAAGACGACAATAAAAATCAACATATTTTGAAAAGAGTACATTTGTCAACAGAGGTAATTACAATGACAGTGTAAGACTTTTCTCACCAATATAGGCCATTATTACATTATGAACTTTTATTACATTATGAGCTGCCTATTAAGGAAACTCATAATGTAACACGTCTTTTTTGAAAAATCTGTTATTACGTTATGTGCTCATGACTTTATTACATTATGAGCAAATTATTACATTATGAGTTTTTATTACATTTAACTTATTACATTATGAGCATTTTTGAGCCGTTATTACATTATGAGTTGCTATTACACTATGAGTTGCTACACAAGTGCTATTGGAATCCATTGATAATGTCCAGTTAAACATTTGAAAGATGTTGGTACCATATTAGTGTTGTAATATTACTGAGTTGTCGAGAAAAATAACGTAAAAGTCGCCTAACATAAATTGACAATTGTATGATATTTTGCCTTCCACACACATACTGTGTGTGTCTTCCCCAGTGCTATTGTAACAAATGAACAATGTCAAAATTTGACTTGTAGACTTTGATAACTTTTTTGTCCAATGTTACTGTGGAAATATGGATAAATATAATCAGAAAATAAACTTTCTTAGATATGTGTTGTTTTTTTGCAATGTAAAGCATTTCAGAAGGTAAAAATCTATCACTGATAAACAATTTTAATTACTATTTTTCTTGTTACAAAATCTAAGAAATACCTTCATTATGTCTTTTCATTTTTGCAATGAAAACCATTTGATAAGGTCACAATCTATCACTGATAAACAGTGAACACACATGTTACAGTGTCTAATTGTAGGCTATATCACATTAGAAAATGCTATAATATGACTCAACACATAGGCAGGGTATCACTGGTCGGTGGATAGCATATAATTTACTCTGATAAACTAATTAAACCCACTTTATACGTCCCTTCCCGACTAAACACATACACATATCTTGAAGTTTGACCTTTTATTCAACAAATATTCATACAAATATTAAAATAAAACAGATCTTTCTTGATCACATGACTATATAGATAATTATTTGCGTAACATTTCGATAAAAGTAATATTAAAAAAACACAAAAAACACAAATGACAAGTTTTAGCATTAAAAAAAACACACACTAGATCTCAAGGTTTCCTTGACTTGGGCGAAATCAATAAATACATCTGTGAATAAAGAGGTTCACAGATTAACTGCAGATGTCACAATGCCAGGTCACTTTACTGCCAATTACTTTTTTTGGAATGGTCACACATGTAGGGTGGTACCATTCCTCGCACAGTGCGCATTGCACCATCAACTCCTTACTGTGTGCAGTACGACACACACAGTACACATTAATGATGGCTTTGTTGTCATCTTTTATTTTTGTGGTTTTTGGGTGGAATTTAATTAGCATCTTTCGTTTGGAAATAGAATTGAACAGCTGTGACCTCAGTTTGCCTTCCATAAATTTGCACATCTCTGGTTTAGCACCTTGGCACAAAGCATATGTATAGACCGATTCCGTACCGGTTTCATGGTCGCAGCCTACGTATTTCCTGTAGGCGGACTCGACGTAGCTGCGGGGGTAAAACCCTCACCAGGCGCACATCTTCCACTACAGTGAACGGCAGAGTGACTGATGTTAGTTTGCCTCAAACTTTACTCCTTTACCTGCTTTTTTACTAACACTAACATTACAAAGATGCCCAGAACATCGAGATGAACCTGTGTAGTTTATGGCTGCTCCAACAGTAGTGGCAACATAACAAATAAAATAAAACGGAATGTCTATATCCACCGCGATGGCTGAGACCAGAGCCACTGAGCAATGGTTGAGACAAAGCAGTGAAAGATACATAACGCCAGTCTTACCCAATACCAAATATTTCTGTTTTATTAACACAAGGCTGCTGTACTTTATACCTCATACTTTAAATGCTTAGTATGAGGTATAAAATACAGCAGCCTTGTGTTCATAAAACAGAAAGATTGGGTATTGGGTAAGACTGAAATTATGTATCTTGCAGGATTCTTCACTGCTTTGTCTCAACCATTACTCAATGGCTCTGGTCTCAGCCATCGCGGTGGATATTAGACATTCCGTTTTATTTTATTTGTTATGTTGCCACTACTGTTGGAGCAGCCATAAACTACACAGGTTCATCTCGATGTTCTGGGCATCTTTGTAATGTTAGTGTTAGTAAAAAAGCAGGTAAAGGAGTAAAGTTTGAGGCAAACTAACATCAGTCACTCTGCCGTTCACTGTAGTGGAAGATGTGCGCCTGGTGAGGGTTTTACCCCCGCAGCTACGTCGAGTCCGCCTACAGGAAATACGTAGGCTGCGACCATGAAACCGGTACGGAATCGGTCTATAGGCCACCGCAAACATCCCGCAGTTGCTTGCATTAGTTTGCTGCTGCACATCTGGCAGCAGAACCTCGAAAAAGGGTGATCTTGTCCTGAGCAGCCAGGATAGAGCCTGTTTAGTTTGATCGTCCAGTTTAAGACTAAGGCTGTCGTAGACAACCAGCTGGTCTTGGTCACAAAATATATTGCTTACTGTAACCCAGTGTGACCTGCGAATGTTCAAAAATTGAATGAACTTTCCTTCAGGAGTGCCTACAACGCCCCCCTTTGGTATAGCTGCAAAAGGCAATACAGATTGAAAACCATCAATGTCAGTGTATTCATTTGCCAGAAAGTAAGTGGCTTGATCCATATGCTTATCTGTTAGCCAATAGTCCATCTCAAGAATTCTCACGAGAGACACTTTTTTTACTCTTTGATCGACTCTGACTGGTGGACGTCTTCCTTTGTTGGTTCCACGCCAGATTGGTCCCTCAATTTTGGAGAGCCTTCGTCGCACTCTGGCTTTCTGTGGAACTGCCTTCTTCTTTTTAGTTTGTTCCTTTAACAGATAGAGAGACAGAAATAAAAATTAAAATCCATTTTCCAGTGACAAATTGGCACTTGGCAGTGATATTCTAATCAAGGTCCAGTAACATATATGTTGGAGTACAGTATATTTAGAAATTAATTGAATTAAATTGTACAAATGTATAACAATTGAAATACTACCACATTAACTTGTAATGCATGTAGGCCTATCAGTCATGTTGTTGGAAAAAAAAGACAAAAGAAAGACACAAAGTACTATAAACATTCTCACTACGTCCAGTTTACAGTGTACTTTTAAATTACTTTATATTTACTTAATTTAATCACTCATTATAATAACTAATAGTTCAGTCATTTCAACAGTAATCCTAAAAAAAAGGAGCATTAGAGTAGGCCTACCTGTGGTGCTATGGCCTCAGGAAGGTCTGTGTCACTGGACTTGACTGTAGATGCAGTTGTCTTTGGAGGCATCTCAGCCGTGTCTTTGAACTGTAATGAACATGTCAAACAAAATGAATTAATGTTTAGCATAGGCTACACAGCAGTGGCGGCTCTAGCTGATGTTGGTTGGAGGGGCTGAAGAAATCTTATGCTACGGGCCAATATACGATAGTATATGCTGATTGATTTATTAACAGTTTGCAGAATTACAGTACATTTCAAGTACAACTCAATACAAAAATATGCTATCCATTGTTCACCCTATACTACAGCATGTTCACAGAATACTGGTCTACAGCAACAACAGCATCAGCATCACATTCCACAACAACCCAGTACCCATGCAGTGCTACTCAGAAAATCTATTACACTATGCTACCCAACTAGTTCAACCTGCAGCAATAGCATCATATTCCAGATATCAAAGTACAGCAATGACACTACTACAGGCCTATACTTTGTTACAGCAAATGCTCCACAACAACAGAAGTGCATGCCCACAAAAAAACACTCCACTGAACATTGTTTGTATTTGTATGTACAGATAGCTGCTCTTATACTGTCATTAATAATAACAGTACGCATGCACGCACGCATGCACGCACACACACGCGCGCGCGCAACTGGCGCAAACGGGCCGTTTGCGCCAGATGCGTTGTGCGCGCGCGTCGGTGCCGTTTCGAAACAAGCAACTTGCAAGGCACACATGCACGCACGTGCGCACGCACACGGCACCGAAACAACACTAACACACGCACACAAACACAGCCTCTCTCTCTCTCTCTCTTCCCAACTCAATGAGAGCTCGAGCCACTTTCAATGTGATTAAACCAGCGATTATGTTTCTTAACTTTGTGAGATGAATGAAGCAGACCACTCTACCTTTCTGTGGGTCCGGTGTGCGGTCAGCTCACTCAGCTGTCTGCCCCAAGCAAGAATTTCAAACTCACAAAACGTATTCTTCGTATCCTTTCCTTTTGTTATATCCAAAATGGACGATATGCTCCCAGTCTCTTAACTTCATTTTCCCCTCCACGGACACGGGACAAAACTGATTATAAAGTAAATAATAAACTTATTTCATTTAAAATAGGCTACTTCTTTCACATCATAAACAACCACACAACGAGCAGGTGGCCACGTGCTGTGATTGGTCAATAGCCAATGACCTCACGGTCCAACAGGCCAAACAACATGCCCCCCGAGCTGTTAGGCCACGCCCACAGCTTTGAACCATACCCCTGAGGTGATAGGCCACACCCGAGCTTTAAACCACACCCTCCCAAGCCGACAGACCACGCCCACATCTTAAACAACCCCCCCCCCCCTCCAGCCGATAGGCCAAGACCACAGCCTTAAACCACACCCCCCAAGGCGACAAGCAACGGCCGTAGCTTTAAACCGAAGCCCTGAGCCGATAGGCCACACCCACGTTGTTCAACCACGCCCCCAATGTGGGCGGGGGTCTGGCCGAGGGGGAGGGGGACGGAAGGAGTACACGAATTCCGGAGTGCAAGTGAAAAATCTTCAAAGCGTTGAAAAGCATGAAAAGTGTGAAAAACACACAATGTGGCATTTTGCCCGGCTCTCCACGCGGCCCCTGGGGGCCTTGGGCCCCCACCGGGGTGCCAGGCCCGAAGCCAGCTAAACCCACAACCCGGCTCTCCATCCGAACCCGGGTACCCACTCTCATCAATTGATGAATTGAACAATGTGGACCCTGTTGTAAACAAGTGTAATGCTTAATTGGGTCGTCCACTCACAGTTGACAGTCTTTGTATTGAGTTTGTGCTTGAAATGTACTGTAAATTCTACAAACTGTTAATAAATATTTCAATCAATCAATCAAAAGGGCTGAGCACAGCCCTCTATTGGCTCTGGGGCTGAGAGATTGTAGCCCCAATGGCAAGTAAACCAAGCAGGCGTGTCTTGGCAGCTGTCAATCATTCAACGCAATGAAAGCCAATGGAAGCATTTTGGGCTGTAAGAAATCAGCCCATTTTGGGCTATTTTGTGTTTTTCTTGTAACTATTTGATGCTGTTGCTGCTTTAGATTATACCAGAATATAAAAGTATCTATTCTAAAACATTTTAATAATAATTTCTCATCTTTACTCCATAAGATAGGGGGGGCTCAGCCCCCCTTGCCCATAGATACGAGCCACCCCTGCTACACAGTTATTACTATACATTGTCATTTACAATACTAGATTACATAGTCATTACATTGTTAAGACAATAATAACATAATAAAAAAACTTAATCAGAGCAGCAGGGGCGGTAATTGCATTCGCTGTACTGCACTCACACGAAAAGAGATCTGAGCCAGAAGAGAAGGCAAAGCTCTCTGTCTACTGAGCAATTTTCGTTCCTATTCTCACCTATGGTCATGAAGTGTGGGTCATGACTGAAAGAATACATTTGAGAATACAGTAGCTGCATAATGGAGCGGAGGCACGGCTCAAAAAGAAAACTTAACATTTTGGGACATGAAAGGTTTCCACCCGACAGCAGCAATATACATTTAAAAACTCTTTATGAGAAGTAATGTCACTGCACGCGGCTTCTAGTAGTTCATAAGTCATCCCAATGTTAATGATGACATTTATAAAAACTAAAAAGCCAAAGAAGCATTTGAGCACCTGTGGTAAGGTCCCAGGGTCAGAAATCACTTCTTCTTCTGAATCACTCAAGGTCAAGCTCAAACAGTCACGAGATGCTGTTGCCTTTGACTTCACGTCTTTGAACTGTAATACAACATGTCAAAGAAAAGTAAGTTTCACATTGCCTACAGTATATATTTTTATGATTTTAGTAAACATTATTACATATTGTAAACTACATTGTACATACAGTGTTAATGAATGACTTACAACAATATTAAAGTGCTTCTTGTTTAATGAACTAATACAACTCTAAGTTACTTAATTGACAGAAGAATTGCCTATTACTTGTAATATGTTGTAATATGTTCATATCAACATATTACAACATTTCTTTTTATCTTGTTTTCATCAAATGATGCCCTATACTTCATACCGCTTCTAGTGGAGAACCAGAGTACTGCAAATAGCCAATGTACAAGCTCACGAGTTGCAATGAGACGTGTTTAAACTCATTACGAGAACTGCATACTTTTCTGTAGTTTAGTGTACTTTTAGTAATTGTCATTAAAACAGTATTAAGTATAGGATCATTTAATCACCTGTGGTTTGGTCACAGTGCCTTCAAGGTCTTCAGTATCAGAGTGCAATGGAGACTCTGGAGAAGCTGCTGCCTTAGAAGGAGCCTCACGGGTGTCTTTGAACTGTATGGCATTAATGGCAAAGAAAAGTAACTAAATAGCCTATATATATATAGCCTATAACATGCAGTGGTAATTAACAACAGTGTTTATTTTATTAAAGTATAAAGCCTATGGAACATTTAATAGACTGACTACACATATAGACTGACTGACATATGACATTCCAACCAACCCTTTTTCTGGTGCGCTCTTTGTCGCCGTATTCACGCAACATGGCATCGTGGATCTTTTGGTATTGGCTGACAAAGTCATCTAGCCTTGTGAGACCTTTCATAGGGAACCGTATGTGTTTTAAGTCCCACTGGCTCTTTTCCATGATGCCCTGTGTCCGGTTATCCTGTGTGAAGTTCTGCAACACAATACAGATTAAAAAACATTTACACTGCAACCATATCCTTTTTACTTTCTTTTGTTTAGACATATCTGTAGGTTTATCTTTTACAGTTTATCTTTTTCACACTTGGGAGATGAGATGTGCAATGGAGCTAAGTATGTATGTGTGTGTAAATAGTTCAATAGGCAATTTTGAAAAGGCTCGTTGCAAACGAACAGTAACAGTTATTGCCCTGGGAGGCTAAAGTTTGTCACAGAGGTTGAGTGCGTGTGTGCGTGCGCATCACACCAGGATGAATTATGTAATTGTACCTGTGTTTTGATTTTGCTGACTTTTTCAAAGACCTCTCTGAAATGGTTGTATGCTCCACCCTTATCCATACCATGTCGATATAAGTTCCCTAAGAAGAAAAAAAGAAAATTATGTGGTAAATTTAAACATAATGTTATGTATTTTACACATCAATGAAAATAAAATAATATATATAATTCACACTTAAGCTCATTGCTAAATAATATAATATAAAATATAAAAGTGTTATTATCATACCTAGCATCATTCCAGACCAAAGGGCAGCATTGGGCAGGAAGTTTTTGGCCAGTGTCGTGATGAATGTAGGGGAGAAATATGGATTTGGAGGGCCCTTCACCTCAAGAGAAACATTTCTGATGACATTCTCAAAATGCATCTCAAACGGATTGCTTCCAACACCGTGGGTTTCTCCCTGAAAGCACCAATATCAATGTGAAGTTTTTTTAGAATAGGATTTTGAAGACACTTTTGGAATCGGCCTGATGTCTAAACGGATCTAACTAACAGAAACTTAAAAGGTTTTAGGATAAAGTTAATTTGGGCTTTTTTGAATAAACTAAACAAAGAGGAAAAGAATATACATTATTTTTAGCATAGTACTATATCTGACTATTGTGTCAAAAATAGCATTACCGTGTCATCCTCCTCCACAACTTCGACAACTCCTTTGTCAATGTCACCAATTCCCTTTTCCTGCATGAGTTGCTGGAGGTTTTTGAAATGTTTTTCCACATTTGTATTGGTGCTGGGACTGGAAAAGAGGACTGTAGCACTGACTACAGCGTCGTCCATCTCGGGCAGTGTGCCACAGTCTGCAAGTAGGCCAAACACGTGCATAGCAAGACTGTAGTATGCCTTTGGGAAACTATAGGGGAAAAGAGGCTGTTAATTATTTATTCAGTTCAAAATGGGAACTTACACAAATATTATATTATATATATATATATTATAATATTTCTCACCTTTTCTTGCACAAGTCCTTTGCATTTTTTACAATATGACTCAGACAACGATGGACGATGGGGAGGTCAAATTTGTCTGAGTTACATTGTCCTGTAATAATATTGTAGTACCTCTGCTGGAGTTCTGGAAGGCTTAGTCTACAAAATGTCCAGGAAATAGCCTGAAGGAGGACAATGGATCCATCACAAATGATCATGACGGGTCTTTTATATGTTTGAGGGCCATGCTTCTTTGCCAGGTCTGTCAGGAAGGATTGTAAAAAATATGTTATTGAGGCCGTAGTGTGCTCACAAGTGAGGAACGTTGCCACAGGTAGAGGGGATCCACCTTTTGTCGGATTTCTCACAATTAATTCGTACACGTAGTACGGCGGTGAGTTTTTGGCTTTCCTCAGAATGCTTCCTGTCGCATCAATATAAACGACATCATTCTTGCATCGGGCAAAGAAGACTGACAGAGTCTTCTTTGACCAGAGCATCACTCCTTTTGGGGCCATTATGACTTTCTGCAGCACTTCACCGTCACCTCCGGTCTTTGCATCCAACATTTTCTGCAGACTCAGCACCTCAATTGGATCGGCTCGCAAACGTCTCCTTTCAGAACATGCAATGTTCTTCAAAACTGAAGGGGTTTGCGCTGTGTCCCTGCATCCAGAGTCCATGACATCGTCTGGGATCTCTCCGATATCGTCAAGATACACCGACCTCGGTAGCTTACTCTGCAGTCTCTCTCCATATCTTGAGCGTGCATCAGCACGCACAGGCCTTCGTCGAAGGTCATCTCGAACATGACAAACATCTCCACCAGAGAATTCAATGCATGCTTTCAATGTTTTTTCATCATTAACTGTGACGTCAACTTGGACCGGACAGTTCTCCATGGTGCAATAGCCATCACAATTAAAAAGGTCTTCCTGGTTTATTTGAGTGCTTTGTTTTCACAGTATGCCTATTGAAGGCAAAGCTACAGTATGGGTGGTGGGATCTGATGCCTGTTGATATAATATTAGTCCACTCAAGATTATTAAATTGTCTCCTTGTCTGGTTTTGTCGCAATTCGTTCCAATCCTTCCTTTTGATATAAAATAAGCCTTTCTTTGGTGCAGGAAGTGTGTAGAGGTCTGATATCGGTGGACTCTGATATGGGGAAAATAATAAGATTCAGTACACAGAAAGATAAATAGATAGGCTACTATATTAAGGTGAATATGCAGTAGTATTATAGTATGAAGTACATGGTCTACAGTACACAAATGTAACTGTCCAAACAGTATTTTTCATGATTGATGGGAGATATATATGGGAGATATATATAATGCATATTTGTGTAACATACAGTATGGTGCTGGATATTAGGCATATTTCACAACATTCCAGAATAAATACATGTTTTGCCCAATCAAATGGGCACATTTATGTTAAATTAATTCTAATGATGCAGAATGCGTTTGTGAAAACATATTTACTTGTTAATTTCAGTGTTGGAAAGTAAGACTTTTGGTGACAAAACATGCAATTACTGGGGACAAGAAAAAAGTAATAAGGAAACTTAGGAAAAGTTGCTTTTGACAGGGAGTATAGTAATAATAGTACAACTAACTATAGTAATATGTAATATGTTAAAGTTTTAACCCATTTAGACCTGATTTAAAAACATTCACTTTGAAAGAATATATATTCAAAGATTTGCGCCACATTTTTACGATTTTTCTAAAATAGCAGACCTACAAGCTCATAGCGCGCCACCGAGTGGCGCGCTATGAGCTTGTAGATCTGCTATTTTTCAATAGCTAAATTATAACATAATGTTTAAAACACCAAAATGGGTTCCCGCCCAAAATGGATTAAATTAACTATTCCAACACTGTTTGTTGCAAAGCACAATAGTCGTGAATAATTGGAACATTTTGACAACTTATTATACTCTGTGGAATCTGTCCACTCTGTACTGTACCTTCTTCTCTCCACTGGAACCCTGGTCTTCTTCATCTCCACTCTGAACCTTATCTCCACTCGAAACCTCTGCTTCACTCTCATCCTCTTCACTCTGTATTTTCAATATGTCACATATGCAAATTGTTTTATTAATCAATTTGAGATATCATATCACTGTTGGCAGTTAAGTGTACATTTAGATGAAATAAAAACGTATAAATACTGTTTTTTTTAGTATATCACTCAAAGCTACAGCATAGTTAACAACATTGATCACCGGCATATCTAGTGATGAAACAAAGTCCCTTGTTTTGATGATGAAATTGCTATGATGGCCTTCAACTCACACTGGTGAAATCGACCACTGTGGCTTGATCATGGGCGTGAATAACTGGAACATTTTGACAACGTGTGGTTACTTTGTAACCTATGTTCTCTGAGTGAAGAGACTATCTCTCCACCCAACATATTTCATATGAATGGGGAATGTCCCCACCTCACTTGTGACGTGGATATCTCTTTAAGACACACCAGTTGTACTGGCACGCACGGGTATATAAGGCCCCAGGTGTGCGTGATTACACTGGTTTACTTGATCGACACCGCTTCTGAGCGACATCGAGGTGGAGAGATAGTCTCTTCACTCAGAGAACATAGGTTACAAAGTAACCACACGTTCTCTATCGTATCAGAGACTATCTCTCCACCCAACATATTTCATATGTATGGGGAACTCTGTAAGACACCTCGTGAGGAAGCGAAACAGTCCCAGAACCCCAAAGACAACACCAGTGGGCTTCGACCCAGCACATACTGAATTTGGAATGATTTATCATGTATGTTCAATGTAATGTATTTACAACCCCTGGAACGGCCGGACAGCCAGACGCCATCCGCCGCCAAATGCTCAGGCGCTAGGCGCCACCCAGAGCCCGGCCCTGCCAGACGCTAAGGCCAGAGACCACAGGGGTGAAGGGCCGCCCAAGCCAGCCCACTAGACGCAAGGCTGGCTTGACTGGTGAAGGTGACAATGACACCCACCGCTGAGTAGCATGCGAGACCAACTCCCCGAAGGGAGCGAATGCTGCATGTTCAGCCGGTATAACCGGGTGAATGTACATTAGACGGAGTAGACTATGTCGCCGCTGTGCAGGTCTGTCAGAGACGCACCTTTCCACAGCGTCCCCAGGTGGAGTGTGCCTTCCCTCCAGGCGGCACTGGCACTCCTACCTGTTTGTGTGCTGGATAACCTCTGTGATCCATGCACTCTCACTTGAAGCACTCAAAGAGCTGGTTCGTTACTCTGTGGGCCTTGTGTGGCCCTGGCATACGAATCTAATGCTCCAATAGGGCAGAGTGAGGACCGACTCCGTCTCTGTATGTCTACTGTCTGTATGACGATGGTAGGACAGAGCTCTATCACCTGATTGAGACGTGCCCTTTTGAAAACATTGGGGAGAAAGGCCGGTTTGGGGCAAGACTATACCATCATCCGGCATAGGCCTGCAGAGCTCATTATGGATTGACAGAGCTCGCAACTCCCCCATTTCTCCTTGCAGATGTGACACCGACAAGACTGCTGTCTTGAGCATGTCACGCTCACTGACTAAAGGTCGTAGAGCCTCCAGAGCTAACCCCAGATGGGCCTGATTGGGTCCCTAACCTGAGCTCCTCTGGGCCTCAGGGCACCCTTCAGGAAATGCTCTTCCTTTCTTTGTAACGAGGTTACTGCAGTCTGCAGGGCCTGCGCTCCCGCTAAAGTCAGCCTGCCGAACACTCGGTCAGCTGACTGTTGAAGCCCTGTTCTCTGAACCGGAATGATCCTTATGTCACATCACGGTTTTACAAGTAAAAAGTGGATGGCCTTCGTTTTTGTGCATAGTTCCCATCGCGTTTATGCTGCGGAGCTAAGCACACACCCAGTGAGAAGGGTGCTGGATGCCACACTGATACCACATAATGGTAGAACCTGATAAATGCTGACAGCGTCGATCAAGAGGCTGTCCCACAGAACTCAGATTGGAGGGCATCTCGCCGTAAGCCCATGCGGCAACGAGGCCCTGTGTGGAATGTGCACATGTTCCCGTTGGGGCTGGCCTGCCTGCCCACCTATATGCCTGCTGGATTGTTTCACAAGCCAATGAGTGAAGTCCAGTCTTGGAGACTATCTGCCTAAGACAGTTAGGCCCATTTACCCTGCTTCACCACCCTGCTTAGGAGGGTGGGAAGGGTGAAAATCAATAGACTGACTGGCTCACACTCTGATCAGGCAGGAAGCGGCAGCACCCCTCACTGACAGAGACATTCTTGTGGCTGACACTGCAGTGCCAACAGCAAGAATGCTGTCCTGTGAGAAGCCATTGCAGCCCAAGTCTCCACGGGCTTAATTGGCTCATGCCGTAAGGCAGACAATACCACTCCCCGAGGAGGGACTGCTGGCCTATTGTGTGAGGGATGAACGGTATGAGGACCAACTGGGTGACTATTGTGTCGCCCTTGTGTGGGACAGCGGCCCGCCATGTTGCCAGATCCCTGGCCTAGCCACACGATTACCTCTGGATGAGGAGGGAGCTCAACCGGTCTCCAACACACAGAATTACACCCAGGTGTTTAAACGGCCATGCCGTAATACAACCTTATGGTGGTTCTGCTCACCCCTGACAGTCTCGTCACATTCTGCTGTGTGAACAGCAGTGTGAATTCGCTGGAACAACGTGGAACGTGTAAACTGACGCTGTCAACGATACGCCCACGTAGTGCATGACTGTGAATGACAGATAATGCACTGGCCGCATGTTCAGAAGAGCCGGAGGCACAAAGTGCACCATGATTGCCCTCAGCCCTAAGGGGCGGAGGCACAACCTGAGGGTGGCCCGACTCACTAGAGCAAGGGACAGAGTCCCTGCTTTGCCCTCTAACACATGCCGAGGAGCGCTGCGGACTGTGAGAGTTGACGCCTGCAAGGCCTCTTGTTGAGGTGCCGGCCTAGGTACCCAAAGTGCTGCAGGTGCCTGGCCACGTTGTTGTGGCACTGCACCTCTGAGCGAGCACACACCATTCAGTTATCCAATTTAGGATGCAAAGGCCCTCCCGCCAAGGACTATGTCCAATCGGGGGGCTAGACATATGCCGAATGGGAGGACACGGGACTCGAAGGTTCTGTCATCTAAGACAAGCCGGTCAGTGCGTCAGACCCGGGATCTGAGAATAGACATCCCCGGTCGAGCATGGCAAGCCAGTCGCCTTGGAGGATGGCCTGTAAGACCCTCAGCCCTTCCTTGCCGGGAGTGCTGTAAGCAGCACCCCACCCTCCCGAAGACATAGTGGAACCCACCCAGGGGTCCACCTGAATTGTCTTCCAGGACAACCGCTGTCCCGAGAGACAGCGGGTGGGGTCTGGGGCCTTAACTGTCAGGACTGAGGTATGGGCTTAGCCCGCCGAGCACATTTTAGCCATACCCTGCCGGTTGGCCTGTAACCGGACCCGTAGGTCCCTGGAACTGCCAAACCTGACTGGGGTTGCACAGCCTGAGGGGTGACCGAGGCAGGCTACTCATGGCCTTGCCGGAGCATTCCTGCACCTCCTGTGCACCTCCACAGCCTCCTTAGGATGCTGTAGCAAAGCACTGGCCTTTTTGCCAAACATGGCCAGTGGCTCAATAGGCAGCGTGGGGGAGCTTGTCCTCCTATCGCAGCTTGGCCTGGGGCTGCCACAGACGGCACCTCACCAAAGGGCATCAATAGCATTGCCTGCTGCCACTGCCTGGGGAGCCTGAAAGCCAGTCGCTGCAGCTCCTCAATAAGGTCCGGGCCCTAATGGTCACATAAGTGCCACATATAAGCCGGTGCTGAAGCAGTGACAGAATAACCCTGTGTTGACTAGCTGCGCCTAGATAGCCATAGTGCATTCTCGGGATGAGAAGGAGCTTACTTTGTGGTTTCGAACCGGTAACCGGATTATACCATGCAAGTTTACACCTATAGGTGCGTGAACGGCCTTGCCGTGATACACCGTACAGAGTATTCCGCCCGACAGCCGCGGCACACTCGAGTTGCCAACATTGGCGAAACTACATCACGGACGCGTGAGCTGACACTGTCAGCAATACGCCGTATATACAGTAGTGTGCAAATGGCTGTGATTTCAGGGCTTGCTCCTGGCAGACTCAGCACGTCCTATACACTGTATAGTGCGCTACTACACCTGAACGCGGAAAGCTGACTGCCACGGCAGCCATACGCTCATCCTGTCTATGACAGAACCCACGGTTCGGAGGATGAGCTTGCTCCGTGGCGTCCCCCGTCGCGCAGTCTACACCGGAGTGCGTGAACGGCTTTAGCCGCAATACACTCAAGTGAGCTCTCTCTCACGAGGCGAGGCAAAAACACGGCACTACAGATGCGGAAGTCGCCCCAGCGACAATACGCCTGTATAGTGCGTTTTAATGCTATAGCCTGGCCGGGCTGTTGTTTTGATTGATTGATTTACTGATTTACTAACAGCTTGCAGAATTACAGTACATTTCGAGCACAACTCAATACAAATACTGTTAACAGAGAGTGGGCGATACCATAAAGCATTACACTTGTTTACAATAGGGCCCACCATCTTCAATTCATCAAAACATTTAGAGACGTACGAATATACACAACTATATTCACTGCGCACTCGCAGGTCCCCTCCAGCCCACAGAATATGCAGCATGGATGCGTGAATTGACGCCATGCCAATAATACACCCGTATAGTGCGTTGTATTCCACTGCCTTTAAGGATTACCGGGCCACTGGTCCTGTCTGTGTCACTGCACTCAGATCGACAGACAGGCTACACCACAGGAGCGTAAACTGGCGCCCCGCCAGCAATACCCCTGTATAGTGTGTTATATGGCCGTCGGATTCCTTCATTCCTCCTAGCCTCAACTGGCAAGAGGAAGAAAATCATACAGGAGTCAGGATCTTCATGAGCTGCTATCGCATGACCAGGGAACCCACAGGTCACCCACTAGTCATGGACATCCTCTGTGGGCATATGTGCCCCACACAGCCCCAGAGAAACCCCTGCTGTTTCCATTTAATTCAATACATATATACACTATTATTTTAATATGTTATATTAAATAAATACACATTTAACTGTTTAAACATGCTAAAAAAAAAAAAACGGGGAGTATAGTAATGTGCTTGAGAAGTGAGGGCACAAAATGTCAGGTGGAGCGAAATGCCTTCACGGCGTACGACGTACGTCCCGACGTATATTTTTCCGTCGCAACGTATATTCGAGTACGTCCTGGCGTAAATATCAATTCGTCCCGGCAGAACGGACTCGTCGCGGCTATATCTACCCGTTTGCGACCTAGTAGTTTGACTATTCTTTTACGTCGCGACAGAACGGGACACGTCACGGCTATATCTACCCTTCTCGACGTAAAAGGTAATTCGTTGTGGCGTGTGTGGACTCGTCGCAACAGAACGGAACTCGTCGCGGCTATATCTACCCGTTTGCGACGTAATAGTTTGACTTTGTTATATGCCCGGTGCGCGGTGCCCTGCGCGGTGCCCTGCGCTGCCCTACGCCCACCGCGTGCACCTTGCCGGTCCGCCCTGCGCCCTGTGGCCTGGCACGTGTGCACGTGTGCCAGGCCACCGCGTGCACCTTGCCGGTCCGTGGAGCCCTTCGCCGTCCCCAGGCGACCCTGCGTTCCAGAGCTGTCACCCATGCCCACCGAAAATAGCAGATCTACCAGCTCCTCTCCTACATACGGGATGGCCCGACCCGCGTCTGTGGACCCCTGGGGGGGTGTGTGTGTGAGCGTCTGAGCTCCTATCTGTGTGCCTCCCCCCCCCCCCCACCCCATGTGGACCCTTGCAGGGGGGGGGGTCGGGGGGTCCCCCTATGCACTTTGTGTAGATGCTGCGTATCGCCTCATACTGAAAAAATTACTATTTTACGCACAGCGCAAGGCAATATGTGATTACGATCGTCCTTCTGGGGGGGGGGGGGGGGGGGGCTGGCCTACACAATAGATAACCTACCCTGGCCAACACAATAGATAACCTACAAGGACATATGAATTTAATTTATATACACGGCTATATTAATTTAGCCGATCATCAAAGCTCACCGCGCTCGTATAGCGCATTGACTGTCTGTCTGTCTGTCTGTCTGTCTGTCTGTCTGTCTGTCTGTCTGTCTGTCTGTCTGTCTGTCTGTCTGTCTGTCTGTCTGTCTGTCTGTGTCTCAATGACTTGCCTTAGGCGGATAATATAGACTACAAGTACTTTATTAAAGTAAAGTAAAAGAGTGAGTTCTCATTGCGTTCTCTGCGTCGTAGCGCATGCAGATAGGCAGATAGGGGGGGGGGCAGTTCTATAGGCAAGGGCAGAAGGTTCCTATAACGACAGTGGGTGCGTGCCCACCTTAGAGTAGCCTATATATTTTAAGGCACCCGCCCCGCAACTTATTATTATTGGCTTATTATTTTGCCACCAGCGGAGTTGACGGTTGACGCCGTTGTCTAGTATAGACTATAGGCCTGTGCCAGGATGATTTTAAATAAATATGTCTCTGTCTCTGCGTCTCTAGAGCTATAACATATATACTGTAGCACACATCATGTGTGACACATGTGCACACACACACACACACACACACACACACACACACACACACACACACACACACACACACACACACACACACACACACACACACACACACACACCGAGTACTAAGTATAAGTAGCATATAGGGTACGGCTCTAAAAACATTAAATACTGCGGGAGCATTACACTAAACAAAGTTGGATTTGTACATTGCAGAAACGTAACATAACGTAAGTGTTCTTATTATTGTCCGTCTGGGTTTTATAATGCAGTGTGAGTCCGCTCCGCGATAGCCGATCTGCAAGCTCACAACGCGTTGCGCTGATTGACAGTGCACGTGCAGCAGCTACTGTATAAAATTATATTTAAGTAGGCTACTTTTTTGTGTGACGTCTGTGTGTTATTGACTTCTTGTTCCTTAATGTGCAGGTTTATCAGAGCGATATAGTGCAGCTGTGAGTGAGTAGGCCTATAGCTGCTGCTGCTGCGTCCGTGCACCAATAGAGCGACCGCGGCAGCGGCACGTATGCTTGAAATATTAAATAAAAATATGTTGGGCTTCCGGGCGTCCGTTTCTGGACTGTACCAACGGGCTTAGGGCCGGACGGTCCCTTAACTCCACGGGCCCCTATATTTTAGGCCCGTGCAGGGCTCTAGTGTGTGTGTGTGTGTGTGTGTGTGTGTGTGTGTGTGTGTGTGTGTGTGTGTGTGTGTGTGTGTGTGTGTGTGTGTGTGTGTGTGTGTGTGTGTGTGTGTGTGTGTGTGTGTGTGTGTGTGTGTCGCATGCGTGCGTAAAGTTAGTAGGCTATCAGAAGCAGCAACCATGCAGAGCTATACCAATCAGATTAAATAGGCTATATGCCTTAAACGTTTGACAAGCAATATTAAAAATACAAATCCACAAGCTCGAAAACCACCTGACGGGCCGCCCAAACGGGTCCGGGGACCCCCGGGCGGTACGGGTCACCGTGGACCCTTGGGGATCAAGGGGGGCCACGGGTGTCCACGTTTGCGGAGACGCTGCCTTCATATTAGCCTACTTAAATAACAAGCAGCTGATCTACAATTGACAATTTGACATGTCATTGCGTCGTATTCTGTCTTTCTTTCACGCACGCACGCACGCAGACATGTCACAGACCACCACATAACCATATTTGTATGGCCATATCGTTTATAGGCCTTATAGCTGAATAGCGCCGGCCGTCGGGGGTTCATTTGGTTCCAACCGTCCCATTATGGTCAACACTTATGATATGCTATTGCATTCTTCCAACTAAAGATTTAAATATTAATCTGAAAAAATGACATGGCACGGACTGGCTCAGAAAATCTCCCTGCATCATTATATCAAAACCAGGCCTATACTGAATGTAGGCAATTGAATTCCATGACTTTTGTTTCAATCAACTGAACTAGACCAATAAAATAGTAGGCTAGTATTTATGTTTTTCGTTAATAATAATGCATGCTAATTATTATTGAACGGTAAGTACGCTGGTATGTATACGCTATGGTACACTATAAGCTTGTAGATCTGTTTATTTTAAGCATGCCGCCGCATTCTGTCAGAATCTCGTGTGTGTTATTATTGAACCATTTCATTTCATGTCTGTCTGTCTGTCTGTCTGTCTGTCTGTCTGTCTGTCTGTCTGTCTGTCTGTCTGTCTGTCTGTCTGTCTGTCTGTCTGTCTGTCTGTCTGTCTGTCTGTCTGTCTGTCTGTCTGTCTGTCTGTCTGTCGGCATCTGATCTACAAGCTCACGCATCGCAGCGGACAGCGGTTGATTATCGCTGGGCCGCAGCGGGTCTATATCGCCTAATGTATCATACAGCGAATGAAAGCAAACGTGTGTGTGTGTGTGTGTGTGTGTGTGTGTGTGTGTGTGTGTGTGTGTGTGTGTGTGTGTGTGTCGCGTGTGCGTGTGCGTGCGAACTTCATGACAGTGGTGCAGCATTACATTGTATTTTGATTTGAAATAAATAATGATGAATAGATGTCTATACTGTTGCTTGTGTGTGTGTTATGCTATAGGGTTAGCTGGAACACACGCCCTGTATGATCTGTGGTGCGCATCTACAAGCTCCAAGTGTTGCGTCCACATGCAGCGCGTTGTGAGCTTGCAGATCGTCGGTGCCCCACTATAGAGAGATGGTAGGGTAGTGCCCAAGCCTATTCCTATATGATCTGTGGCTATATTAAAGGCCTTTTATGTGATCTCACATAATGTGCGAGTCAGAGCTAACGTTACTCAATGATCATTTGCGTCTGATTGATATCACAGCACAGCGTGTGCTGAGAGAGAGAGAGAGAGAGAGAGGGGGGGGGGGGGGGGGGGGGTGTATGCTCCGTTCATTGGCTCTATATGCCGTGCGAGACAGGATGATTTTAAATAAATATGTCTGTCTCTGCGTCTCTAGAGCTATAACATATAGCACACATGTGTGCACATGTGATGTGTGTGCGCGCGCACACACACACACACACACACACACACACACACACACACACACACACACACACACACACACACACACACACACACACACACACACACACACACACACACATACACACACGAGATTCTGACTAAAATAAACAGATCTACAAGCTTATAGTGTACCTTAGCGTACATACCAGCGTACTTACCGTTCAATAATAATTAGCATGTATTATTATTAACGAAAAACATAAATACTAGCCTACTATTTTATTGGTCTATAGTTGTTTGAAACAAAATGGTTGCTGCTTCTGATTAGTTACTAACTTTATTAGACCAATTTAAAATAGTATTAGATGTTTTTCGTTAATAATAACTTATGCTAATTATTACTGAACCATTTTAGATGTTTATATTTCACCAACAGGCATGATAATGCATTTATACTGGCAGAATAGGCCAGTGGCCACCGGCCGGCGCAGTACCGCACAATCACAGCTCAGTCCATTTTAATATCATAGCGCAATTCCATGTTTATATACATCTGCTGGTGGGGGGTGCTGCTATATGTTGATTGCCCATTTGTATAACACATTATATAATATAGGTGCTTGTATGGTGCGTGTATATAATAGGCCTACATTTAAATGACCACATTTAACACACACACACACACACACACACACACACACACACACACACACACACACACACACACACACACACACACACACACACACACACACACACACACACACACACACACACATTTGAAATGTTTATTGCGAACGCAGTGAGCCACTTACTATGACAGCAAGGGCTGAATGTCTGTGTGTGTGTGTGTGTGTCTGTCTGTGTGTCTGTCCCGCTGTTACACCACCCGCCCGCCACCAGAGGGCGCAGCTGTAGCACACACACACACACAGGGCGCAGCTGTAGCACACACACACACACACAACCACACACACACGAGCTGCGTTCGCTTCACGCGTTTGCGCGTCTTACTTGTTTATGTCCACATAATGAGAAGTACAGGAATACCTTGTACAAAGGACATAAACACTGCCAGTGCAGTTTGACAGTGGGACAGCAGCCAGTTACAACGTGCATGGACGGCAAAGCATCATTACATACAGTACAGCTGACATGTCGGACACAGGGCAGCAGACATACATCATGGATAAAGGAAACAACACCTCCTCCAAATTGAGCGGCTTCCTATAATGGCTGAAACTGAGCAATACCTCGCTAACTGCTTGGCTCTCCTTTTGGAAAGGCCGGCCATTTGTAAGCCCCTCACAACCAATTTATGCACATGACCTAGGCTACCAAAGATAAAAACTAAAAGTTTACATCTGTAGCCTAGCTGTGAGATGGTCTGCACTAGCTGCTGATACTTCAGCACTTTGGTTAGAAAGGCTTCTTCCAGGCTATAGTCAAAGGTACAGCCGACCTCGAGAATGAACACCTCTCTATGGTTTTCATTTACAACAATGACATCAGGGGTGTTAGAGAACACAGAATCATCATTACACAGGTTAAACATCCTCGGCTTCACAGTAGAATGCATATAAAGCATGATGGAAGACCTGAAAATGGAAGAGATGTCTTTTGATTATCAAATGCACTATTCTGTCATGCCTACATAATTATGTAAAGGCCCATGTTAACATGGCAACCATTTAAGATGTGGGACATGGTTTCAGCTATTTGTTCATGGCCATGATGGATACAGTGAGGAGCATGATTGCCTGGAAACCAGATGGAGAGATTAAGTTTAGAAGGTAGAACCTGTAATCTCTCTTTCAAAGTAAAAACAACAATGCACTCATCAATGGCAAGAGTGAGAGACAGAATGGTCCGCAGCAGGAAGACTTCTTTCCTTGTAATCTCAACTCAGTCCAATGTTGTACACACACACACACACACACACACACACACACACACACACACACACACACACACACACACACACACACACACACACACACACACACACACACACGCACACACGCACACAGACACACACACACACACACACACACACTGCAACTACTACACCACCTGTGCTGACTCATCACTGCCAAAACTTTAGGCTACAGTGGGAAACTATGACACACACACACACACACACACACACAAACTCTAGGGTAGAGGGTAATAATAAAAATAAAAATAAAATACTAATCATCATCATGCACGTTTTTTGGGCCGCCGTTCGCCCGGGGAGTGGCCCACGACCATGGGTCTTGGACCACCGCGTGCCGCTGGCCGACATGTGTCCGTGGAGCCCTCGGTTCTGGAGCTAGGGCTGTTTTTGTTACCGTAAAAAGAGGAAAAAAGAAGGAGCTGCAACGCGTTACAGAAGCCCCATCAAAGGCTGTAACTCAGCCGTTTCGGGGAATCTCATAAAACGTTTATCTAGACATTCTCAATTGATTTCAATAGCACTTGTGTGTGTGGTTGCAGTTCAAAGTTCATAGCTGTCTCTAGAGTCTATATGCGATTTTGGCCTAAGAAGGTGACTTTGACATTATATTTCTCCACAATGCCACAGTAATATTGTGCCAATATCTCATAAAATGTTTATCTGGACATTGTCAATGGATTTCAAATGCACTTGTGCAGAGACAATGTTCAGAATGTGTGTGGTTGCAGTTCAAAGTTCATAGCTGTCTCTAGAGTCTATATGCGATTTTGGCCTAAGAAGGCGACTTTGACATTATATTTCTCCACAATGCCACAGTAATATTGTGCCAATGTCTCATAAAATGTTTATCTGGACATTGTCAATGGATGTCAAATGCACTTGTGCAGAGACAATGTTCAGAATGTGTGTGGTTGCAGTTTAAAGTTCATAGTTGTCTAGGGTCTATATTCGATTTTGGCCTAAGAAGGCGACTTTGACATTATATTTCTCCACAATGCCACAGTAATATTGTGCCAATATCTCATAAAATGTTTATCTGGACATTGTCAATGGATGTCAAATGCACTTGTGCAGAGACAATGTTCAGAATGTGTGTGGTTGCAGTTTAAAGTTCATAGTTGTCTAGAGTCTATATGCGATTTTGGCCTAAGAAGGCGACTTTGACATTATATTTCTCCACAATGCCACAGTAATATTGTGCCAATATCTCATAAAATGTTTATCTGGACATTGTCAATGGATTTCAAATGCACTTGTGCAGAGACAATGTTCAGAATGTGTGTGGTTGCAGGTCCATTCGGTTTATTTTAATTAAATAAAACAGAGACAGCAATCTCAGAGTTAAATAAACATTTACTATGAAAACCTGCATCTCACGTCAGTCCATCACCCACGCCTCGTGACATCACGTCTCCATATATGGTCACGCACCGTGACATGTCACGCCACCACATATGGCCATCTCCATTTATGAAGATCACGACACTGACCTCATCAAACCCTGGATAGCCATACATGGAGAAGACTGGATCATCACCTAGATCTGCACATATGGAGCCTACCAGCAACTCATCTGACCTCAAACCCTTAAATCTCCATATATGGAGCTAACCTGTTATGATATTCCATATGTTGATCTGTTGATCTGACCTCATCAAACCCTGTACACTTAAGACGCTCCATATATGGCCAGTACAGAATTACAACATACAACAGCACAGCAACATTACAGCAGGATTGTATTCATACAACAGCAAGGTATTATTATTAGTAGTAGTAGTATAATTATAATTATTATTAATATTATTATTATAGAGTATTTATCAGGTATAAAGTACAGCATCATTGTATTCATACAACAGCAAGGTATTATTATTACTATTATATTATTATTATACAACAGCAAGGTCTTATTATTATTATTATTATTATTATTATATTATTATTAATATTATACAACAGCAAAATTGGGTAAGACGTTATGTATCTTTCAGGACCTTCCACTGCTTCGTCTGAGTACGCGCACACAGCCACAGCTCCGGCGCTGTACAGCAGTTACCGTAATTACACTACTAAATGCGCAACGAAATTCGGGCGTAGGATCACATTACTGTCGGTTCGTGAGTGTAGGATGACGTTACTCCAGTAATTATCACTGCATGCTGCAGCCTGCTCCACGTTTTTTGGGGGGGATTTCGGAGCTGCAAAATGCAAGAAATAACGCACTCTATGTGCAAACTCCTCGGTGCGCCTTGGATATGAACGCCTTGGAGTTGGAGCGCAATGGAAATGAGCATGCTCAGAAAGACCAGAATGAACTTACATCCGAAGCAGTGTATACATGAGTCCAATTTTCTTTCAATCGCAATGAACATCGGAGTAATCCGGCCAGTGACATCGGAATGGTTTTTAGATCGCATCGAGCGTTTTCATTCGGATGTAAGTTTTTGTAGGTGTTTACATAACAACGTTTAATAGGATTGAACTTCTATTCGGAATGAAAAGGGGATTTAACTGCTCATGTAAACGTAGCCATTGTCAACAGATCCTCCCATGCAGACACTGAACGTCTGAACCCCTAATTGCTCCTGATGTGCTGGTTGATGCCTTAGCTGTCATTAGTGTATGAATGCGTGTGTGAAACGGTGAATATAGGCCTATAGGCTAATGCACAATCTATGTAAATTATTGGTGTTCCTCCCTCTCTGCAGTATTTATATTCATTTGGTGTCTGTGATGCCATGGGAGTATAAACATGGGCTCTTGTTGTTTACAGTTGTATTATTCACCTGGCTACCGCTGCAGTGGGTACAACAACGGTGTACGTTGGCCTCATTAAAGCGGGTGAGTTTGCGTGTCTTTGCTGCTCCTGCCTCAGTGACTAGTAGTATAAGAGTAGTATTTTAATACAGCCGTTGTGCTTTCAGGGCCAGCACTACACCTGCTGCTTTGCTGAACGTAACCATTCTACACACACTCGTACCGCAGTGGTTGAGAGGGCTCATCACACGGCCACGAGTGGTCCTATCGTTGGTCGCCTGAATCGGTGCCCTGGTTGATTGTAGCCCATATCAGGCGCCATTATCTATATTCCTCCTGTATTATATCGTATTCCTCTTTATCCTTGCTGGTGTATGTATGGATACTGGGTGCTGTATTATTATATAAATCTAATCTGGATACGACTGGGCCCTAGGCCCACTATAGGCTGGAGAGAGTACTGTCATTATTTTACCCTGTATCCTACTTTCCACTGTGAAGTACTTATATATATATCCTTCTTGCAGGACCGGTGCCGGGGACAGCTACGCTGGAGCAGTGTACAGCCGTCCAGTGGTGGTGGTAAAGCCCTTCTTCCTTTGAGTTTGTTATTGTGTTGTGGTTTAATTTGAGTTGCTGTGTTGCATATTACCACCACCCTGGATAGGTGAGCCTGCCAGCTCCCCTCATTCCCCCGGTACTGGCTTGTAGGGGAGTGATATTGATATGTATTTATGTATTATCTATATATAATATATATATATACCTGCTCTATGCACTTTACAGCACTTTATAGCATTTTAAACCTTGGGAGCCTTTATTTATTGAACCGTCTTATTGCTGTATGAAATATCTAATTGTTTTATAAACGTATATGTTGCTGACCAAGTATTTTAATAAAGACTTTTGTATATTGGTTACACACGTTTCTGCCTTGCCTATATATATGTATACTGCATCTGTGTTGGGGAGTCATTACGTGCTCCGGGTGTCCAGTGTTGTATTTAGTAAATATCTCCTGGGGCGCAAATCCCCAGGTGGCGTAGTAGGCTACCTTAAGCAATACCACCTTGCCACACATGCATCCACGATACATCAACACACGTGCATTGTGTTGTGCGTGTGTGTGAATTAGCACATAAATGTTGATTGATTCATTGAAAATTGTATTAAAAGATTGCAGAATGTGTAGGCTGCCCTATAGGCTACAGTCCATGGAAAGTACAGGTAAATATTAAACTGCTAAAGCATAAGACCAGAAATAGCACAAACACTTGACTGCCTGATCGTCACATGTTTAGTGTGTGTGTGTGTGTGTGTGTGTGTGTGTGTGTGTGTGTGTAAGTACGTATGAAGATGACGTGAATGACAAAAAATAAATAAAATCTTGTGTGCACGGGGAAATCAGAAAATCCCAACGCTATAAAATATATAATGTACCAATCCCTTATTGCTACTCCTTGCTTTTGCCGAGTAGAAAACACACACACACACACACACACACACACACACACACACACACACACACACACACACACACACACACACACACACACACACACACACACACACACACACACTCTGTAAAGCGCCTTGGATAAAGGCGCTATATATAATAAATGCACCATTTAACGCTAGTGTAGGCCTACTCTCTTACTATTCCACTAGCTGACTGATCAGATCACTGACTCAGCAGCAGATCGTCAAGAACATGATGCACCATCATCGATACAAAATATGTAGCCTACATATACAGATATGTGTATATAAGCCCATAATATATAAGTAGCCTATATAAGTAACGTCAACGTGTCAGTGAAACGCAGTCCAACACAGACATCAATTAACACTACGAAGTCTGAAAAAATTTCACTACTACTCAGTCGGCTGAACGGTCAGGGGGACCGTGTTTTTGGTGCGATTTGATTGGCCACTCTCCCCCACTCGTCCCTCTCCAGCTGGAGAAGACATTGTTCAAGCCTGCATCCCATTTCCAACGAATTAAATCATAATATGTTTCTTAACACATGTTTTCACTCCTAAAATGTATAAAACTAATAATACATGTGAAAAATATATATTTTGCCATTGCCCATTAGTACTATATTGCAACATGCCTTTTGTTATTCTTTTTTTCCTTCCAAAAGAGCAAAGATCACTTGTCTTTTCTTGTGTGTTATCGATGTAATTAATATATGTTACCCCACGCGATGTACAGACTGCTTGACTAGGCATGTAAACATGACATAATTGTATTAAAGTAAAGTGTAATGATGTTATTGACCGGATTGTCCGTAGTCCTCCAGCCGTTAGCTTACAGTTGCTAATATTATAAGCTAACAACATTACTAAAGCCAATGTATTGCATTAAATGCGGCCTGTCCGCGGGAAATTACTTATACAAGTGAGTCGCGTTATATCTACCTAAATTACCAGCCAAAGTACATTCCAAATAAACAATTATTAGCCACGTTATGTTGTTATATCAGTTTAATTAATAAAAAACATCGTTCAGAATACGGCCGTTAGCACTGTGAATTCAACATCCGGTGAGGAGAGGATACGGATCGTGTATGTGTTGTGTATGGAAATCAACGCATACAGTGGCTTACCGGATGTAAGCCTTGCACACTAAATAGAAAGCCTGCAGCCTGGTGATACAAAAAATAAACTCCACACGTGAAATGCACTGCATGTTGAGGAAAAACCCCAGCTCAGCTGCTGTTTATAACATTGCGCAGTTATTGAATTCATGAACATTTGCATGCTTCCCTGAGAGGGAGAGAGAGAGAGAGAGAGAGAGAGAAAGCAAAGTTCCACGGGTCTGGTCGCTTGCAGAAAAGTTTACAGATAAAGAAGGACGGACAGGCTGAACTATTTTGACTGACAAAGAGCTGGCGATATTTAGCCTATATGCCAGAATAGGCTGTGCTGTGAAACAAATTAATCCACAGCAGCAGGCCTACATACGTTCCACGTCGCTTGCAGAAAGAACTGTTCTTTTGACTGAAAAAACATTTAGCGGTTCGGGAGGTCTATCTGGTTGGAATTATTTCACACTTTTTATTTTGTATCGCGCATCGGCAAGCGTTCTCGCTTCATGGGAAGTAAATGTCGGGTCGAGTCTAACCGAGCATTCAATAATAATAATAATAATAATAACAATGATAATAATCATTGTATTCATATTCATATTATCTTATCAAAATAATAAACAAATTCCAAGTTAATTAACCAGCCAAACGTATATGATTTAATTCGTTGGACATGGAATGCAGGCTTGAACAACAACAACAACAATGCCGTCTCCAGCTGTCTGTTTGTGTGTTCTTTTTTTTTCTCCAATACCATGTAAACTATGGAATTGGGGCTTTCATTTGGTATATAAATCGGTTGTATAGGCGCTCTCTACGAAACGATATCAAGTGAAAAGGAAATGTCGGGGAATCACCATTAACACCATTATCAAGCAGCGCAAACAAAAGACGAGTGGGGGAGAAAGGGGGACGGCGGTCGATTGGGCCGATTATAGTCAGACTGAGTAAGAGATATATGCCTAAAATCATATTTACAAAACGTTTCAAATGGAAAAAAAACAGATGATTTCAATCGAATATTTAGACAAAGTCATGCAAGGGGAACTTTCTCTGGACTCCATGGGCTAAGAAAATAAATGTTGAAATCTCAAATTCGGTCAGAACGGCTTATTAATAGCCATTCCGAAAATTTATTACAAATGTTAGTATTTTTGGACCAGCAGTTTTCTTCCTAGCTGGTTGTTAATGTCATGCAAATTTATTTTTCAAACCTAGAAACATTTGTTAGGCATAAGAATCGTACTGTGAAAAAAATAATGCAGATGAGGATAAAAGCTGATATATTTATGGCGATTCAAATTATATAGGATAAAAAAGCTCAAAGGCTCATGCACCTGAAATGGTGACCCTTTATGCCCCCCCACCCTCTCGGGGTTCCACATCACAAAATACAACAACCAAATTTAACATTAGACGTTAGAGGGCAACCTGACCTTAACCCATTGACTGCTACCATTTATTGA
Organism: Protomyctophum parallelum; assembly: GCF_964188405.1. Classification (NCBI taxonomy): domain Eukaryota; kingdom Metazoa; phylum Chordata; class Actinopteri; order Myctophiformes; family Myctophidae; genus Protomyctophum; species Protomyctophum parallelum. Next base: position 823,862 of record NC_139706.1, on the reverse strand, counting down.
GAAATTAGGACCTAATTCACGCCAGCATTTTTTTAATTTGAGCTCTTATTTTGAAAAGCCACATTTTGCCTCAACCGGAAGTGAGCTTATCCCTGCCAGCTTTACGTTGCCAAGACAACCTTTGTTTACATGATCGCATCAATGCCGGTACATATAGCACTCCACAACGTCGGCTCTGTGCCGTCAAAGAAACGCTGTTTTGACCAAAAATGCCATCTGGGACAAGGAATAGGAGATACAGGCGATTGAAAGAAACGGATAGAATGGATTCTTATGGCGACCGCGATCTAATATGAACGATCCAGTGCAGTGCTAACAACACTGCTAGCTAACCGGCTAACGTGAGTAGCATTATGGCTTGATCGATCATATGCACTATAAAAGCGCAATTGCCGAAGGGCTACGGCAATGGCAGCAAGGTTTATTATCAAATTGAGGCTTTGATTGCCGAAGGGCTTCGGCAATGGCAGGAAGACGGTTAAGGCCTCTCTTTCATGTCTGTTTCAAAGGCCTTTGTTGGACTGGAAACCAGACATTTCGCTGACCCCAGAGTTGTGGGTGTAATAACCTATAGGCTATAGCGGTACAAATTATCGAGATGAACCTCTCAAGGGTTAACAAAAGTTAAGCTTCAACGTTGTTTATAACATTGTTGTTGTTCTGTGAACGTGTGAACCTGCTGAACCCGAGATTGTTTACCTGAACTGTTTACCTGCGCCTCTTTCATGCATGTATTTAGAAAACAGTTTGCTGCGAGTGCACCTGCTAGCTACTTTAAAAAGGCCATGGGTTTGCCATCCTGCTTGCTTGCCTGACACAAACACATTTAATACAGACGGAGACGATCGACGATATTTTTTACCAGCATCTGCATCATGGCATTGAGGGCATTACTGACGGCAAAGCCGAACGCGGACCCCTACCAGCGGCACCCGACCATCACCCTGAAGGCGGCCTGCGTGAAGGAGGCCCAAAAGGTTCTGCAGTGGGACTTCACCGAGGACGGGGTGAAGGCCGTTAAGGTCGCAAACAACTTGTATGCCGCTTTCACCGATGGGGCTACGGCAGGGTTCCCCAATTAATTTTCCTCAAGGGCCATATTTTGACTAGCGTACCAGGCTGCGGGCCGAGTCTGCACGCGTGAGGTCGAGGTCTTGCCCTGAAAATTCATTTTCAGGGCAAGACCCCATTTGAAAAGGATGCCCAGTTTGACATGCATAGGCTAATGACCCCCATTTAATGCCATTTATATCTGGGACCCTTTTTTTTTTTTTTTTTAATTCTTTCATGGGCCACAAGGGGGCGCTCTGTGGGCCGCAAATGGCCCGCGGGCCGCCTATTGGGGTACCATGGGCTACGGCATCAAAAATGCTCCGTTTCGAGCAGCAAGCCCCAAAGGTGAAGGCGGGGAAAACATACATCGTCCGAAATTATCGGATCACCCAATATAGTGGGGTGGGCAGCCTGCAATGTACTCGGGACACTGGATTTTATTTGACAAGAGACCTGGACATCAGCCCAGAAATTGAGGCGCAGTGCGTGGCGCTCCTGCACCCCCCGTGCCAGGCTGTTTCCCTGAACATCCACAATGTGGTGCCAGGCCTGGTGACCATTACAGGCCACATTACAGCTGTAAGTCGACCATTATATTATTATCATTATTATTATTATTATTATTATATTTAATATTTGGAATGTTGAACGGTATACTACCCGTAAAAGTAGCCTTAACATAATATGTTCCAATTTTATACAAGGTAAAAATATACAGTATGGCCTATAGCCTATAAGCATGCATGCAACAAATGAATGAATGGATATCATTTAAAAAAAATTGCTATGCGTATGTCTCCTCATTTCTGTCACATATACAGATGGAAACTGTGCGCAAGTTTGCCGGGGAAAAGGGAGCGCCTTGCCCAGTGCAGACCATAAAAATAACGGAGGTAAGTTTTACTTTAATTGTCTTTCAGTGACAGTGTTAACTTTCAACTTCGTGAAATAGTTAATATCCGTATAAATACTCGTAGGCCTACTTTAAGCCCATGGCTATGTGATTCTTTCATTGCAGAAAGGACATGAGGGGACGGTGTTCCTGTGGCGGGAGGCCATCCTTTCGCCATGTCTTCTAATGGGCAACATGGTCCGGATGACGGGGATGAAAATGAAGGCCACTGCCGCGGGAACAACGTTCCAGAGCACAACCTACACCAACATTGAGGTAATAGGCTACTATATTGTCATTAGAATAATAATGTTTGTAACAGTATGATGTTAGTGTAATTATATTGTCTAGATTTGAACATAATAATAGCCTATCTATCGTATGTAAAGGCTGTGAAAACATTAACATTTCAACCCAAACACAGAAAAAGAGCTAACCAAATTATATAGATTGCATTTCCCCCCCTCGATAATCCCTTGATCTATCATTGAAGCTCCAACATTGGGATAGACACAGTGAAAGGTCCTATATGCATAGGATGTGTTAAAATATAATGACTGAAAACAAATTTGTTTGATTTCTATACAGAATGTGGTGGAGTGCTGCAGGGAAGGCGTGGTCCAAGGCGTGATGGAGACCGAACACGGGATGGAGCTGCTCCTGGACGACAACAACGTCGTCACAATTTCCCTGGCCAGATATAATGAAATTTTCCCCCCCGAAACCTCATTCCCGATAAAGGCGTCCTTCACCTTCAACGAAGGACAGGTGGACATCACCCTGGTCGAGGTGGAGGAAGAGGACGAGCTTCCTCCTTTCCAAGATCTTTAGTTTAATGCCTTCATTTTTGTTATTGTAATGTGTTTTTGTAATGTGTGTTTAATTTCATGTTCAGAAATAAATTTAATACTTAAATAATACTTGCTTTCTTTATCCCAACCAAGACTCACACATTGTTTCAGGGGGGAAAAGACCAACTCTTTCACTGTTTTAATAACATAATATACAGACAATGTCATTGCTTGATTTATTGAAATTATATGCCTACTTTATTATAACTTCATTACCAGTTGGCCGAAAAAAGTACACTAAAGACAGTTCAATACAAGGTCTGCTAAGATGATTTAAAACCCACGAAAGGGCTATGGCTTAATTGGTTATAATGGAGTCCTTCCTATTCAGTTCATGGGACATTTAATGACAAATATATACAAATATACAGTACTATGCAAAAAAAAGTCATATAAACGGTTAGAAAGTTGATGCTCAATGTAAACCTTTATGAAATGACATTTTTAACCTATAGAATTATTTTAACCTTGAACCGGAAGTGATACTGATTTGTGCTATGCACAACAACCGTAATGGGTCAACTGCATGTGGGTGTTGGATGAAATCCTTTGACAAGCTTATGGTATAAGAATAATCAATAGATGTGTGACATTATGGGTAAATACAATGATTTTAACGTGGTCCGTAGCTCTTGTCAAATGTTGATTTATGGAGTTGTGTTAGACACACCGTGGGGTAGCAGCGCTAATGCTGGCTAGCTAACGCCACGTTAACGTTTCAACTATAAATACGATGTATGTCGATTGGTAAAATCTAAATGCACGTGTTTATGTGATAAAGTAGCTTATTGGATGAATCATTACCACGGATCCTTAGTTATAATCTGATCGGACATGTTATGTTACGTTTCTCATCCGCATCTCATTCAGTAAGCTAGCTGTGGTTGGTTTATGTGTCATGGTGGAACTTGAATGTCAAAGTCTACATAAACGTTCAAATTTAAAGTGCTCACGTTTGCTAATACCTGCCCGAGCACAATTGAAACATTCGTGACCATATGGTGAGCAGTTGTATTTGAAATATGAATCTTTATGTTGTAGACGTTGATGTTGTAAATGTAGCACCGTGCACAAAATTATCATTATCATGTTTGGCTAGTTATTGCAACATTCATATGGTTGAAAAAACGTAATAAAAATGCATACTTATACTATGGTCAGTATGCAAATTCACATTAATGCTGTAAAATGTCTCTATAATATAATATTGGTATCTATATCTATATTAATATTGGTAGTATTAGCATTAATTTATCATAAAGTTATGTTGTAGCCATCACAGTAAACGATACATTACATGAACATCATGATCATTATGTTCTCCGATATACACTTGCTAAATAGACATACTAGTGACTAGTGTATAATGCCAAACACTAGAGTAAATATAACTAATTTTAGAAATCTATTTGTGTGGGTATAATGTACACAGTTTTGCTATACTTACACATTTCATCACATACAAATATAGACTAAGTATAGAACATCTATTCTAATTAACACATGTGCACAATGCTTGATTATCTTCCATTAAATTACGTTATGAAATTCTGACCGATATCTCATCTGATTATATATCTGCAGATACAGATTCTGACCGATTCCGGTATTATACAGAAGACCACAATGGAAACAAGCCTAGGTGGCCAAAAGGCTGTTAATAAAGTATCAATCAATCAATAGATATACAATTTCTTTCCCCCCAAGTCTCCATTTTCACTACTGAGTACACAAATTAAATGTAGAAATATCTAAAGTTTATTTTTACTTGAGATTTTACATCATATTTGATTTGGCTTTTGTTCTAGACTATAGGTACTACTTGAAACATTCATCTGCTGCTTTCAAACATTAGAAATACACAAAACAAAAGCGACAGACAGGCAGAATGGCTGTTCTGTACAAAGATTGACGCTCAGTCGGTCACATTATTGTGTCAATATCTGTGGAATGAATCTGGATTATTATTATTTTGAGACCAATCTGATAGGAATATTTTGATATGCTACTGATATATTTATCACTATGAATTTCCATGCCTTTGGAAGGATGGTTAAACTATTCATTTTAAGGCAAGTCGTTCCCAAACTCTTTCTTGTCAAGGACCCCCAAATTTACACTAATTAGTCCACAGACCCCCATTTGGAGAGAGAACACAGGGACCCCCCCATAAGAGAAGATCTTTACAGCTCTAGCAGTGATTCCCAACCTGTTTAATTTCAAGGACCCCAAGTTTGACAATCATTAGTCTATGGACCCCCATTTAATGGAATTTCTATCTCTGGGACCCCCAATTTATATTGTAAAATCAATGTTAATTTAACTGTACAAATGGAACCAAATGACCCAGTTGGTTCCATTTGTACACTCTCAGAGACTCATAAGGGTCCATTAATTGGTTCCACACTATCATTTAGCTGGGGACTCCCTGGAACTCCCTAGAGGTCCCCAGACCCCACTTTGAGAACCACTGATTTAAGGTTTGTGTTGTGTTCTGCACTTGTCAAAATGTTGAATTGGTACTTTTAAACAGCGCTGCCCTGTACTCCACAACCTGTACAGCCATTGAGGTACATAGTAATATAACTATTATACAGCCATTGAAGTACATAGTAATATAACTATTATAAAGTATTTGTAATGTCATTTATTGTGATTATTAATATAACTATTATAAAGTATTTGTAATGTCATTAATTGTGATTATTAAGTAACTCAGGTAAGTCAGAGAGGCTTATTGTCAATATCAGCCAGGGTGCAGGGGTCTATCCCAGTGCAACGTGCAGAGCTTCTTGAGCCCCCAGCTCGACCAGTATCTTGTAGAAGCCTGCATTTTCCCTTTAAATTACTTTGACAGCTGTCCATCATATTCATCACTTAAACCCATCCACTGTTAATCATGTCATCCTGTGTTGTGTTGTCCAGCTCAAAGGCAGTCAGGAACCAAAGGCTAAGAAGAACCGTCCCAATCAACCAGCTGCATCCAAAGACGAACAGTGTCACAATGGTAACTAATAACACGTATACCATGTGTGTTACAGCTCAAACTCATGTAAACTACTTATTAGAGGTTAAGCAGAACAAGTTGTTAAAATTACTGAAGAAATATGTTACTACTTAACCCATTTAAACCATACAACATGTGGGAACTAATCCAACTGACGGGTTGCTCCTAGCGCATTTTCATTGATGTCAAACGAGAGAAAAAATATTCAGACTTTTTTTAGTTGGTCTCTCCTTCTGCACCATACTCCTTGCTCTTCGAGCATGCTCGTTGTCGTTCACTTCCCTGTTTACCTCTCACAAAGAAAGGCTTGGCGAGTGTAATCTAAGGAGGTTTTGACCAGATGGATATACTAAACTCTTAATTTCTGAATTCAACATGCCTCTCGTTCAAAACATGAAGCGAGTGATCATCAGCGACTTTATCGTAATCTTAGTGAGGTAAGCAAGCAAAAATATGTCTGGAACTTAAGGGGGGTGGGGGGTGCTTACAGAGTAAAAGCGGCCATATCTTCCCGGCACCCCTAGCTACTATTTTGAAAGAAATCCCAGTGCCGATTGTGTTAATGTGGAAACTACGTATGTCGACATGCGCGCATACATGGAGCAAATTTCCACTATATTTCTCTTGTGTTTCCATCACACCAAGCATCCAGGGCCTGAGATGGAAGCAGTGATCCTCAGCCAGGAGAGCCCCGTATCCTCGTGCCCCAATCATAGACTGTAAAAAATATGGACAAAGCGTTCGCCGGGTCTAACATGAACGTAAAATGAAGCCTGTAATAATATGGTAATTCCTGATGTAAGTCGCCATCTTTCTAGATCCGTTTGGTACCAGCTGGCCATTGGCTGGCTCCGTTTTGGACCAGCTGGCCATTGGCTGCCCAGACAACGAGGCGGGACTTCCCCCCTTCTTCTCCGTTGGTTTTTATTTTGACTCGAGTGGGAGGGGAATCCCGATCATAGACTGTAACGGTAGCCACGCCCCTCAGAACATACGCGATGTTTTTTTTTCTTTATGGTCATTTTTTTAATTAATGGGACCATAATTTTCCAAAAAGAATATTATGACATTAGAAATGAGACTTTAAACTAGTGACTGGAAGAAGAAAGTATTCATGACCATGTTTATTAAGGTAATACAGTCTAGGTGAAGTTGGGCCAAAATACATGGGCCTCTATGGAGCTATGGGGCTTTTTGGGTCCAGTCCAGCGCCACAACAGGCCATTATATGAACTACCGATTTCAAATGAGGCTTCACGAAATATCTGGCTGACTGCCCCCCTGGCCCCAATACAGGAGCCTGAGAAGCTGTCGTCCTCGACGCAGACCAAAATGTTCAAAAATAGCAGATGTACACGCTTGCAGCGTGGCACAGAGTAACGCGCTGTGAGCTTGTATATCTGCTTTTTCTCAATAGCCAACGCCAGCTTTATTTTCAATGCCATCCTAATATGTTGTCCTCACAACACATGTAGAGTAATACAAATGTGTGTGTCTCTGTCTGCCACAGCTGCGTTCAGAGATGGAGAAGAGGCAGGCGGTGAGCAAGGCAGTGACAGGAGCCCAGGCTGAGATGGAGAGAAAATGTAAACGGGTGAAGGAGAAGTGTAAAGAGGAGCTGTTGCAAGAGCTGAAGAAGAGTTTACATTCCATGAAGATGGTGAAAAAACACCTCATCTTCAAGCTGAAATTGTGTCACAATGTAACATCTTTTGATCTTTACAGGGTTTCTGTCCGACATGTATACATACTCAGGGTCATCTCTTTCACTGGTGTACAAAGATGATATTTGTGATTAGGGTTGTTCAGATGAGTAACGCAGGATGTTTTCACAGCCTAGAGAACATGTATTTTATATAGGATATTCAAATCTAGGCAATATAATTACACAAAGTTAAAAACATTATTGTATTGACAGTCACAATAGAATTACCTTGATGGTTGTATAATTTGTGTTATGTAGGGTTTTTCCCACTTGCTCATCTGCCATGGTGACAGGATAACTTTGTGCCACAGCATAATGCGCCCCCTTAAAAGTATAAACTAAGGGCTGATTCATACTCCTATTTACCACTGTTTCGGAGCTGTAGTGCCGAAATGATTTCGGCTCGTCAGACTTTAGGACGGTACCCGAACCTCAAATGACGTCACATTGTAGGCTCTACAGCGCTGAACCGACTTTTATTCGGCTCTAAAATAAGAGTATGAATCGGCCCTAATCATGTACCCAACAAAGATCGTAAAGGGACAGTTTAACTATTTATTCTCAGTATACTAACTATTTCACAGAGTTGAAAGTGAACATTGAAAGACAAGTACTAATTATAAAACGGATCTGTTATTTTTTCCACTACATGTTTGCACACAGATTCCATGTAGGCCTATGTGACAGAAATGAGAATGTGTTGTATGTTTATTGTATTCATACTGCATATTTGTATGGTTTATATTGGAGCAGGTGTTAGCCCACCCCCAGCTATCCACTGTGGTTGTCTCACTCACTTTGATAGTGACCAACTTCTGTGTGTATATTTATATCAATATGTATGTGGTAGAAGTGCTCCTAGACTGAATGCAGGCCATATTGTCTAAATGTGTCATCTGAGCCACATCGCTGGATCAAAGACATTGAAGGATATTCAAAGAAGCCAAAAATGGTGTTGCAGTGGAACCCTGATTAGAGGGACTAGACATATTTGTATGTTCAGCATGCTGTGCAGATTTGTCACTTGAAAGCAAAATGGTGTTAGATCACATAATTATGATCTTAAATGGAAGCATATCAGGTTTACAAATGTAAAGAAGTGGGTGAAATGAGTTGTCAGCTCCACAAGCTAGAGCGAAATGGCAAATCATCAAATTATGAATCTGCAATTAATTTGATAAACTTCAAATTTGATGTTCAATATCCACTTGGTTAAAACCGTTGTCATAGGGGCACGGTGGCACAGTTGGTAGTGCTGTCGCCTCACAGCTAGAAGGTCCTGGGTTCGATTCCCGCTGGGGACGCTGTGGGCACTGGCGACGTGTTCCCTCCTCCGCGTCATCAGTGCACATACCCGAAAACGGGGGTTGGCGAAAGGGCCTTTCTTTTTTTTTTTTTTTAAGATATGTTTTTGCGGCTTACGCCTTTTATTGATTTTTGAAGGGGCAGACAGTAGGCTGACAGGAAACGGGAGAGAGATGGGGGGATGACATGCAGTAAAGGCCGTGTCGGGTCCGGGAGTCGAACCCGCGGCACACTGCGACTGGATTACCAGTCCGGTGCCCAGACCGTTACGCTACGGCCTGGGCTGAAAGGGCCTTTCTGTGTGGAGTTTGCATGTTCTCCCCGTGTCCCCCTAGGGTAGATACCCTCACAAAAACATGCCGTAATCCTGGTCTCTAAAACTACCTCCCCCTGGCCAGCCGGGGCGCCTGATGGAGGGGAAAGGAACTGGTCGGAATAACGTGTCCCTTCCACGCGCTACGTCCGGCTGGGGAAATTCCCCTCTGTCAGGTGAACTCTTGGACTCCTCATGCATAGAAGGAGGCATGAGGTCAGTCCGCTGCCCCCCCCCAGGTTGGCAGAGGAAGTGTAGCGCCCAGGATTACATTAGATAATTGGCACTGGGTGAAAAGAAAACTGGGTTACAAAAATCGTGGGATAAAAATTTAGAAAAAAAAAAAAACGTTGTCAAATACTAGCGCTGATTGTGGATAAAATGTCCAGCAGGAGGCAGCAATGTTCAATATTCGGAATGCTATGTAATTTGAACCGTTAATGTGAAGTTTATGTACACGTTATAGTCTATCAATGCCTCACGGTTTTATTACAATCTGTAATAGATAAATGTACTTACAAGTACAAGAGCGTTACCACTGAATTTATATTCTCAAATCACCGAAATGAATGGTCACGTGTCACTTAATAGTATTACTCGGGCTGATCTTAATTGATATTGTTTTTGATGCGTGCATGTGTGAGATTCATTAACAGATGAAAACAGATTTTCAATAATGGCAGAATGGTGCAGTGAATCTTGTACATTTACGTAAGTAATGTAGGCTGCTTAATTTTGAGGTATTTGTACTTCACTTGAGTAGGCTACTCCACTACAGTCTCTGATCCAAATATTGTATTTTTACCCAACAACATTTCTTTGACAGCTTTATTTAGGCTACTATAGTTCGTTTGTATGATTTTTTTTTAAATTTATAATATTTGGTGTAAAGTACAAACATGTTCGTACTTGTATATGTATATATATGTACGTGACATTCATTCATACTCCAATGGTGAATAGTGGCAGACAGTACAACCCGTTCTCACAAAGACGGCAAATTACCATGGAGTAGCCTAGAAGGGGTTGAATTGAATACTGACTTTTTTAAAACAATATTATTGACATTTTTGCAAGTAGATTATTTATTTTGCAACAGATGTTTTAAAGTCTCTGTTTGATTCTTGATGTGCCAGAGGAACCTATGATGGTGATGATCGAATGTTTTGGATATACTGTACATTGATATACACCTAATACTGCCTACATACTGTACATAATATTGTATGAAATATGTAACATGGTAAAACGTAGTGTTGCATTGCACAAGCCATATATGAGTGTGTACAGGATGTCGCATGATAGATGCTTGTATTTTATCTTTTTGACAGTCAAATCTGTCTAGTGTAAATTACTTCCCTATTGCATTGTATGATTGCCAGTACAGTATTGTACAGTTCCCCAGCATACATATATTTCTGCGTATATAGACACACTTTGGTACTATAGTCTCAGCTCGGCCTGTCTGTGCTCGTCATAATCATACAGGTTAAAACACATCCCCGATCATCTTAATTATTTTTTTTACGCTCCAAAAAGCGTATATTTTCCGGGAGAGACGGATGAGGAGCAGAAATGAAGCGCCAGCATATCGATCCATTCATCACCACGGAGAGCGCCCTGGATTAGGAGATACGAGTCATTCTTTCCGCCGCGCTAACATGAGAGTCAATGACAAGCTAATAGTTGCACAGAGCGTTAGCGTACGGAAAGCGAAAAAAAACAATCTGAATATTCTTATCTCGCCCCGTGTCACTAGGACGTCGCTAGGACTCATTTTTCATAAAGTATTATTGTAAACATATTTGCTCCATAGTTCTATAGCATATACGTTTCTTAAATTAATGTGAAATAATTCAATGACTTGTGCATTTATTTGTTTTACATTAACTCATAATGTTATCCAACATTGAAATATTGAAATTGAGTAAACAACATTTTAAGTCACTGCACAATGTTATTCCAGCCCAAATTGCCCAATGCATTATAAAGTAAGTTGATTTTTTTAATTTGTAGCATTGGAATTGGAGTTCAAGCCAATGTTGCGTGCGCATTCATTCATGTGTGCCATGTGACACAAACAACCAATAGCATTATTTGACCCACCCATCAGCACTGGTTTGAACAGAACCGCTGCCAATCTACACTATTCATTCCAGGATTTCACAGGACACAGATGTGAAGTGTATGTCTAGCTACTGCAAGTCATGGCTGCACGTTATTCAACAAGCCCATCGGCGCGGGCCAAATCGGCTATTTGTGCCGATAAATTTGAGCTTCTCCTCGTAAGTTTAAACATTTATCCTGTAAATGTCGATTTCAAATATGTTAGTAATTCAGATGAGACTGTGACCATGGTTATACGGTATAAGAGGTATAAATTCATACAAGAGCTTTTGTATATGGCGGTTTAATTTGTTTTTGTTTGTTTCTTGTATAGCATCAGGTTAACGATCACAGGAAGGTGGAACTACTTTCCAACTTGGCATCTGTTAGCTCAGCAGCAGTTATGGGCCATAATGCACTCACTTGCCAACTTAATTATCTGAGGGGACAGATCAAGCGCTTATCAGACGCCAACAGAGACATTACCCGGCAAACGGCATGTCAGGCTTGTTCAGATATGTTTAGTAAGCTATATTTCTAATTACTAGAATAGGTTAGTTGTTAATTAATCATTTTTAATCAACCTTAACACTATTCTATTTTATGATTATTAAACTTCAGCATTGGATGATGACATGGAGGAGCCATCTTTGCAGCAAGAAGGTAAACTATATTACATCCTTAGTATAGAATAGGCTCTCAAAATACTCATTCCATGCCACCATCTGGCTTCAATTTGCTGTTATTGCCAAGCATTTTTGTCATAGCTTATTTGACTGTCATAATAGACCTTATTAATTTTAAATTAACCCAATTGACATGGTTCTATTTTATGACTATTTAGCTGGCCTTGAAAATCCTGTTGGTGGTGTGGCGGCAGCAGCAGCTGTAGGATTTGAAGAAGATATTTGTATTAAATTATTACTGATAGACATAATGTAGACATTTTTAATAAACGCATTTGATATGATTCTATATATTTTATGACAATTTAGCCGTGGAAAATCCAAGTGGTGCCCTGGACGCCTCGTCAGACTTGGAAGAAGGTATTAGCAGAGGCTCTACTTTTTATGATTATTTTTTTATTATCATAACCACATTTTTAATTGCTGTATTCTAACCTTTTTTATTTTGTATTTATTTAGTGATGGATACGGAGATGCTGGGGGAGAATTGATAATAAAAATGTATACACTATGAAGTTGTTTGTCCAATTCTTGGTATCTTAATCAAACATTTGTTTAAGGTTATAACTACATATGCATTATACAGTATCAAATGCCATAATCTGTTAAAAAAAATTAGGCATGTTGACGTAATATTGGGAAATATGTATGTATTGGGCAGATGTTTGTATACACACTCAGAGCCGGACTAACAATGGAACTAGGCGGAGCTTAAGCGCCAGGGCCTGAAGCCGTCCTGGCCCTGTGGGAATTGCGTAAAAAAATATAATAATAATTTTGAAAAAAATAAATAATAATCAGGTCAAAGTCAAAGTCAAGTAAGTGACTGTAAATTTACTATGATATGGATTATTAGTCATGTTATTGTGGTTGTTTATTTAGGTCCAAATCCAATAGATCCCTTCTATTCTCGATTTCTCAGTGATGTCATGACGCAAAGAGAGAGAGAGAGAGAGAGAGTCGTTAATTAGTTGGACCTGAGCAGCTGTGTTCAATTTCATTGCTAATTTCAAATCGGAGAGTTCAGAGTTGTCTGTTTGTTTGTGCTCGGAGTCGTCGCCTCGTTGGACACGTTTGTAGTTACTTACAATGCCCAAGAAACCTGTCAGTGGCAGGGCAAAACGAACGAAAAAGGAAGAAAAACTCAAAAGACAAGAAAGAAAAAATCCCGAGACTTACAACTTATTTTACCGACCGAAAAGCAGCCACTGACGACGAAGGAGGAAGCACTGCTCCTGCTGGGGGCAGCCGTAGTGAGGTGACTGTCCAGGCGGATATCCAGCAGAACCAGCCCCGACCTCCAACGCCAAGTAAGTGATTTGCCATAGGCTATATGAATTTGCAGCACAATGGGTAGGCAAAGGTAACTATATTGATAGAAAATCTTTCACCACCACAGCCTCGCCGACGACGCCGAGGTTGCTGCCTGCACCAAAGCATGGCCATGGCCCAGCCCGCAGCGGATGTCCTCCACACCCACGCCGAGCCCCGAGGCCTCCTACCCCCAATGCCAAGTAAGTGATTTGCCCATATATATATAATTTGCAGCACAAGAATAGTAGGTAGGTTACGTAGGTAGGTATATTATAGCTATATTGATAGAACATCTCTCTTTCACCACCACAGCCTCGCCGAGGTTGCTGCCTGCACCAGAGCATGGCCAGGCGGATATCCACCACGAGTCCCGAGGCCTCCTACCCCCAACGCGAACGCTAAGTAAGTGATTTTGACATTTATTATTTGCAGCACAATATACAAAACTAGAGGTAGCTATATTGATATAAATCTCACCCACCACAGCCTCACCGTTGCCTGCAGTTCAACTTGGAGGAGTAGAGGCCGTGTCGGTGCCCCAAGGCCAGACAGATGTTGCACTTGCACCTGGTAAAGTACTAGGCCTACGATTGTAGGTTATTTTTTAATCGTACGAAACTATATTCATTAAATATATCTGTTACCATAAATATTGTATTGTGTGGACTATTGGCAATTTGGCATATAACTTTGCGTCACATTTAAGTTTTATAAAACGTTATTTGAATTGAGACTTTAGCCTTATATATTTCTTGTTGTCTGACAGCTAAGGCCCAGGAGGAGATTGACGTCAACAATAACCAGGAACCAGGGCCTGGTGTGGTCGCATCAACTTCATCAACAGTCACATCAGGACCCCCGGACAGCCAAGATAGTGACATTGAGCCTGACCTACCAGCCGTTTCAGCAGATAATCGTGGGATATACAACAAAGACCCTGGATGCTGGCCTGATGATATTCCTGAGGACGTGCAACATTATTGGATTAACAAGGGACCAGTTCCATGTCAGAACCGAGACGGAGACTTTACTAAATCCGAAAGACAATATAAACACCAGAAGCGGAGTTTCTCAAAGTCGTTCTTCAACCGTACTCTCACAAATGGTGAGATTGTACCACGTGAGTGGCTTTTATATTCGCCTATTAAAGGTTCCGCTTTTTGTTTTGCTTGTAAGCTGTTTGGGAGGGTCGAAAGTACATTTTCTGGGAGCGATGGCTTTAGTGACTGGCAGCATGCCCTTAGGACAATCAAACAGCACGAAGAATCAGACCAACACAGACAGTGCATGGTAACGTGGTTGTCAAGACAAGCCGATGAGGGTCGTATTGATTTGTCCTTAAAAGAACAGTTCGATTCCGAGTGTCGGTATTGGGAGGACGTCTTAAAACGAGTTGTTGCCACTGTTAAATATCTGTCAGAACGTGGCCTGCCCTTCAGAGGAGATACAGAAACGTTTGGCTGTCGACACAATGGAAATTATATGGGCTCCCTTGAGTTAATTGCTTGTTTCGATCCCTTTTTGAGGGAACACATTGCTCGCTTTGGAAACGCTGGGAGGGGAAAGCCTTCATATCTGTCCAGTACAATATGCGATGAATTCATTCAGCTAATGGGTGAAAAGGTGTTATCAGAGGTTGTCGATCAAGTTAAACTGGCTAAATACTTTTCCATTAGTGTAGACTCGACACCAGATGTGTCTCATACTGATCAGCTGTCATTTATAATGCGTTACGTGTCTCCAGACGGTGAAATACAAGAACGCTTCCTAGAATTCCTCCCCATAACAAGCCATGAAGGTCTTTCACTTTTCACTGCCGTGATGGGAGTGTTGGGTGAGCTGGGTATAGATATAAAAGACTGTCGTGGCCAGTGCTACGACAATGCGAGTAATATGTCTGGTGTATACAAGGGTGTACAGTCTCGCATCCGTGCAGTAAATCCTCTTGCAGAATGGGTTCCTTGCGCAGCACATACTCTTAACTTAGTGGGAGTGAATTATGTAAACTGCTGTATGGAATCGGGTAAATTCTTCAGTCTTGTGCAGTCTGTGTATAATTTCTGTTCTGGATCACCATCACGTTGGCAAATAATCACCAGTCAGCTTGACCGAAATGAGAATAATAGAATTGAACACCTCAAATCTCTATCTGACACTAGATGGTCAGCGCATGCATCAGCAACAAATGCTCTGTGTCTCAACTATGGAACCATACTCCAATCATTAATGGAATTGTCTAAAGATCAAAGGCAACATATATCCACCCGAAATGAAGCAGAGGCCATTGCAAATAACATGTGCATTTTAAAAAATATTGTGAAAGTCAAAATGAGAAAACAATGTCGGCAAGGCAGTGTCTAAAACGTATTCGTCAGAGGAAAGCGTGTGGGACATTTCCAAATGTTGACATAGCTCTGCGAATATACCTCACATTGCCCATCTCCAATGCATCTGGAGAGCGCTCATTTTCTAAATTGGCCTTACTCAAGGATTGTTTAAGGTCAACAATGGGGCAGGGTAAATTATGCGATCTCTCTCGCATGTCAATGGAGAGTGACATTGTTCGAAAACTGGATTTTGCCGATATTGTAAAGGATTTCTCTGTGCGCAAATCCAGGAAGAAGACATTTGTCTTTTAGACTAAAAGGTCTGGATTTGCTAAGTTTTAGTGTAAATGTTTATTATACTGCACTGTATTTTGTGTCAAATTATTATTTTCTAATCCTGGCCTTTTGGTCTGATTTTGCTCTGACTTGCACTTTGCAGTAAACACTTTTATTAATTTTTTACAATTTGATTCTGTCTTCGGTGTGTAACGAAGATTTATATGGGCCTTTTGGCCTTGCACTATTATTATGTTGTATTTTGTAACTTCAATTTGATATGCGGTGCAATCAGATGTTTGACTGAATACATTATACAAAATAAAATTGACAATGACATGAAACGGCATCATTTTTCCCCCATCTCATCATTGTCAAATTTGCCATGAGTTTTCTTGTTAACTGTTGTTTCTTGTTGTCTGTACTAATAACCATACAGTAATCTTCTAGTCCTTAAATTGTAATTTGTAAAATGATAGTCACAGTGACTGCATAGTGCCTGGCTGTGTCTTGTATGTCAGAGGGCAGTGCAGCAGCAGTGGTGCACTGGTGGATAGTGGATACGTGTGCGGCGGTGCGCTGAGCGCGCACATGTTAATGAATTAATTGGCTGAATCACATATAGGGCCCTTTGATTTGATGAAGCGCCAGGGCCTTGACAGGGGTTAATCCGGCACTGGTCACTACTGTCAGTCAGAAATGTTGTAACATGCAGTAGTTTTCCAATAGTTTCTCCAATAGATGGCACTGTTGTACTGTTGATTCTTTCCACCTCTGCAGAATGCTTGTAAAGCGTCACTTCCTGTATTCTAGTGTTATTGCTGACTCACATTGTGTGTGCGTGCTGGTAAATACATTTCTACAAACAATAGGTTATGGACCCAGATCGTCGCTAAAAAGCTGTTGTACACGGACTGTGTGAAGATAAACAGTATTGTGGGATTTCACAATGGAGGATAAGCTGTTTATTGACAGGCTGAGCGGATCAGAGAAATGGGCAACATGGAAGTTTCAGATGGAACACTTGCTAAAGGCTAAAGGACTATGGGGCATGCTAATGGAGACAGAGGGGGACGCTAGCTGCAGATGCTAATGCAGCAGCACAGGCTGAATTCACTAGACGGAGAGAGAAGGCATTCTCCATGTTAGTGCTAAATGTAAGTACACCCCAGCTGTACCTGATAACAAGCTGTCAAACTCCCAAAGAAGCGTGGACCACTCTGAAAGCCCATTTTGAGAGAGATACTTTGGCAAATAAACTGTTCCTGAAGAAAATATATTTCAGATGTGAAATGAAGGCTGGAGAGGCTTTAACTGACCATTTAAAACAAATGAAGGAGCTGACTGATCAGCTATCAGCAATTGGATCTGTAATTGAAGAGGAAGACCAAATTGTAACACCGTTGGGTAGTTTGCCACCAAGTTATGCTACCATTGTCACTGCACTTGAAACAAAAATTGACAACCTGACACTGACGTTTGTTCAGCAAGCATTAATAAATGAAGAGCAAAAGCGAGTGAATGCTAATGATTTCAGTGGTGCTGTCAGGAGGTGTGTTGGAATATGATCTGTATTGTATATATATTTTATTATTGATAACTCTTATTGTGAAGTACCCAGACCGGAAGTGCCTATTATCTATGTGTAAATAACCCGGACGTAAATAAATCAACTCAGTGACGTGTGTCGTACTGAACCAGCGACACTACAGCTGATGCCTCCTGGTGTGACTTTATTTACTCTTCAGTGTTTTCCTCCGTCAAGTATATTCTTCACTTCTTATTTCTGGTACAACACGCTATTACAGCTGTGAAACTCAACAGGTTATGGGCCCAGAGAGACCGGATTTATTTACGAGGTGAAAAGTTTGTTGTCGGCGTGCTTTGCCGTGCTAGTCTCGAGTTAGGCTAACAACAGAAGAACGGAACTATGCGGGCTGCTTCGAGTGGTCATTGGTCAAGATTGTGTTTCGACGGAAATGCGGAGAGATATATACTGTGGGAGACGAGGATGTTGGGACATCTGAGACTACAGGGGTTGAAGGATATCGTCCTAAAAGATCTCGAGCCACCCCTCGAGGGTGAAGAAGTTGATGTGACCTACGAGGACATGAATGCTTTGGCATATATATAGATGGTCCAGTTTTCGGACAGCAAGATCCTGTCGCTCATTACACGAGCAGCGACGGATGATGGACGCAAGG
Source organism: Protomyctophum parallelum (assembly GCF_964188405.1). Lineage (NCBI taxonomy): Eukaryota > Metazoa > Chordata > Actinopteri > Myctophiformes > Myctophidae > Protomyctophum > Protomyctophum parallelum. Next base: position 805,823 of record NC_139706.1, on the reverse strand, counting down.
CACTAAAGATCCTAAGAGCCTTTTATGCAGTCAAAGACCCGGCTGCAGCAGCATCAGGAAATGACAGTGTCGTGAGTGCCCAGATCCGAGTGCAGCAGCCGTCTATGCTACATGGCAAGTGCAAATCCAAGCTGAGGAGTTATGAGCACACTGATAAGTTCAGTGGCAAGTGCAACTCCGTCGGTGAAGACAGCGTGATGAAAGGCAAAGACATTAAACTGTACTGTTACAATTGCGGCCAGAGGGGGCATAGAGCTTTCGAGTGTGAAGGTGCTGCCGGTCAAAGAAAACAGAGACAGTGGTGCAGTCTTTGCAAAAGTCCCACGCACAACGATGCCATCTGCAGAAGGAGGAGACAACAGAGGCGAGATGAGGCATGGAGAGTGTCGGAGGAGAAGAACAACAGCGAGCACGAGTACTCATTCGGGGTGAGCGACTGTGGTGCCGAAGTTCAACAAGTGAGAGCCGAACGAGGACATCGTGATCGTGTGAGACAGACGGGTCTGATATTCGACACGGGAGCGACTTCCCATATCATCACAGACATCACAAAGTTCACACGTTTCGACGGCAGTTTCCAGCCTAAAGAACACTGTATGGAGTTGGCTGACGGTACGAGATGTCATGGAGTGGCGGAGCGCAGAGGAGATGCAAAAGTGACTCTGATCGACAGCAGGGGGCAGCGCCACACAACTACCCTGAGACATGCGTTGTACATGCCTACATATCCACAGGACATGTTTTCGGTGCAAGCAGCAACCACCAGAGGTGCCACTGTCATTTTCCAGAAAGGTAAAAATGTTCTGAAGTGCAGAGATACGAGGTACAAAATATATTTATACAACAAACTGTATTATTTGAACACTGTGAATGACCAGAAATGTATGGCTAATGGTAATGGTAAAGTGCAGACGCACAGGTTGAAGTGTGTGTGACCCCACCCATTGTAGAGCAACAGACACAGACTGGAATGCCTGTTGTTAATGATGATGATGATGATGATGATTATTTTGATGTGCCGAGATGGAGGAGTAGGTCTAAGATAAATGCTCCACTCCTACCACGAGGGCAGGTTCAGCAGCAAGTGCACAAGGCTGTAGTAGCTACACCTCAGGCAAACCAGACTGTGCAGTCAGATGAGGGCCAGGCTAAAAATGAGGCTAAACAGCAGACACGTTACCCTCCCAGAGTGAGGATGAAGCCAGCCTATTTGAGTGACTATGTAACTGTCAGTGCAGAAAAGGTCCCGAAGAACATGGACTATTCCTACAGCTACAGGTTACGAGTCAGACAGCCAGAGGGCAAGAAAACAGTGGGGGAAGCAAGCAAGAAAGCAGTGGGGGACAGAAACGGGATGGTGCATGATTATTGGACTAAAAATCACACTAGTACTCAAAACCCAGCTATGCAAAAGAAGATGAGAACACAAAAGAAACCAAAGAGAAAGAAATGTCCATTTGTGTTTGAGTGATCTGATTTTGTGAATTATTTATTGCTATTTATTATTGAGTATATGGAAAGAAAATATGCATTTGAAGAAGAGTAATATTTGTATCTAAGTTGATTATTGAAAGCAGTAATGACAACAATGACAATGACAATGATGACTGATGCCAAAGGTTTAACGTTTTGTATTATATTGTGAAAAGAGGAGAGGGGAGAAAATACTGTATATAAGAGAAATGTATGAAGAAGAAAATATATCCAATGTGCGATCAAGTGGGGGTGTTGGAATATGATCTCTGATCTGTATTGTATATATATTTTATTATTGATAACTCTTATTGTGAAGTACCCAGACCGGAAGTGCCTATTATCTATGTGTATATAACCCGGACGTAAATAAATCAACTCAGTGACGTGTGTCGTACTGAACCAGCAACACTACAGCTGATGCCTCCTGGTGTGACTTTATTTACTCTTCAGTGTTTTCCTCCGTCAAGTATATTCTTCACTTCTTATTTCTGGTACAACACGCTATTACAGCTGTGAAACTCAACAAGGTGCATCAGCCATGTCATCACAATTTCGGGGAAATGTGCAGGATAGCTCCAAGACAGTGGGAGCAGTAGACAGAAGCACGTGGAGATGTTACAAATGTGGGAAAGAAGGCCACTTAAAACGTGATTGTCCGACCTTGAAAAATAAACCAAATAAGCCTTCGTGATCAGAGAGGCAAACAGTGACAGACCACAACAGGCTGAATGGTTAATTGATTCTGGAGCATCAAAACACATGACGTGTGATAAAGAAATTCTTCAAGAATACCAGCAATTCACAAAAGCACAGTCTGTGAAACTGGGTGACGGCAGGATGGTTGACGCCCTAGGAATCGGAAATGTCAACATGAAAATGACTTTCAAATCAAGTGATGTAAAAAATGTCACAATGTATGATGTGCTGTACCAAAACTGTCTGGGAATTTATTCTCAGTGGGGGCTGCTACGAAGAAAGGGAATACAGTGCAGTTCAGAAAGTCTCATTGTTACATACGTGGAAGAAATAGAACACTTGAAGGAATAATAATAATAAACTTTATTTGTATAGCACTTTTCATACATAAATGCAGCTCAAAGTGCTTCACAGGGCAGGACACAAAAATAAAATACAATAAAACACAAGTAGTTAAAAAGATAAAACAATAGCAGAGAACAAAACTGAATATAAGAGCATACAATAAATAAAAACACATAGAAAAATAAGAAATAAAAATAAAACTCAACTAAAAGCAAGGGTGAAGAGGTGAGTCTTGAGTTGAGATTTAAAAATGTCTACAGAGGGTGCGTGTCTGAGCTCGAATGGAAGTTTATTCCAGGCTGTTGGGCCATAGAAGCAAAAAGCTGCCTCACCATACTTTTTTGTGCGCATTCTTTTAGGCACTTCAAGTAGGCCAGCATTGGAGGACCTGAGGGGGCGGCTAGGGACATATCTAGGTAGGCAGTCACAGAGGTACGGAGGTGCGAGACCATTGAGAGCTTTATAGACAAGTAACAGAATTTTAAAGTCAATCCTAAAAACAACCGGAAGCCAGTGCAGTGATGCCAGAACTGGAGTAATATGTTCTCTCATCTTAGTTCTAGTTAAGACTCTAGCTGCTGCATTTTGGACAAGTTGTAATCTGTCAGTCGTATTCTTAGGGAGTCCTGAAAAAAGTGCATTGCAGTAGTCAAGCCGAGAAAAAACAAAGGCATGGATTAGCGTTTTTGCATCGTCCAAGGACAAATAGGCTCTGATTCGTGCAATATTTCTAAGGTGAAAAAAGGCAATCTTGGTAACATGATTAATGTGTGAATTAAAATTCAATTCAGAATCAATAATAACCCCCAGGTTCTTTACTGTACTGTTACTTTCTACAGTCAGGTTGCCAAGTCTGCTAATTATTGATTATTTTTGCTCGCTAGAACCGATTATGAGAACTTCTGTCTTATCCTCATTTAGCTTGAGAAAGTTCTCACTCATCCAACATTTGATGCTAGACAGACAGGTCAACAGCGGGTCTAAAGCACAGGGATCATCTGGGGCCACAGAAAGATATAGCTGGGTATCATCAGCATAGAAATGAAAATTGACTCCGTGATTGGAAATGAGTTCACCCAATGGCAAAATGTATAAGGAGAACAGCAGAGGACCAATAATCGAGCCTTGTGGGACACCAGAGCTGATGTTGTGCTTGTCTGAGTCAAACTCGGCTAGATTGACAAAGTAACTTCTGTTTGAAAGGTAGGAGGAGAACCAGGACAGGGCCGTACCAGACAGGCCTATCCAGTGCTCCAGACGCTGTATTGAAATTGAATGATCAATCGTGTCAAATGCAGCCGTTAAATCTAGAAGTAAGAGAACGGATACATGTTTCTTGTCAGCAGACACCCTAAGATCATTCATTACTTTTACCAGTGCAGTTTCTGTGCTGTGACTTTTCCTGAAGCCAGATTGGAATTTGTTGTGCACATTATTGTTCTGTATAAATATATCCAATTGATGAGAGATGCATTTTTCTAAAACCTTGCCCAGAAAGGGTAGATTTGAAATGGGTCGATAGTTACCCAAAACAGAGGGATCCAGGTTGTGTTTTTTGAGTAGGGGCCTAACTACGGCCGTCTTCAGTGAGTCTGGGAAGACGCCTGATAGTAGAGAGCTGTTTACAATTTTTAGGATATCTCCAATCACACTGTCTAAGACCTCTTTGAGAAAGGTGGTGGGAATTGTATCCAATGAACAGGAGGAAGATGTCATCTGTGATATGGTTTTGCGGAGTTCGTCTTCATCAATTGCGCAAAACGATAATAGGCTCCCCCTGGAGAGATCTACCCTGGGACCATGAGCTGCTGATTGAAGGTTTGCGCTAGCAGCAGCACCATTCATAATATCAGCTCTAATGTTAAAGATTTTGTTATCAAAAAAGCATGCAAACTCATTACACTTAGCTTTAGAGGCCGGGAATGACTGTTTGTAGTACTGGGGGGGGGTTAAACGTCGATCTATGGTAGAGAAAAGGACTCTGGCATTATTCTTGTTCTCATTAATAATGCCAGAGAAATATGCCTGCCTTGCTAGACGCAAGGCTTTGTTATAGGCGACTGTTGACTTTTTAAGAATCTCTAAGTGGATGGTGAGTTTATATTTTCTCCAAGTTCGCTCAGCTCATTCTTGTTTCAGTGAGCGTGTATGCTCATTTAACCAGGGCGTTACTCTGGTGTTATGTTTCTTTTTTGTTTTAAAAGGAGCCACTATATCAAGAGCTGACTCTAGTTTAAGATTAAAAATTTGAACCATATCATTTACTGGGGGAGTATCGGGCAGGGGAGGGCCCAGATGACGAGATAACTTGTCGGCTGCAGAAGAGCTAAAAAAACGCTTTGTTATGGTATATTCAGTGTTATTTTTCTCAACATCAGGGACAGCCATACTGAAACACAGCAAAAGGTGGTCCGATAGCTCAGGCCTCTCGATCATATCGTTAATAGTGATGGTTAGACCTCTAGTGATCACCAAGTCCAGGGTGTGGCCATGTTTATGGGTTGGCCCAACAATGTGTTGAGCGAAATCAAATGAATGTAATAGATCTAGGAAGCCCTTGGCTACAGGATCCGACGCAGTGTCCATGTGCAGGTTGCAATCTCCGGCAATCAGAGTTCTGTCATGATTGGTGGAGCAGATAGATAGAAGTTCTGATATTTCTGTTAAAAATGTGGCTTTATTACACTTTGGGGGGCGGTAGATACTAATCATTACCACAGGGGATTGACTCTCTAATATTGTGGCCTGATATTCAAATGATGTAAAATTGCCTAGACACAGAGGTTTACATTTTAGGGTGTCTGAAAAAATGTTAGCTAGACCACCTCCTCTGCTTTCACGTAGGCCTACTGAGTGAATTAATTTATAATTTGGAGGGCATGCTGCAGCTAACAGAATATCACCATCAGAGCCAAGCCATGTCTCTGTTAAAAACAGTACATCAAGCTTCTCTTTGCAGATAATATCATTTACAGATGCTGGTTTGTTGGTTAATGAACGTATGTTGAATAATGCAAGGTTTAATTTGATAGACGGTGAGGTTGATGATGGTGAGATGGCGCGACTCAGTGGACGTAAAAGGTAGAGTTCAGCGCGGCGTTTGGGGTGATGGTGATTGGATACTGTAGGGGGAATTCTGTTGCCTATAATAGTTGGGATTAAGGCCATTTTAAGTGGAACAGACTTAGTGGGAGGAGCTAAGGGGAGGCAAGGAATGAGACTAAGGTTTGATGGAATGACTGTGCGTGGAGTGGCGATTAAAATGAATGGAGTGGGTCTAGTCCTGATGAGAGCGGTGATGGGTGCAATGCATGGGGGTTTCACATAGAGGGGGCTAGTAAGCTGGATAGTGGAGATCAGGTGGCGTCATACGGTTGAGATGTGGTGGGAAATGTTTTCTGTCAATAGCTGAATACCTGTGCGGTTAAGGCGGACTAGGTCACGGTACAGTGATGGGGTTTTCCAGAATGTGTCAAAGTTGCTGATGTAGCCGTGGCCGCAGGCTAGACAGAAATTGCGCAGCCAGTTGTCAGCAGATAAAATGCGGCTGAAATTTTTGGGGCCCTTCATGAGGGTGGGAATTAATCCTGAAAATATAATGGATTTCTCTGTATTAATGAGAGCATCTGCTAGTGCCTCATAGTCCATCTGCATCTTAGCAGAAAGTCTCTGCCTGATGTAATTTGTGCCTACGTTGATGATGATTGTGTGGGCGGAGCGGTGGCGTTGAAGAATGTTGGGAATGTATGTGATCAAGTCAATGATCGTGGCACCTGAATAGGAATATGTGATACAGTTAGAGATCGATACTCGGCCAGGTGCAGTAGTCGCATCGCCTCGCGCTGGGTGTATGGCTGATAAGGAAGCAGCAGTCCTGGTGATACTGGGTGAAAAACGACGGGGACGCTTACCTTCCCCGCCGTTGTATGCAAGTTTGGGAGTCGAGGTGAGCGAACGGGTCGAGGAGTCAGAGGAGGAATCTGGGAAGTTGCGTTTCGCTGGACGCGACAACGAGCCTGTGGGATGAGGATTCCTAGAAGGGTTTGCCATAGCCGACAGAGGTGTGAAGGTGTTGGAGCACGGGAACAGTTCAGCCATGCTGCAAGCCTCTGATCCTGATGGGTCGAAGAGGGGAAACGCCTGCCTCCGGTGCTTTCCCTTGACCACCGAAGACCAGGGATCAGCGCATACGGGCCCCGGCTTTCGCTTTCCGATCCCCGAAGCACTGACTCCCGGCACAGCGGCAGCCGCAGCGGGTGCACGGGGCACAGCGCCGGCTCCCGGAGCCTTCATTGACCTCAGGCGGTCCTGGAGGAGCGATTGTCGCAGGAGAAGATCGTTCACAAGGTTCGATATGGAGCGGAGCTCATTCTTGATGGCAACCATTTCCTCCATCCTGGGTGGCATCATCATGGATTATGGTGACAGTGAGATAGGACCAAAAACTCTCTCGTGGGCTCACAACTAGGAGCGGTGAGTAATACTCCAATAGAGTTAGCATCTAGGCTCAAAAAGAGCCAGCTAAACAAACCACCAAAACTAGCTGGCACCAAGGCTACAAGCAAACCTCTGCCAGCTAGCAGGCAGCAATAACAGTCTGATAGTTTGAGTAAAAACTGAATGATCAGCAGTGCTGATCGCTGGGATTGTAAGTTTGATACAAAGAGATAGGTCCCCGGGCTAGAATCCAGAGATTTGGTATAAAATAGTTTAGTGGAAACTGTTAAAAAGCGTTAAAAAAGTCACTGTGTGACAGAGCGTCGTGTTGAGCGTCTGCACAGCCGGGTTGCCAGGTTTGAGTTTTAAGTGTAGACCTGAGGAGTAGGGAATGGGAACACAAAGAGCTGATGGACTATATCAGCTGGATATTAAATTAAGTGAAACTGTCTGTCACAGTGCTTCAGTAGCAGCCAGCCTGTGGCACCAGCACCTTGGTCACACCACCAAGCTTAAGGAACTCAAAGATCTGGTGAACGGAGTGAACTTCTCTGCAGAAAAAAATATTCCCTTCTGTGAAGGATGTGTGGAAGGCAAGTTGGCTAAGAAGCCATTCAAGTCGATTGGAGGAATCCGTTCCAAACGCAAGATGCAGCTGATTCACAGTGATGTCTGTGGTCCCATGCAGACCGAATCTATAAGTGGAGCAAAATATTTTGTGACTTTCATTTCATTACACAAGATGTTGCAAGGTATACTTCATGAAACAGAAGAATGAGGTGCTAAACAAATTCAAGGAATTTGAGAGAATATTCTCAAATGAGTCTGGTCTGAAAGGCTGAGGACAGATAATGGTGGTGAGTACACCTCAAAGGAGTTTCAAGAATATTTGAAGTCTCAAGGCATTCACTATGAAATGACTGTACCTCACTCACCACAGCAAAATGGTGTTGCAGAAAGAAAAAAATAGGACATTAGTTGAATCAGCTAGAAGCATGCTGTCACATGCTAAGTTACCAAAAATGTTCTGGGCAGAGGCTGTAGCCACCGCAGCTTACATACAGATCAGGCTGCCCACAGCTGTTCTGAAGGAAGAGACACCCTACGAGAGATGGTGTGGGAAGAAACCAGACATGAGTCACATGAAGGTGTTTGGCTGTATTGCTTATGCACATATCCCAGATGAAGAAAGAAGGAAGCTGGACAAAAAGGCTGTGAAGCTTCGTTTCGTGGGATATGCAAACAATGCCATGGGATATCGCCTGTATGATGAAGAGAAGAGGAGGATTCTAATCCGTCGTGATGTCATCTTCGATGAATCAAACTTCAACTGGAAGCAGGAAGTGAAAGTACCCTGTTCAGAGAACGAGATAATCATAAAAACAGATGAGAGTGAAACACAACATGATGAGGTCACAGTTGACAGCACTGTCAGAACAAGCGGCAGAATAAGAAATGCTCCAAGGAGATTTGGATATGATGAGTTTGCCGATATAGTGACTGTTGATCATCATGCCAATATGTGTCGTGTGACAGAGCCAATCACACTGAAAGAAGCATTGGTGAGTCCAAATGCAAAAGAATGGCAGGAGGCGGCTGACTTGGAATGAGTCACTGCTGGAAAATGAGACGTGGGACTTGGTGGATTTACCAAGAGGAAGAAAGGCAGTAGGATCGAGATGGGTGTTCAAAGTCAAGCATCATAGTGATGGAAAAGTGGAGAGATACAAGTGCAGGCTCGTTGCCAAGGGCTACTCACAGTTGTATGGTGCTGACTATGATGAAACGTTTTCACCGGTAGTACGTTTCAGCTCTATTCGTACATTATTGTCCTTTGCCATTCAAAACAATCTACATGTACACCAGATGGATGTTGTAACTGCATTTCTTAATGGACATCTGGAAGAAGAAATTTACATGGAGCAGCCAGAGGGCTACATCAAACCAGGGCAGGAACACCTGGTATGCAAACTGGAAAAATCAATCTATGGACTGAAGCAGTGTCCTCGCTGCTGGAGCAAGGCTTTCACAGAGTTCATGATGGAAATTGGATTCAAGCAGAGCACATCAGACCCCTGCGTGTTTGTGAGATCAAGAAAAGAGCTTGAGATGCTCACAGTTTACGTCGATGATTTGATTCTGATAACGGAGTCAACTGAGAGCATGAACGAGCTCAAAGTGGCTCTCAAGGAGCGCTACAAGATGAAAGACATGGGAGAGCTGTCCTATATCCTGGGCATCTCTGTGATCCAAGATAAATGTAATTCTTCATCAGAAGCATTACATTGAAGGAATACTTCAGAAATATGGAATGGATAATGCAAATCCTGTGGCAACTCCTGCTGATGCCAACATCAAGTTGAGGAAGAGTGATGCCGCTATTCCGAACCGCTATTTCGACTTTGGTAAAGACCCCGCCACTCCGACAATTAAAACACACCGCTATGTGTGCATGACGTGCGTGCGTGTGCATCACTACAAAGTCACAAGGCCGCCCAGCCTATCTGTCTAAATCACAAGGCCGCCCGGCCTATATCTGTCTGTGCGTGCCAGACTCTCTCTCTCTGAGCGCATCTCGCTCGTTGACAATTAAGCAAAAAAATAGACATGACAATCGACTCAGTGTGTAGGCCAGTAGGCCTATAGCCTACCATACCAAATAAGTAAGCAATGTGTAATTTCCGACATGGAAAGCAAAAAGCAGCACAGAGCAACCACTGAATATTCCAGCCACTGTCACTCCCATCAGCGCTCCCGTTCATTAAACAAGCTTAGCGTGTTTTATTGTAAAATATTTGAGTTGGTAGGATTTGTCAAAATTCAAATCACTGAATCACTGTGCGTGTGCGTGCGCGTCAAGTTGTATATTAATCAACATATTATTATTAGACGCACTCTTCCCCTCTTGCACTTATAAGAACTTGTCTCTGCTCAGCTGTGTGTGTGTGTGTGTGTGTGTGTGTGTGTGTGTGGGGGGGGGTGTGTGTGTGTGTGTGTCGTAGGGATGACATATTTGCACCTTCATCAAAGCATATTAATCTGTCATTAATCCCATCATTTTATAAAATGAAATAAAGATGTAGCCTACATCTGCCTCGCCTGTTATTCTGTCAGCAAACACGGTCTGTGTGTGTGTGTGTCAAAGTGTGTCTATATCTGATTATGTCCATTTTAATAACCTTACACGGTCGGGAAGACATAGCCTATATGATATGTCTGTGCACGTTAGTTATATTCATCAACATATTATTATTATTATTATTAGAGGCTATCCAATGTGCAGCCCCTGGCGTCTCACTTCAGACGCACTCTTCCCCTCTGACGGACAGGAGTCACGGGACGCACGCACGCACGCCCCATGCTGTTTTCTGTAGCCTATATTGTTTTGCATACTTAACTGTATTTTTGGAATGAACATGCAAAGCAGCGATGTGCGCAGCTGGGAACCCCATATTGCACAATGATGATTAGCTGGATTTAGGCCTATATTATTCATGTGTAGACCTACTCTAATCAATCCACAAGGCCTCAGTTAGATTGATTGCACGTAGGCATACTGTGCGTTCCTCATAAACACTATATGTCTGGAGCGCAGGAATCACCTTAGATTGTTGTTCAAAGTTCAAAATGTCAAAATGCGTTGGCAGGCCGCAGGAAGGAACAACCCAAACAAGCTGCTCCGATAAATCTCAACATTATAGTGGATTCATTCAATAGACACATACACAGAACCACTTACTTCAAGAAATACTCTTTTACAAGTAAGTCCGGTAATAAACATTTATTGAATTAAATAAAAAAAGGGCCTTATAGCCTACTTTGGGCACACAAACAGTATGCTATACAAACGTATAGTCTTTTTCAGAAAAATAAATTATATGTTTACAAATAAAATAATAAATACTTAAAATAAAATAAAAAGTGAACTTTAAATTAAACAAAGTTATGGATGCAGCGCTGGGCTGCATCCCAATATTGCTCCTGGGTCCTGGGTCCATGGCGGAACTGCCGAACGAGCCTCCGCAGCCTGTTGGAGAAAATCATTAGATAATACATTTTAGTCTATAGTTCTATAGTGAACACATTTTGTTGTGCACAAAAAGTTCTATATGCTAACAAGCCCACGCCAGTCCATCGCATCAAGAAACTCTCAAACCTTCTATCCAGCTCTCGCCATTTCCTTCGCTGGGGGGGTGCTGGAGAACCGCGCTCAGCGATGGCGCTGACTGTCTCCAGCAGCTTCTGCTCGTCCTTTAGACGGCGGATGAACAGCCAAATTGAAGGGTGGCGCCTGTCCACCCGCGCGTTCCATCTGTGATGCCTACCTGAAATAAGCAGAGATCTATAAGAACTAGGATACATGCAGCAGTGCAGCAGCACATAGCACATGGTGGCCCATTGACATTGACACTTGCTCAGTGAATCAAATAGGCCTGCAACAGTCTTTGGAATGAGAAATTATTAATAATAAATAGTTACCCTCCACCGCGTTGTTGCTGCGGTTGTCGCCGCGGCGACGATAGACGCTCCACACACGTGGCAAGAAGGTTGCGTGCTCCCCTACGTAGGTGTTCTCCATAAACTGGATGAAGTCATCCAACGCAGGGTAGCCACGGAGCAGACGGCATGTCTGTCTGCTCGTACAGAACGTCCTAAAGGCGCGCCTCAGATGGTTAGTTGGGAGGTAGCCTGTGGCCATGGCCTTCCTGACCCATGCCTTCAGGTGCCTGTCCTGCCTGTATGGACCTGCAAAAGTTGAGTGAAGAAGTACAATTTAAGTCACAAAAATAGACCTATGGCCTACAAATTCATAAGCGCTCAACAATCTTTAATAATATATTTTACAAAATAACAAAAAAGCTTCTAGCCATGAATGAAATGTATTATAACAAATTAACAATTTATAAGTATAATCACTCACCCGCCAAGCCAAGCTCTTGTATCTTGCGCCAAAGGCTCTGACACAAGTGGAAAAAGCAACCTGTGATGCGGGTTGCTGGCAGCTGAGCTCGGACGGCGTTCATGAGGGCCATCTCGAAGTCCATCAGGACTTGGTCAGGCCTCCATCTAGATGTAATGGAGGGGTGGGTGGACGCAGGGACAGACATGGTAGATAAAATAAGTAAAAAAAATATTTAAAATAAAATATTACACACACACACACACACACACACACACACACACACACACACACACACACACACACACACACACACTCTGTGCATTATATTCACCCATTCATACACCTTTACATTGTCTGTCCACAAAGACAGACAGACGTCGAATCAAAGCGCTTTACAATGGTCCATTCATTCATATTGATTTGGTTATATTTCATCTCAAACTAAAAAATTAAAATATATATGCCTTCCTACCAGTACCACGGATATAGGACGTTGAAATTGAACCTCCTTCCTCAGCGGGGACTTGAAAGACCATTCCTCGTCCTACTAGACGACGGATCTGAACTTGTTGTTTCAATACGGTAGAACCGCGCGGCAGTTCTGCCACTACGTCTACGGCCTACTGTATCCTCGTCAGAGGAAGATGGCGTGGAGTCGGATGGATGATCAGCGCCATCGTGTGTTACTGAATGAGAATCATCCGAGAGCTCATCCTCATTGTCCGTCTCATGCAAAAGTTTGTTCTTGTTTGCAAACTTTATTGTATCAAACAGCGTGCGCTGTCTCCCGCCTTTGTCGCTCGGAACGGGTCCCGGCCGTTTCCGATTTTGCTTTGGCATTTTGCTTTTAGCTACAAAGTGGCTACAAATGTATCTCTTTCCCCCCTCCACCCCCCCCCCCCCCCTCTCTCTCTCTCTCTCTCTCAAATGCTTGCCAGCGGCCGCCACCCCGTACTGTCCCGTCTCCACACACTGAACTGATCGATGGAAATAAAAAATAAGTTAGTAGCTCCGTGACTCCGTCTGCACCGCAGCATGATGGCAGCTGTGCATGCTGTTCACACCACCCTCCTCCCCCACTCCGCTCCACCACACACACACAAACTAAAGCAGACAAACAGGTATATACACGATGTTGCTTCTACTACTAATACTGTCTCTCTCAAAATGCTTCACCCCTCCACTCACCTCTCCTTTCTGTAATCCCTCGCAAATATTAAAAAAAAAAAAAAAAAAAAATTAGCCTCAGTAAATAAATGTCTCTCTCCGTTGATGTCCTCTTTCACTCTGGCGTGGCCTACACCTCCAAAAGCCCCCTGCTGCTGGATGATGGTATTATTTGTTCTTTTTTTTATGACTTGATTCCTGGCTTCTGCAGAGTAGATCAGAACACCATATTCACACACATGTTGAACAAGAGCGCCCTCTAGCGTAATCAATTAAAACAACCTTAAGATGTCTACAGACGTTCTTTGTATCCGTCGGTTCGATTCCCTAGGACGTTTCCAGACGTCCTATGTACAGAATGTGTTAAGATCACCAGAAAGTGATTAACCTGTTTCACAGTGACTTGCAATGGTCCAATGAAGAAGCAGTATACTTTCAAATATAACATTTATTGAAACTAAAATACATAGAAAATGTAAAAAACATTTATGCAAAAGATTGAACATTTGAACAAGTGCCATTTCAACGAGGTAAATTACATCACACAAGATGCAACACAACTCTTAAGGACATTATCATGACACACATAAGCTCTTGCTTTACATAGTCTGGGCACACACACATTGCAAACATGGTGACGTTATTTCTAATGCCCTGTACAATACTTTTCTTAGACGAAATGCAGTTTAATTTAAATCCAATCCCAGTCTCCCAAAGGAGCACACCTGCCCTATTGCATTTTGTTTCCTCTCTGTAGTAGGGGTGACATGTGATAGGTATTTTCGGTAGATCTGTTATTTTGTGGGTGAATGGTCCTGGGCACTTTGCCTTTTAATCTTATGTCCTGTATTTAGTGAGGTAAATCTCATTTCGGCTCCAGCGTGTAGATATTATTACTTCACGCTGTCCCAGCGTGTAGATAGTAAGAATTGTTTTGTTTCCGATTGCCATAACACCCTGGCCTCTGTGAAACAACATGTTATTCTGGCCTTGACAGCCAGGCTCTGACAACTTGGCCTAGTGGCTGGGTGCAGGGAAAGAATGTTATCAGCAGGTTGCCATAGCAATGCCAGCCTCTGTGCTTTCCCGGTCTATGGCCATGCTGGTTTGCCAGTGACTTGATTTATGAACTACAAGTCATTCAAAACTACATAACCCATGCATAGTTTCCTGGTTTGTAATAGCAGTGAAGTCTCCCCTATCCGACACGTCAGGTCTGTGCACTGTTCCCATTTTGAGTACAATGATAAATGATAAATACTGTCTCCCATTTTGAGACGGTATTGAGAGACCATTTTCAACCTGTCCTGCGGGACAGGGCTGAATCTTATTGTAAATATATATATTGGCTGTATGTAAATTCTTCTCTCATAAATCAAAATATAATGGCTAAAACCTAATTGCTCTTGTGACTGGACATCCTTTCTTTCGGTGGACTTTGTTATTCATCTGAGTATTTAAAAGGTAACTCTATATATATGTATCAAACTTTCATAGTCTAAAAGGTTTTTAACCATTTCTGTAAAGTTACAAGCCTTCTGCTTCTAGTTTGGTGAAAAGTATTTAATTGCGAACGCAGTGATTGCGAATGCAGTGAGCACTAACTATGACAGCAAGGGCTGAATGTCTGTGTGTGTGTCCCGCTGTTACACCACCCGCCCGCCACCAGAGGGTGTCTGTGTGTGTGTCCCGCTGTTACACCACCCGCCCGCCACCAGAGGGCGCAGCTGTATCACACAAAACACACACACGCACGCACACACACACACACACACAACTTAACTTAAAAAAAACTTAACTTAAAATGAAAAAGAAAAAGAAAAAAACTTAACTTCAAAAATACTTTAAAAACACTTAACTTCAAAAAACTTAACTTCAAAATAAAATCTTAAAAACTTAAAAAAACACAAAAAAACTTAACTTAAAAAAAAAACTTAAAAAACACTTAAACTTCAAAAAACTTAACTTCAAAATAAAATCTTAAAAAAATATGTAATTTATTCTAATTGTTATTGCCATTTACGAGCTGCGTTCGCTTCCCGCGTTTGCGCGTCTTACTTGTGTACTTAGAGTTCCGGAGCCCCAAGCTCTCTAGCTATCGAAGCTATAGTCTTATCTCAGTAGTTGTTTATACAGTCCTTGTGTATAGTCTTTAAAGTATTTTACAGATAAATACCCATCAACATGGAATCCAAAGCGTACAGCTGGCTGTATATCTGCAAGTGATTTTTCATACAGTGCAATCGAGTGTCCATAATCACAGCCTGGTCTAGCTTTTGAACGCATGTAAGACAATCACATGTGCGCATTGTATGAATGTGTTTGAATGACATGCATGAAAGGACCACTTCTCAACCTATCTTCATACAATAGGTCTTCACTAATAATCATGATACAATGACACAATCTTTCTACTCAGTCTGTGTCTCATAGGAGGGCTGTGGGCAGTTCAGAAACCCGTCCACCAGTGATATCAGCATTGGGCAGATGTTTTTCTTTTAAACAAGTTTACAAAAATGTTTTGTTGCTCATCGATGAGGTCACTGGTGGACGGGTTTCTGAACTGCCTCGACCCCTCCTATGAGACAAACAAGTTTACAAAAATGTTTTGTTGCTCATCGATGAGGTCACTGGTGGACGGGTTTCTGAACTGCCTCGACTCCTCCTATGAGACAGACCGAGAACAAAAAAGCCATTTTATCATTATTATTAGTGAGGACCTATTATACGAAGATCTAGTTGAAAAGTGGTCCTTTAAGTTCACAAAACAGTAGTACACATTTATAACATGTATTGCATAGAACACTGCACAAATCAATTTACATTCAATATCTGAACAAGATATTCTCTTTGAACAGTTTTTTAAAGTGCCATTTCCACGAGGTAAATTGCATCACAAAAAAATAAGTACTAGAAACTAGTCAATTCTGCATCCGGTAAATTAAACAGTGTGATCTTTTTTCCTTAATACATTTAGAGTAGCCAATTATTATTATTTTCCCATTCTGTTTCGAACGACACCAACGGAAATCTAGAATCGGGTTTTAAATACCTATTTCTAAGTTTTTAATTAACCATTTCTAAACAGTATTCAGAAAACAAACTGTATTCTATGTTTTAATTTACCATTTATATATTTGACAAACAGTTTTCAGAACACCAAACCGTATTCTGAATACTGTTTGTCAAATACGAAATTAGAATTCAGTTGGCCGTAAAATACACGGACCAAAGTAGATGTGCTTACCTCTTATAACGGATCTCTCCGAGTCCTTTGACTTGCCCTTCTTTGACCTTCTTCGACTTCTTTCCTTTCTTGCCCCTCTTGCCCTTGCCTTTCTTGCCTTACTTGGACTTCTTCCTTCCGGAGGAAGACGATGAGCTGGAGGAAGACGATGAGCTGGGGGAGGAGGATGAGCTGCTAGGAGAGTATTCCGAGTCACCTTCTCCATCGTCGCCAGAAGTGTAGTCGACGGTGGCAGCCTCCTTCCCTTTCCTTTTGGCATTTTTAGCCTTCTTGGCGGCTGGTGCTGTAGCCTCCCTGGCTTGTACTGTATGAAAATAATGAACCACATTAGACAGTCACAAGATTATATAAATTATATAAGGGGATATCCTTTTGTCAATAAAGGTTCATATAACTGAAAAATAGAATGTGTACTTATATTACCATCTATTTCTTCTTGTACTTCACATCTTTGCGGGCTGCCTCCAGGAGTTGCCGTTTGGACAGGAACACTTTGTACATCTTTGTGCAGTCTTCAGTGAAATTGATGCAGATCTGCAGCTCGGCCTTGACACTGTCAATTTGGAGACGATTTCTTTCATCCCTACACGCTGTTGTCATCATACTAAACACCCTTTCAGTGTGGCCATTACTGCATGGTATGGAGAATATATATGCAGCCACTTTCTTCATTCTTGTTGAGTTTGACATATTTTATGCTGAACAGCTTCAGATATCGCTCCTCACTGCAGGCTTCCTTAATTTCGTCACTGCTCAAAACTGCCTTCACACACCCATACTCCTCATACAGGTCGTCAAAATTGATGTCCTTAGATTGCAGGCCCGGACAGCAGCACTGTACTCTTCAAAGGGAACATCATGTGAGAGATACAATTTGGATATTTTGCTGTGAAGGCTGCTCTCATCAAAATCATATCTCTCTCCCATGTACTTCATGGCCTTGGCATAGAATGCAGTGAAGTCTGCATCGCACTTCCTTGTCTGGTCTGGAGTCAGCTGACGCAGCTTGGTGTTTACAGCCATTCCAAAGAAGTGGTCATCATGCCTCCTCTCAAGTTTGCCATGAAGGTCACTCATCAGCTTGAACACAGAGGTGATGCTAAATGCCTTTGCCTCCAGTGCCTCTATGGCGTTACAGAACAAGGTGAGTGTGTGACTGAGGAAGAGGAAGTAGATCTCTGCCAGATCATATGAATTTCCATCATCACCAAAACACTTCCAGACTACTTGGTTGCAATTTTCCTGGCCAAGACTTCTAAAGTAGCTTTTAAGGGGTTCCCAGTACTTCAAAATCCGGTCAATAGCTGGCAGGAGTGATAACCATCGGGTGACGACATGCCGCAAAAGGTTGCAATCACTGGTCTCCAAAAAATCACAGAACTCTTTGAGTAGTGCTGTTCTGCTGGCAGATATACTGAAGTGGCTGTACACTTTAAGTACCATGTTCTCAACATCAAGACATCCAGCTGCATACTTTGTTGTGTTGTGTAGGATATGGGCCAAGCAATTAGCAGCAACCATATCTTTCTGGGCCAGTTTTAATTTTTGATAGACGCTGTTGTGCTTTCCATAGTTCACACTTGCATTGGCTGCAGTGTAAGCTGACACTTTATTCAAATCCAGCCCAGATTCTTCCAACTTGGTTAAAAGCTGATCGGTGATGGCTCCTGATGTTTCATCACTATCACTATAGAAGTCCAGAAGGACATTCTGCACACCTGTCTCAAAATGCAAATATCTTAGCATGATGGGAAAGCACTTTGTTGTGCCTTTGTTAGAAGCATCAGTGGCCAGAGAGAAAGGAAGCTCATTGTCCTTTATGTAATCAGTGTGTGTCTCCACAGAAAATGGTGCCAGTATATTTTCGCACAGTTCTTTGGCCTTGGTTTTCCCACATGTGATGCCTTTAGCTATGGTTGAGTCATTGTAGATTTCTCTGTCTACTTTAATGCCACAGTCAACAGCCCTGTATGACTGGTGGTGTTTGACAGAGTGATACACTTTACATAGCTCTGCTGCTGTTATTCTGTTCTCAATAGCTGTTCCAACAGGGTGGTAAAATACTGATAGGCTTGATGCTCCTGCACTCTTCACATTTGCCTTGTGTTTATCTGTCAGTGCATGCCGTTCAATGGAGCCTTTACCTTTGCTGCTGATGTCAAAATCCGTTCTACACAAAGTGCAAAATGCATGGAAACTGTCAATCCGACTTTTTTTTATGAACTCTAGTTCATTGATCCATTCCTCATTAAACAAAGTCTTTCTTTTCGGCATATTTGTTTTTTTAATCTATCTCTGCGTAATCACAACTACAGCGTAATAGCGAGTAGAGTACACAATCCACATCAAACCAGCCGGCACTATCACACTGGCGGTGTTGCCACGTTTTGGAAGAGAAACAAGCAGCCTCCATCAGCTCCATGTCTATGAAAACAAGCCTAAAATAAGCCTGACTAGACTATTTTAGAAAACAAGCCCAAAGTCGCTTATAATAAGCGGACATGGCAACACTGCCTACTGGCTCCATGACGTTGCAAGCATGCTGCATGTGGAGGAGCCTCAGCCAATGGGCTGGCTGCCAGCTGAGAATGACTGTGGGCACCTTCAGAAATACCACACCGGAGCGCACCGGCACTGCCAGTCTGCCACTCGCCTATTAGTTTGCATTGCACAGTGCGCTCAGTGTGCTATTTCCGAACGTGCCCTAGGGATATGCTCTGCGGCTCTGCCTCTGTGTGTTTATGACTCGCTCGCTGTGCAGCATCCGAGCTGCGGAGATTTTAATACAGAGACGTAAGTGACAGCTAAAAAGCCGGACAATTATGTGTCCAGCTAGAGGTTGAGGTGATAGGAGGACAGATGGGTCTAAAACCGGACTGTCCGGCCGTAAACCGGACGTCTGGCCACCCTAGTTGTGAGAGAATTTAAGCCAACCCTTGAACCCACCTCCACCTACGAAAACCAGCCACTCAGGAGCCTATTTGCAAATAGGCATTAGCTGTAGCCTATAGTATAGGCCTATGGCATTCAGGGACAAAATAGTAATTGTCCAGTTTTGATCTGCCTTCAAATAAATAAATAAAAACAAGAAATAATACTAATAATAAAAATGATAATTCTGCCAGTTTCCAAATAAGGATAAATGTTTGTATAATGATATGCTTATCATGTTTGGTATATAATGGATTTAAAAACAAGTGTCATACATTCTTAAAAGGCCTACGATCATTTTATAAATGGTTATGGTCATTTCACAAACAAATATGAGGTGGGCACTATAGGGACAACTGGGCACCAAACATCTGGGCAATCAATACAGTGCACACATGTGTGCACCTGGAAGAGTGGGCACAGGGGTGGAGATAAGTGGGCACCTGGACGAGTGGGCACATTAGGATTTGCGTCTGTGTTTTTTTTTTTACTTTACATAGCAATGATAGCATGGTGCTTTGTTTTTGTAAAGTGATATTTAACCCAATGTTCGTTGACTTCGTTCTTTAAACCCCCAGACAAAACTACATGCTCAAATAGGCAAAACATGATGAATGGTAGCCTAATGACAATATAAAAAAACTAAAATGTACAATACACTGCAGCTGATAGTGGTGTCATAGTGGTGTGATCCATGAAATATAGGCCTATTGGAAATTTAGAATTGTCTACATTTTATATGGCTATTTTAAAAGGAATAGGCTATAGTTCAACCCCCATTTTTTCTATTGATTAGTCAAGTTCAATTATACCTTTTTGTTGCATAAGACTAATTTGATTATATTAAATGTACACATATTGATTCTGAGTGGAGACACAAATGCCATTATGTCTTCATCAGGAATCAATGGGGGTGAATGTATTATAGTCCGGCAGCTAAACATGCATAGTACCCTTGACAGTGAATAATGATAATAATTAATGTTATAGGCCTACCCCATTTCCGCTTACTTTGTTGACACTATACTACATTGAATAAGTTAAATAAATAAACGTTCTAGTGAGGAAAATAATTGATAGGTATTAGGTAAGGTAGAACCAGGCAGTAAGTAGGCTACATCCATTCATAGTCGTAGACCTCTGTGACTATAGACCGATTCACAGAGGGTTTCCTGGGTGCGGCCATTACTGAGGGTGTACCATTGAGTACTGCAGCACTGATTAGCTACACCTGGCCTACGGAGCACCTGCTCCATGGATTACCCCTCAGTAATGGCCGCGCCCAGGGCACCCCTCTGTGAATCGGTCTATAGGCTACTTCAATAACTTCAATGATTTGCCTTATAGCTGCAGATAATGATGACAATTAAGGGCATTATGCACCTCAATGCATTCACATGCCAATGTAATTGCAATATCAGAAAGCACGTTAATGAATTACAAAAAGATGCATTCCCAGGCGAAAAATAAATATATTTAGTATACTTTTTTAAAGTACCCTAAATGTACTTATTTGTACTTGAAACTATTTTAATTTAAATTGTGCTATTTTGAAACTACTTAAGTTGTACTTTTTATACTTAAGTTGCACTTAAGATCTGCTAAAACATATCTTAAATATATATTTTCTATACTTTTTAACCCTTTCGTGACAAACTTACTTAGACTTAGTTCGTCCCGTTCCTATTGGAACATTGGGCGACGAGTCCTCTCCATTTACTCCGGTCTGTGGCGACCCTTCTTGCTCCGTGCCAGCTGACACCCATCTCGCTTAGGTCTTTCTTAGCTGTCTGTCTCCATGTCTTCTTTGGCCTCCCTCTCTTCCTCTTTCCACCTTCTGGCATCCAGTCCATTGCCACACTTGCCGGTCTCTCTCTTGGCAGTCGGAGTACGTGTCCAGTCATTCTCCTTCTCCTTTCATCGATGATGACAGACAGTGGTGCTACCCCTGCCCTTCTCATCACCTCCTCATTGGTGATGTGGTCTCTCCATGAGATCCTCAGGATGGATCTGAGGCATCTTCGATGGAAGACATCCAACTTGTTGGTGGTGTTGGCTGTCTTCGTCCACGTCTCACAGGCGTAGGTCGCTGTTGGGATGACCACTGACATGTAGAGGCGTAGCTTGGTGGCCGTAGAGATGGTTTTAGACGACCAAATGTTGCGGAGACACTGAAACACTCCTGCAGCTTTTACAACTCGGTTGTTGACGTCTTTCTCCACGTCTCCTGTGTTCGAGATAATTGTTACTTCCAAGGTACATGAAGTTGTCAACATACTCTATGTCATGTAGGCCTATAGTGAGTGGTGGAAGGTGTTGTATTGTCCAATGGTCATGGCCTTTGTCTTTTCTTGGCTTATCTGTAAAACGACCTTATCTCCGTGCTCATGGAGACTGTTGGTCAACTCTTGGAGTGCAGGCTGGGTATGACTTAACAGAGCCAAGTCGTCCGCAAAGTCCAGATCGGCTAGTCTGCCCCCTCCCCATTTGATACCGAAGTTTTTCCCGGTGACGGACTTCTTCATCACAAAGTCAATTGTTATGATGAAGAGCAGCGGTGACAGAATGCAACCCTGTCTTACACCGGTCACGGTGTCAAAGTCATCGGTTGTGCCATTGTTGGTTTTGACTCTGCAAGTGGAGTTGTGGTACAGGGACCTGAAGATGTTCACGCACTTGGGTGGTACACCATACAGCTGGACGATCTGCCACAGTGATTCCCGGTGGATGCTGTCGAAAGCTTTTTTTTAATCGATGTAGTTGATCATGAGTGGTGTCTGAAGCTCTTGGCACTGCTCAATGATGTTGTGAAGAGTGAAGATCTGTTCGGAGCAGGACCTTCCCTTTCTGAAGCCAGCTTGCTCTTCCCTTAGGATGTTGTCCACCTCCTCTTTCAGGCGTTGGAGCAATACACTGCAGAATACTTTGCCAGGGATAGACAGCAGTGTGATGCCCCGCCAATTGTTGCAGTCCGCGAGGTTTCCCTCCTTGGGCAGTGTCACAATGACCCCACGTCTCCAGTCGGCTCTCCACAACGACGTCCTGACCGTGCTTCAACAACTCGGCGGCTACCTCATCGAGTCCCGGTGCCTTGTTGTTTTTGAGGCTCTTGATTGCTCGGACAACCTCATTCCCGGATATCTCTCCTGAAGTAACGTTCAGAGTTGGAGCCGGTGTTTCGTGATCGAAATTGAAGAGCATGGAAGGTATTGGCTGATTGAGAACCTCCTTGAAGTGCTCCACCCACCTTGCCTCCTGTTCTTCGTCGGTCAGGAGTGCCCTGCCATCCTTGCTCCTGATTGGCACACCGGAGCTGCTCCTGGAGCTGGTTAGCTCCCGCACGATCCTGTACAGCGTTTTTGTGTTGTTCTTCTCCGCTGCCTCATGTGCCTCTCTTGCTTTCTCCTCTAGCCACCATCTCTTATCATTTCTGCAGCTCTTCTTCACTTCCCTGTCCAGACGCCTGTACTCCTCGTCTTCCATCCTCCAACTCCGGAGTCTCCTCTTCTGTTCTCTTTTTATCTTGGCCACCTTCCGTTCATCAATGAACTTCCATGTGTGGTCTGTTATCCACCTTTCCTTGTTGGTACCCCTCCTTCTGCCTAAGACTGCCTCTGCAGTCTCAGTGATGGCACGTGAGAACAGACTCCACTGCTCCTCAATGGTTGAAGGATGTTGTGGTACCGCAAGCTTCTTAATCAACTCCTCACGGAAGCTTTCTGATACGTTGTTATTCTTCAGCTTGTCCACTGTGTAAGGTCTCTTGGGCTGCACCTTTTCCACCTTCTTCAGCTTCAGCCTGATTTTACCCACCACAAGGAAGTGATCTGATCCTACATCTGCACCTCTATAGGAGCGAACGTCTTCTTTTGTGACAAAAATATCTTTTGTGACAAAGAATAGTGTTACATTGAAAATATACTTCCAGTATCCCAAGTATACTTTTTTCCGATACATACATACTTAGATTATATTTATAGTGTATTTTAGAATATATCGAGTGTATATCAAGTATTAAATAAATGCATTTAAAATATACTACCAATGTGTTAACATTATGAACTAATGTGCTTAAAATATACTTTGTTATCTCGAATACACTATCAGATCTACTTAAACATATCTTAAATATCTTTTTCCTATACCTTTTTAACCCCTTCACAACAAAAAAAAATGTTTAATTGAAAATATACTTTCAGTATTCCAAGTATACTTTTTCCGATGAGTGAAAAGCATACTTAGATTATGTTTATAGTGTATTTTTATAGTGTATTATAAGTGTATATCAATTATTAAATAAATACATTTAAAATATACTACCAATGTGTTAATATAATAACATTACAAACTAATGTGAAATATACTATTAATGTATGACGAATATAAATTGAGAATGTAATAAACAAGTATACATTTAACATACTTTCTGTGCTAAAAGTGTACTTAAATATGGAATAAATATATGTATTTTTCGCCTGGGTAACCACAATGAAGAGTTCAGATATTCCCTTCTGAGAGAGAAGTGGGCAGTGAATAATGATTCATTTCATATGTTTGCTGCTATTGATGACTGTTCTTTACTTCCAAGTGGAGTGTTGAGGAAGGGGATATTGTCAGAGTGGTTCTCTAAAGACATGTCAAATATGAAAACTGATAATAGCTGTGCAGAATCAAGTGGTTGATCTATGTTTTAATCTAATGCTATGTGGCTGCTGTTATGAAAGATGCTATAGCATACAAGTAAAGTGTATTGTTATCAAATTCAAGTAAAATGAGCTTTATTGGCATGTGAAAGCATAAGTTTACAATGCCAAAGCAAGTGTCAAAATATAATAAAACACAGTTGAAAATGGGTGGATGGATGGAAGGATGGATGAATGGATGGATGGATGGATGGATGGATGGATGCTTTGCCCGGCTTGCGGACGTTCATGTTGTACCAAGCAATCATCAAGAATTCAGGATACAAAGAAATCAGAACACAATAATTACACAATACATAGACAGATCACACAATGCATTGACATTACTACACAGCTCATCTTACAGAGAGCATGATGGAATAGGCTACCAGTCACAGTTCAAGAGGCATCACAGCATTACACATGTTATGCACAGAACAGAGATGGGGCCTGCTTGCTCGTGTGGTAGGGTGGTATTGGTAGCCTACTACGCCACCTGGGGAATTGCGCCCCAGGAGATATTTACTAAATGCAATACTGGACACCCGGAGCACGTAATGACTCCCAAACACAGATTCAGTATACAGTATATATAGGCAAGGCAGAAACGTGTGTAACCAATATATAAAAGTCTTTATTAAATTAATTGGTCAGCAATATATAAGTTATAAAACAATTCAAGCAATTAGATATTTCATGCAGCAAGAAGACGGTTCAACAATAAATAAAGGCTCCCAAGGTTTAAAGTGCTATAAATTGCTATAAAGTGCATATAGTATGTATATATTAGTGGTGGGCATAGATTTTTTTTTTAATCTAGATTAATCTCACTGCAATTCTGGAGTTAATCTAGATTAATCTAGATTAAAATGGCTCATTTGAACTCTGCCAAAAGCATTGGAAATATGTGTGCGCTACCTAAATAATGACCAGAAGTAAATCCTTGAATGGGCCACGTGGCCCATTAGACCAGGAGCCCTATCATAATTGGTAATGAAAATATAATAATAATGTTCAATACGATGTACGTGTGTTATACATTGTTTATTCAGTTAAACACGAATAACCATAAACACGTTACCATACAGGCAATTTTAAACAGTGGGTGCAAGAACAACCCCCTTTTCTGGGATATGACATTAATTAAACTGTAAACCTAGAGGTGATGAAGAACTGTTTACAGTCAGTAGCTTTGTGACATGATTTGAGTCCAACCTCTACCTCTCCTTCTTCCACCAGTCACTCAGACACACCAGCTTGTTCACATTGTCTGGTGACAAACTAGATATTTTTTTCTGTACAATGTGGCCTGCTAAAGAGAACAGTCTCTCGCATGGGACAGTTGTGGCAGGAGTCCCCAAGTACTTCTGGGCAATGTGGGCCATCTTACCATAAACAGCAGTGTGCTCTGACCACCACTTCAGTGGACACTGATCTAAACTGGCACTGGGCTCTACCTTGTACCTCTCTACAACATTGTCTACTACTGGTATCTCGTCTTCTGACTGACTCTGATCCCATCAGCAGTAGGGCTGTCTTCTTTTGAGGTGGCTCAGGGTTCTCCTCCCTGGGCGGCTGCAGAGCAGGTTCTTCTGCCCTCACCAAGTCACTCAGCTTTCCCCACACTGGCTCCCTCTCTGCTTTGGGCAGGCATTTGAGATCTTTGAAGCGTGGGTCCAGAGCAGTGGCCACCTTTTGATGAAAAATAAAATAAAGATTGATGGAAGTAATGTAACTTTCAAAATCCTCCATATTTCTTCATGACTCATTCATCTATCCATTTATCAATCTACTGGCTTAACAGTCTATAATGGTCAGACAATACAGTTATCTTCTGGTCAGTGTCACATACCTTCAGCCATTCCAGGTTTGTTTTCTCCCTCCGCTGGTTGAGGTCTTTGATGAAGGCAGTCTTGAAGCGCACAATGTAGGCAGGATCATCATCAGAGATCTTCATTGCTCGCAGGAGATGACACAGGGCAGGTAAAACGACAGAGCAGGAGACATACTTTTCCCCACCAAGGAGCTCAGTGACGTACCTACACACACACACACACACACACACACACACATTAAGAGGGGTGAATTGACACCAAAAACGACGCCACAATGTCACAGCAGGACACGCGCACACACACACACACACACACACACACACACACACACACACACACACACACACAGAGCATAGCACACAGAGGACAGTACACACACACACAGTTTCACACAGACAGCACAGCCCCAAACACACAGCACAGCCACACACAGACAGCACAGCCCCAAACACAGCACAGCCACACACACACAGCAGTGTGCACTGTGCGCACACACACACACAGAGCAGTGTGCACACACACACACACACACACACACACACACACACACAGCCACACAGAGCAGTGTGCACACACACACACACACACACACACAGCCACACACAGAGCAGTGTGCACACACACACACACAGCCACACACAGAGCAGTGTGCACACACACACACACACACACACACACACACACACACACACACACACACACACACACAGCCACACACAGAGCAGTGCACACACACACACACAGCCACACACACACACACACAGCCACACACAGAGCAGTGTGCACACACACACACACACACACACACACACACACACACACACACACACACACACACACACAGAGCAGTGCGCACAACACACACTTACTTGCATGGCTGCATGTGTTGGGAGGGCCAGCTTGTGGGTCTGCTGAGCCAGCGTTGCGTGCACTGCGTCTCTGTTGCGCCTCAAACGTGTGATCATCGCTAGGGTTGAATTCCAGCGTGTTGGAACGTCTTGCACGAGTGACTCCTGGTCTTGTTCAAGGGATGCTTGCTGGGCATTCAGCTCGTCTGAGTTAGCCGGACTGTGTTTGAAATGTCCGACCACTTTTCGACACTTGGCCAGTACACCATCAAAACCACCATCCCGAAGTGACATTACAACGGCCCTCTGTACCCATTGGGAAGACCCAACTTTGAGAATAGATTAATGGCGATAATTATTTTGACGCGCGATAATATTCTCGCGTTAACGCAGCACGTTAACGCCGATAACGGCCCAGCATTAGTATATATATATATATATATTATATATAGATAATACGTATTTAAATATATATATATATATCACTCATTCTTGAGATGTGGGACAAAAGTGGAAAAAACATGTCCCACACATAAGAGCCTTATTTATGTTAAAAATAAATTAATTCATAAAAATAAAAGCACTTGCAAAGTTAAATGTAATACAGTTGTGTATTATTATGCCATTCATTTCATTATAATTGTTTTCATATGCCATCTGAATTAGTTAAAAGCAGGCACTGTACCCAAAAACGCCTGTATTTAGCCTGTCCCCAGCAAGTGTTTTTTCAAACTGCAAAAAAAGTGTCTAATACTGTCACAATCACATAAATATACATACTAAATTAAAGTAGATTGTCAACAACATAGCAAACAATATACACAGTTAATTTTCCATTAGATATCTCATATCAAATGTGTGTCCCACGTCTCCCGTCAACTCCGTCAGGTTTTTTAAAAGTCTTAAATTAATCAGAAAATATTGTCGACAGATTTAGCCTGAAGACTCCTTTTCCAAGTCCCGTTTATATTTGTTGCAACAGTGGAGCACCTGGTCTGACAAGCATTCAATTGTTTGATATTTTAAACAAACAATGTTGATATCAATGAGGTCACAGCTTTTACATGTCAACTCCGTCAGGACATTATTATGATCTTTGTTAAGAATTCCAAAATAATGTTTATTATTTTAGTTTAGGGTTAGGTTTAGCTAACAAATGAAGCAAAAACAAAATGGCTACATTGTACTACAGAGGGTTAAGATGAAAACAAATGACATTTTGTCAACTCCGTCAGACGTCAACTCCGTCAGGTTTTGTGTCTGACGGAGTTGACATGTATCTGACGGAGTTGACAAAAGTGTTCCTAAAACAATAAAATGATAGTTTTTGAATAATGGGACGTATTCTAATTTGGCACACAGTTAGAGCATGCCTTAAGGAACATTTTTGGCTATAGGGCCATCACAGATTTGTCTCGTGGTGAGCATGGCAGCCATTTTCCAAAATTGCCGCCACCTGATGTTATTTTACAATAACTCTAGTTCTACCACCTAGGATCTTGATTCTGGTGACTAAGACTACATTTTCAAGGATGAGGGATACAGTGGTACAATTTAGATTTTCCCTGTGACCATGGCAGCCATTTTTCAAAATGGCCGCCACCTGCTGTTATTTTACAATAACTCAAGTTCTACACCATCTAGGATCTTGATTCTGGTGACTAATCATACATTTTCAAGGATGTGGGATACATTGGTACTATTTAGATTTGTCCTGTGACCATGGCAGCCATTGTTTTTCAAAATGGCCGCCACCTGCTGTTATTTTACAATAACTCAAGTTTTAGACCACCTAGGATCTTGATTCTGGCTACAAATAATACATTTTAAAAGATGAGGAATACAGTGGTACTATTTAGATTTGTCCTGTGACCATGGCAGCCATTGTTTTTCAAAATGACCACCAAACCTGCTGTTATTTGACCAATAACTCAAGTTTTAGATCACCAAGGATCTTGATTCTAGTGACTAATCATTATATTTTCAAGGATGAACTTTCTCTGGGAGGGGTCAGGGCTTATTTCAGGTGCAGGTTGAGTTGCTACTGACAGGACATTAAAAGGAGGTGGGCTTTCTGGCCTTTGACTTGTCCCTTTCAGGTACAGACGCACAGTTTGACTTCACTGGCCACTGCAGTGTGGCGTTGTATCTTGGTGGCCTCCTGCCAGTGTTTCTCTATCCTTCTCATGAGCTCTGTGTTCTGGGGCTCTGTTATAGTCAACTTACATTGTCTTGGCTGGAGATTGCTTTCCTGCAGGGTCAAGCCCAGTCTTGTGCAGATGGCTACTGGCCCACCTGGAGGCCCCAACCTCACTTGTTCGGTTGGTGTGATTATGTGGGGTGGTCTTCCCCAATCAGGATGAAGGGTTTGACCCTTTCAAACGGCAGTCTGGCCAAGTGTCTGTATTTAGTTGTGAGGCTAGATACAGGATACGACTGCTCACCCAGCCCCAGGTGACTTGAGGTGAAGGCTCCTTTGATTTGGTAACATTGCTTTGGTTGACATGCTGGGGACACAGAACGACACTGATGCCTTCAGTGTCTGCACATCCTGCCTGATAGTCCTGAAGGCAGATATTCTGTCTTCAGTCTTTCGCTCACTGTTCACTGCTCACTGTTCACCTCAAGCAGGTCTTCAAGGTGTTTGCCTTTGCACAGGCTATATGGCTAGGACTCGTGCTTCAACCACTCAGAGAACTCCAACATGGTGTTGGTTGCTCCTGGGCCGCAGAGCATTGTGCGGCAGAATTCAGCTCTCATCTCTGGTGGCAGCTTGTTGAGGAGTCGTGCAACATGTGAGCCGCATCTAAGTTCTGTGTCTCCCTCTGGGCCTAGGGTAGACACTTGCTATTTTCCGTAACACTAATTTGTGGGGCTGTCCAAACTTGTTGTTTAGGTGTCAATCGGGTCTCTGTTGGTGAAGTCGGGTCTAGGTGCCGAATTTAGCCCAAGGGGTTTGACCCCTAGTTTGGCCATAGACTCCCTAGTTTGGCCATAGCCACTTGGTATGGTACCCAACTTTCAGCAGCTGTCAAAAATGCCCCTAGGGTGGTTCAATATAAACCAATGTGGGATATGTTAGTAGACACCTTTACAAACACATTGGTGAAGAAAATTATTGGTAAGAAATGTATTCACAGATTTGACATTATTCTGATAATATTCCCTGACTAAATTGGTAAAATAATAGCAGGTCCACCATTTTTGGCTGCCATTGTCACAGGATAAATCTAAATAGTACAACTGTATTCCTCCTCCTTGAAAATGTATGATTAGTCACCAGAATCAAGATCCTAGGTGGTGTAGAACTTGAGTTATTGGGAAATAACAGAAGCTTGGCGGCCATTTTGAAAAATGTCTACCATGGTCACAGGACAAATCTAAATAGTACCAATGTATCCCACATCCTTGGAAATGTATGATTAGTCACCAGAATCAAGATCCTAGGTGGTGTAGAACTTGAGTTATTGTAAAATAACAGCAGGTGGCGGCCATTTTGAAAATGGCTGCCATGGTCACAGGGCCAATATAAATAGTACCACTGTATTCCTCATCCTTGAAAATGTGGGATTAGTCACCAGAATCAAGGTCCTAGGTGGTCTAGAACCTAAAACAGTTAAACTTGTCAACTCCGTCAGATGTTCGTCAACTCCGTCAGACGTTCGTCCCGTGATGTTTTTGTTCCAAAGAAATAGAAAATTCGATGTTAAATCTTTTGTGCTTATGTATTGAAACACCAACTGAAATGATACATAATGATGATTTTTTTTTTTTACATGGTTTTCATGTTATAATATTGAAAATAAAGGTTGAAATGACGGATTTGAGAAATTGGATATTTCATAATAGTGTGATATTGGAACAAAACAATATTAAAAGTATTGTATTACTTAACTTGATTACTGAAAGCCATTATAAGATAACTGAGGACTTTATATTATTGTTGAAATTATCAAATTAATTTAAAAGGGATGTTAGTGTGTCTGACGGAGTTGACATGAATCAGGTATTAAGTGCATAAATGTCCTATTTTAGAAAGAAATGTTATGCGAAAAACCTGTTATATATATATATATATATATATATATATATTATTATATATATATATATATATATATATATATATATATATATATATATATATATATATATATACATATACATATATACATATATATATATATATATATATATACTGTATATCACACCCCTACAAGCCAGTACCGGGGGAATGAGGGGAGCTGGCAGGCTCACCTATCCAGGGTGGTGGTTCACTATCAAGGACCACACCACCAATGGAAACATTTAACCATTTATTGAAATGTAGGAAGGAAAAGCATGGTTATGGTTACGACAGATGGCCCACGACGGGCCAGCGGCGGCATCGAGGATTAAGCAGATGTGGGGAAGCCTCGGGGAACCGGTGTGCTCCCGTGGCACGTCAGAACCCCTTTAGGAACCTGTAGGGGGAGTAGGATGAGAAATGGGGTGGGGGGGGAGGGGTGACAAGAAATGAGAACAGGGGAGAGCCAGTGGTTAGATGGGCTGGTTATATATGGGTGGAGGTGGCTTGATTGGAGATGGCTGATAGGAGGTGGAGGCGGCTGCATTGGGGGTGTGGTCCTGATCCTGAATCTCAGTTATCTCTAACACCATTTCACTATCAAGGACCACACCACCAATGGAAACATTTAACCATTTATTGAAATGTAGGAAGGAAAAGCATGGTTATGGTTACGACAGATGGCCCATGACGAGCCAGCGCCGGCATCGAGGATTAAGCAGAGGTGGGGAAGCCTCGGGGACCCGGCGTGCTGCCGAGGCACGTCAGACCCCCAAAGCCTCATTAAGGAGACGGAATTGGGCGGCCCTCAGATCTTGCAGATATGATCTGATGTAGCGGAGGTACGCCTGGGAGGACCAGCGGCCCATGATTTGGATGAGGTGGTCGGGGATGCCGTAGCGAGAGGCGGAGGTGGCTGCTCCGATCCTGAAGGAGTGGCCCGAGTAGTGTGTGGGGGAGATGCCGGACAGGGCGAGTACGTTGCGGAGATGTTGGAGGAACCACTGTCTGGATGCGACGCAGCCGGACTCGGAGGTGAAGAGGGGATCGGAAGGAGAGTGGCTCTGGGACTTCCGGTAGGAGAGGTAGGCGGAGAGAGTTTGGAACGGGTTCAGGGCGGACTGGTTTTTGAAGATGAAGACGGGTGTGCTGGGGCCGGTTTGGTTTGTTTTTGAGAGTTTGATGTAGTAGACCAGGGTGTCGCTTGGGTGCAGCGACAGGTCTGAGATACAGGCGTTGCGGCGGGGGTCGAAAGCTTGGGAGGAGGAAGTGAATTCAGAGCACCTCAAGAAGCTGGAGTAAGCTAGTAAGAACATGGCCTCTAATAATAATAATAATAATAATAATAAACTTTATTTATATAGCACCTTTCATACATAAATGTAGCTCAAAGTGCTTTACAGAGCAGAGAAGATAATAAAAACAAAAGCAAAACAAAACAGAATTAAAACAGGCAAGCAGTTAAACAATAGGACAATAACGCAGTGTCAAATCAGGAGAAGGCAGTGGTACAAAGATAAGAACAGATAAAATAAGGCAACGACATTAAAAAAAACACGCAGTAATAAAAATAAAAGATCACTTAAAAGCAATGTTGTAGAGCTTTAAAAATGTCTACAGACGCTGCCTGACGAAGTTACATTGGGAGCTTGTTCCATGCCGATGGCCCGTAGAAGCAAAAAGCTGCTTCCCCGTATTTTTTAGTTGCCATAGAGCGAGCAGAGCGAGCAGGCCAGCAGTGGAAGACCTTAGGGGCCGGTTTGGGACATATTTAGGCAGGCAGTCATGTAGGTAGGAAGGTGCGAGACCATTGAGAGCTTTATAGACAAGTAAAATAATTTTAAAATCAATCCTAAAAACAACAGGAAGCCAGTGCAGTGATGCCAAAACTGGAGTAATATGTTCTCTCATCTTAGTTCTAGTTACAACTCTAGCTGCTGCATTTTGGACAAGTTGTAGTCTGTCAGTTGTTTTCTTAGGCAGTCCTGAAAAGAGCGCATTGCAGTAGTCAAGCCGAGAAAAAACAAAGGCGTTTATTAGCGTTTTTGCATCGTCCAAGGACAAATAGGCTCTGATTCGTGCAATATTTCTAAGGTGAAAAAAGGCAATCTTGGTAACATGATTAATGTGTGAATTAAAATTCAATTCAGAATCAATAATAACCCCCAGGTTCTTTACTGTACTGTTACTTTTTACAGTCAGGTTGCCAAGCCTGCTTATTATTGATTCTTTCTGCTCGCTAGAACCGATTATGAGAACTTCTGTCTTATCCTCATTTAGCTTGAGAAAGTTCTCACTCATCCAACATTTGATGCTAGACAGACAGGTCAGCAGTGGGTCTAAGGCACAGGGATCATCTGGGGCCACAGAAAGATATAGTTGGGTATCATCAGCATAGAAATGAAAATTGACTCCGTGATTGGTAATGAGTTCGCCCAATGGCAGTATGTACAAGGAGAAAAGCAGAGGACCAAGAATCGAGGCCTGTGGAATACCAGAACTGATGTCGTGTTTGTCTGAGTCAAACTCGGCTAGATTGACAAAGTGACTTCTGTTTGATAGGTAGGAGGAGAACCAGGACAGGGCCGTACCAGACAGGCCTATCCAGTGCACCAGACGCTGTATTAAAATTGAATGATCAATCGTGTCAAATGCAGCCGTTAAATCTAGAAGTAACAGAACGGATACATGTTTCTTGTCAGCAGACACCCTAAGATCATTCATTACTTTTACAAGTGCTGTTTCTGTGCTGTGACCTTTCCTAAAGCCAGATTGGAATTTGTTGTGCACATTATTGTTCTGTAGAAATACATCCAGTTGATGGGAGATGCATTTTTCTAAAACCTTGCCCAGAAAGTGTAGATTTGAAATGGGTCGATAGTTACCCAAAACAGAGGGATCAAGATTGTGTTTCTTGAGTAGGGGCCTAACTACGGCAGTCTTCAGTGAGTCTGGGAAGACGCCTGATTGTAGAGAGCTGTTTACAATTTTTAGGATATCTCCAATCACACTGTCTAAGACCTCTTTGAGAAAGGTGGTGGGAATTGTATCCAATGAACAGGAGGATGATGTCATCTGTGATATGGTTTTGCGGAGTTCGTCTTCATCAATTGCGCAGAACGATAATAGGCTCCCCCTGGGGAGATCTACCCTGGGACCATTAGCTGCTGTTTGAAGGTTTGCGCTAGCAGCAGCATCATTCATAATATCAGCTCTAATGTTAAAAATGTTGTTATCAAAAAAACATGCAAACTCATTACACTTAGCTTTAGAGGCCGGGAATGACTGCTTGTAGGACTGGGGGGGGGGGGTTAAAAGTCGTTCAATGGTAGAGAATAGGACTCTGGCATTTTTCTTGTTCTTGTTAATAATGCCAGAGAAATATGCCTGCCTTGCTAGTAGGGCTGACCTCGATTAGTCGAATAGTCGACTAATCGATCGGAACGGGTCTCAGTCGACTGACCACCTCATAGTCGACTAAAAAAAATTGTATATAAAAATACAATATTTACAAAAATATACAAAAATATTGTATTATTCCACTAGGTCTGTGGGGGACATAAACACATTTGAACATTCTGACTGTTCAAATCTCCAATGTGCATCTGGAGTGTGTCTGCCTGTGTGGCAATGTGCCACTGCCTGTGACTTGAATCGCACAGTGTGCTGGCCTGATAGACTCCAGAATCTCAATCTCACCTGCTGTGCTCAATCTGGCTAATGACAAGCCTCTCAGTTGTTAAAAAGAAAGATTTGAACAGTCAGAATGTTCAAATGTGTTTATGTCCCCCACAGACCTAGTGGAATAATACAATATTTTTGTATATTTTTGTAAATATTGTATTTTTTTTTTTTTTTTTTTGCTTAGTCGACTATTAGTCGACTAACAGCTAATTTATTCATCTATCAGTCGACTATACAAATCCTTAGTCGGGGACAGCCCTACTTGCTAGACGCAAGGCTTTGTTATAGGCGACTGTTGACTTTTTAAGAATCTCTAGGTGGATGGTGAGTTTATTTTTTCTCCAAGCTCGCTCAGCTCTACGACATTCTTGCTTCAGTGAGCGTGTATGCTCATTTAACCAGGGTGTCACTCTGGTGTTATGTTTCTTTTTTGTTTTCAAAGGAGCCACTATATCAAGAGCTGACTCTAGTTTAAGATTAAAAATTTGAACCATATCATTTACTGGGGGAGTATCGGGCAGGGGGGGGGCCCAGATGACGAGAGAACTCGTCGGCTGCAGAAGAGCTAAAAAAACACTTTGTTAGGTATATTTAGTGATGTTTTTCTCTAGATCAGAGACAGTCATATTAAAACACAGCAAATAGTGGTCTGATAGCTCAGGCCTTTCAATAGTCCTTTCCACAGTGATGTGGAAAGGGTCCTGCTGACGTGCGGGGAGCTGTACCCGGAGCGGAGAGTTCTGATGCATGTGGATAGGTCTGCGGTGAGGGGGAGACGTCGGGGGGCTTGAGCAGGTTCCTGGCGTTGGAGCCCTTTGAGTAGGGACAAGACTTGGGGATGGCTGGTGATTTGGCTAGGGCTGCCGTTTATTAGCTTGGAGAAGAAGGCGATGCCGCTGAGGTAGGCTCTGATGGAGGGGGTTCTGATGTGAG
The DNA here is from genome assembly GCF_964188405.1 of Protomyctophum parallelum. Lineage (NCBI taxonomy): Eukaryota > Metazoa > Chordata > Actinopteri > Myctophiformes > Myctophidae > Protomyctophum > Protomyctophum parallelum. The sequence goes on along the minus strand of NC_139706.1, from coordinate 770,576 downwards.
CTACTGAACAGGAGTGGGTAATGAAACTGATTAGGGTGATGAGGTCGAACGTCGGGAATGGTAGGTTGAATTTGCTATGGAAGTGGCGGTAGTTTTGCAAGGCTGTCCAGTAGGAGGAGAGGGTTGAGGGTGCCAGACTGTCTATGATGAGGATCCTGGACGAGTTGACCAAGGGGAGCAGGGTGGGGGTCACAGGTTGAACGTCAGGGCCGAATAGGGAGAAACCGGGGTTGGAAGCGGGTCTGCAAGCGGGGCCAAGCGTCTGAACTTCTGAAACGAGAAACGAGACAGAAAGTTGGCGATGCCATTTGAATACCCGGGAACATGAGCGGCGCGGAGGATGAATTGATGAGAGACAGAGTGCCATGTGAGGCGGCGCACGAATGGCATGATGGACAGGGAGTTGGAGTGGCCTTTGTTGATGATATTAACGACGGCGATGTTGTCCGAATGGACAAGGATGGACTGGCGGGACCACTCGTGGCCCCACAAGACGACGGCTGCGACGACGGGGTAAATCTCAGCGAGTGCTGAGGACGGGGCCAGGCATTCTCCTGCTAGTTCCGGGGGCCATCTTTCGGCAAACCATTATAGAAGCCCCCAAAACCGGCGGAAGGAGCGGCGTCCGTGAAGAGGTTGATGTCCAGGGGGTGGGCGAGGCGATCTTCATAGAAGAATGAAATGCCGTTCCAATTGGCGAGGAGATGACGCCAGAGTCACAGCTCGGCACGGCTTGAACGGTTGAGTGTTATTGTGTTGGTGAGGGATGGGACGGAAGAGGCGATGGAGAACAGATGGGAGATGAACCCTCGACCTTGGGGGATGATTCGGATGGCGTAGTTTAGGTGGCCCAGGAGGGAGAGAAGCTGGTGTTTGGTGCATGTGGTGGAGATGTGGAAGTTGGAGATGATGAGGGTTATCCTGTCGAGCTTCTCTTTTGGCAGGGAGGCTTGAAATTTTACTGTGTCGAGCGTGATTCAGAGGAATTCAAGTGATGTGGATGGGCCTTCCGTTTTCTCTATGGACAGGGGGACTCCTAGTTCCTTGAAGACTGAAGTGAGGGTGACGATGCCGTCGGCGGGTGGGGAAGAGGGAGGAAGTCATCTAAGAGGTGGATTAGGTAAGGCATTTTGTGGGTGTTTGTGAGGATCCAGCAAAGGGCTTCGGACAGTCAGTCGAAAAGTTTGGGGCTGCTTTTACACCCGAAGGTGAGCCTGACGGCAAAGTAGCAAGATCCCTTCCAACGGACGCCGAAGAGGTGCCAGAAGTCGGGATGGATTGGCAAGACTTTGAAGGCGCTGACGATGTCTGCCTTTGCTAGCCAGGATCCTTTACCGGCAAGTTTGATGAGGGCAATGACGTGGTTGATGGAGACGTAACGGAGGGAGAAGTCTTCGCTTAAGATTAGGCTGTTGATGCTCGGGACTGGGGTGCCGTGTGGTGCTGAGAGGTCGAATATGATGCGTTTTTTGCCGGAGTATTTCCTTGTGGCGATGCCAAGGGGGCTGATGCGGAAAGTGGGGAATGGAGGAAGGTCGAAAGGTCCGATCATGAACCCTTCTTTAACTTCCTTGGCGAGGAGACGATCCACCTCTTCCGGCTCCTGTAGGCCGGACTGGAGGTTTTTGTAGGTGAAGGAGGACGAAGGTTCAGCTATGACGCCGGGATGGAAGCCGTCGCTGAAGCCACGGATGAGGAATTGGACGGGGTCGGGGTGATTTTGGAGGGCTGATGCGAGTGCTGGAACATTGACCGGTGTGGAGAGGTGCTTACCGAATTTGACGGGGTTGTGGGCGCAGCCTGGACGGGCGTGGCCTCTGGCACAGTAGGTGCAGATGTGGAGGAAGCGGCAGGAAGACATCCCGCAACCTCCGTCGTTGTAGTTATTGCATATTGGTTTACCTCCTTTCATGAATGTGGGTCTGCCTTTCTTATCTACTCCATTGATGGTTGGATTGGCGGAGGACAAGCTGGCAGATGTGTTGAGGAGCGAGGGGATCTGGGCTTGGGGGGTGGATGGAGGGGCTGGCGACAGGCGTGTGAAGGCGGTGGCGCGGGAGTTGTAAGCCTTGGATGAACCTTGAGGCGGGTTGACGTGAGCTGGGACGGTGCAGGTGGAAGCAAGGTGCGATGGAGTGCAGGGGAGTGAAGCTCGGGCCGCGAAGGTGCGGCAGTACAGCTCGCTGTCTAGGACTCCCCAGTACGTTTGCTCATTAAACTGGCTGAGACGGGCTGCGGCTTCGGAGGCGAACTGGATATGGTACTTGTAGAAGCCATCCCCTCCGAAGCGGAGGGCGAGGTTTGTGATGATGAGTATGTAGTCATCTAGCTCTTGGCGGCGGACGGGTTACGGGGAGCAGATAACGTCTCTAAAGAGGGAAAAAGCATAAGTAAACTCGATAGGGGAGAGCTCTCTGGATCTGTTGGGTTTCCTCTTGTTTCGTCCGTCTGGGGAGGTTGGGATGGGTTCGGAGATGGATGGCATGATGAGGAGGGCGAGGTCTATGTATTTACCCTGGTCTGGAGGATCTGTTGACGGAGGCTGGATGGCACTGGAGATGGGCGGGAAGAGAACGACTGGGGATGGCGAGAGGGTGGCATGGCTGAGGCTAGGGTGAAGTTCCCTCCGGGTTGGATGGCAGGACCTGGGTCTGGGAACTGAGTGGGGAGCTGCTGGTGGAGGGGGAAGTGCGCTGGGGCAGTTGGCATCGCGGTGCCGGAGTTCTCTGCCTGAGCGCTCGGCTGGAAATTGAAGTTGGCACTTCCTGCCGGGGCGAACTGGGCTGGTGCGAATGAATAATGAGCGGGGGGCACTGGCATCACGGTGCCGGGCGCTACGGAGCTGCCAAAGTTGTGCTGCTGGCTGGATGAGGTGCTGGGGCCCCTGCTTGGGGCTGCTGGTGGTGGTAGAAGGTGACGGCGGGTTCGGTGTACCGGTGGCTGTAGCCCCCGAGTGGAGCGGCCCCCACTGAGGCTGACTGGTGTCTGCGGCTTCTGCGGGCAGCAGGGGGCGCTGGGGACTCTACTTCGGAGTACCACACTGGAGCTGACTGCCGCTTGCGGCTTTGGTGAGCGACGGGGGGCGCTGGTGGCCTTGGTGGTTGTTTTCGGCCTCCTCGGCCAGTAGGGGGCGCCGGCATCTCTAAGCCAGCTGTCCCTGCTGGTTCTGGCTGGTGCCGCCTTCTGTGGCCAGTAGGGGGCGCCGGCATCTCGGTGCCGGCTGTCCCTGCTGAGGCTGGCTGGTGTCGGCCGCTGCGGGCATTAGGGGCGCCGGCATCCCGGTGCCGGCGATCCTTGCGGAGGATGAACGGTGTCTATGGCCGCTGCGGTCAGTAGGGGGGGCGCCGGCATCCCGTTGCCGGCGGTCCCTGCCAGGGCTGGCCGCTGTCTGTGGCTTCTGGGGTCGGTAGGGGGCGCTGCTGGGGCTGAGTGATAACCGTGGGTTTGGTGGGTAGCGGGGGGTGCCAACGTGGCGATGTGGTCAAACACTGAGGCTGGTATAAACGTTTGGGAATTTGGGGACCTATCTTAGACTTTAATATATTAGCGCCCCTCACTTCTCACTTTTTTTAAATAAAGTCAAGCAATGACATCACTGTGGGTTCAACATTTTAGTTGTTTAACTTGTTTATGAGCTCATATAGAATAGAGGGCTAAACAGTGCAGTGCACTGCATGCTAAACAAATTTGGTAAATGTGAAATAGGCAAATGGTTGTATGAGTTTTAACAATCTAATCAAAAAGACTAACATTCCAAAGTTTGTTACCCTTCACTAGATAAAGGCATTGCTTCACAATCAAAACAATGAATTTTCCCAATAAAGGGTTAGGGTGGTTTATCACTGTCATGTTAAATCACAACAGCAGAAAACATGCTAGTGTTTTTAAAAATGTATTAATTTTCCCCCTTATCTCTATTGGCCCAAGAGCTCTCGCTGTCTTAAGAAATGTTAGACTAAAAGCATTCAAGGGCCTTATTGGGGTAACAAGGGCAGGGTTCAAAGGCCCACAATGTTATCTCAGTAAGGATAACATACCATGGGTAGAGGGGCATGGCTATAAGTTCCATAACCCTCTTTGAAGACAGCAATGGCTGGAGGGATGTTGAACTGTGGGTTCACAATCTAAATTTGAGATGAAAAATGAATGTCTAACCAAGAGGACATTGCGGTATTGATGTTATCATCATGGCCGACAAATCAAAAAAGTAGTCCAACTGACCATGCTCGTGTAAAACTTGAGGAAGAGATATATGCAAAGTAAAACGCCAATGGAAGCCAATAGAAGCCCTATCTCTTTGATGTATAAAACAAAACCATTTCATTCACGAGAATGGGGATGGGGGGTTGGGGGTCACAGGAAGGGTACCACACTAAACTTTGCTTCCAATGTCGTGCTCATTGACCCCGGACCTGGGATGTTGTTTTAATGGTGTGCAGAGAAAGGGAACAGGCAGAGACAGAAGAGGGAAAGAATAACGGGGTGTAATATCCACTCAAGTGTTTTTCTAATCACCACAGGGAGCTTGCAGGAACGGAAGACTGTCCAGACCATCTCAGGTCTGGTATTAACATCATATTCACTGCATTAATATGTCAGCTCTGCAATCACTCCATAGGTATCTTTATGTATGGGTCTCATTAACTTTAACTCTCCACAGTGGATTAATTCCAATTCATCAGTATTGGACCAGATGATGGCAGAACGCAACCTTTTATCCTGATTTTACTGGTCATGACCGGATACTCCCCCCGCAAATCATCTGATAATTGATCAAATTGTTTTCCTGGAACAGATTCATGCAATGATACAGTGCATGTGCACTAGATATTTTGTTTTGTTTGATGTCAAAATAACAGCAGAATAATGATGATGAAAATAACTTTGATCAACTGGCAGCCCATAGGAACTATTAAATAAATGATCTTGATCTTGATTACATCAGGGGACCCTGATGTAAACAAGTCTTGGTGCTTTTTCTGGTTTTATCCTCTTAGCAGTTTTTGTATTGACCTGCCTACCCTGGACTGTATCCATTCTGAAATACAAATTTCAATCAATCAATCAATTCACAGGCACATTAACAGCATATCGAGAGTATGAAACATCACAAGATGCTCTGCTGTAACAGATATGTACAGTCAATGTTCAGAGCAGCTGTATACACTGACTACAGTAATGGTTGCACATTCAAGAATATCTGGTTCAATGTGTATCATGTTACCAATTATGGTAGTGGTACATATTCATTCATTCATCAAGTGTCATTATAATGGGAAATAACTCAAACATAAAGACAGTGACTGCCCATAATGCCGATATCCCATTACTCCGACTACGTGGCTTCGCGTGCGGTTAGGGTTAGGGACAGGGTTAGTAATGCAGCGAGTCGGAACAATGCGCCGTCGGAATAATGAGCCGTTGGACTAATGACACAGCAGCCATAAAGACACCATAATTACGTTATGATTATTTCTCTTTTCTTCATGTGTCCTCGAAGAAGAACCGGTTTTAGTCAGCTTATAGTGCAATGACAACCAGCAAGCCACAAATAATCCCAAGGCACTGAACCTGATCTGGGTGTAGCAGTCAAAAATGAATGGGACTTCAGAAAGCATCCTACAATACTTCTCCTTGTGCTGGTGGAAAGAATCATCTGTACCTTACGTGAGATGATCTACACATCTGGCCAGAGTCCCACTGGTTGGAAGGGTGTGGGCATGGACCGACAGCTGCACTAAACCACTCCCATATGTTTCTGATAGGCCAAGTGTCTAGATGTTTGTTAGGCGTGGGGTGATCTTTGATCCCCGGCAGCTTTGGGTTGAGTGTTATCATGAGGAAGGCCTCAGAAGCACATAGCGGAAGTGTAGCAACCTCAGAGAGGGGCCTGTGGTGGGCTGTGGTGCAAACAGGCATGGTAAAGTGGCTTCAGCTGTGGGGAGGAACCCTTTGGAAACCACCCAGCATCCATACCAAGAACCAATAGTGCTACCAGCATTGTTGGAGAAGTAAACACTTACAGTACACTAGACATTACACTTCAGTACCACATCTCCATTTATCTTTATAATGTGGAAGAAAATTAACTTTCAGACAGAGTTGCAATAAAAACTAGTCTTTGACAGCTTTGAGACCTCAGCATGAACAGGAGCAACGTTAATCGATTTAACAACATGATGTTTTGCTACGTTGCTTTGCTGAAACGCTATATGAATCATATATCTTTGTTGATTATTGTAGCACATTGTTGCATGGAAAATAGCCACACCATAAATAACCACTTTCTTTTCCATTGCCCGAAGGGCAGGAACATGTCCCTTTGCTGACATGATGATTCTGCCCAAGCCACATGTGGTAGAGCCTCTCTATGCTGATGACCATCCTGCGACCAGATCCCAGAGCTGAGGCCTGACCAAACCCATTCCTCTGGCCTACAGAGTTGTGACAGGCTTTGCAAACCCTCCATTTTTGTTTTGCAGGAAAAGTATTTTAGGAAGTGAAGCACACAAGGGCAGAACTTTGAAAATAAACCTGGCGTTTATGGACTGGAAAAGACTTGCATAGCTGTGCCACTCCAGCTTCCTCTGTAGTCCGCCAGCCCTGCTGGGTCCCATTGGGATAGCTGAACACTCAGTTCTAATGAGGCAACACTGCTGGGTCCCATTGGGATAGCTGAACACTCGGTTCTAATGAGGCAACACTGATGCACTGCATGCATGGAAGAATACTGGCTACAGGCCATCTTATAGACTTAGATTTTACTGGCACAAATATTTGGCTATTAAACAAAATGGGACTTTTCTTGTACCTGAATCCAACAATTAATTTAATTAATGTCTGTCACATTTAGTGACATAGATCGTATAACCATCCAAATGATTTCCAGGTTCTATGTCAACTGTGCTTTAATATGAAATATTTGCAAATATACAATTTCAGACCTTATCTAAAATGTACTAGAATTGGAGGAATGTCTAATCATATTCATAATCATATTAGCTTAACTGCACTGGTGCACAATAACACCACTTGGGATCTGACACTAATACCACTGAACACTGGTTGCAGGTCCACTGGATTAGTTACAGAGCGGTGTGTGAGTGTGTGTGTGTGTGTGTGTGTGTGTGTGTGTGTGTGTGTGTGTGTGTGTGTGTGTGCGTGTGCGTGTGCGTGCCGTGCATGTATGCACGCATGCGTGTGTGCGCGCAAGTGTGTGTGCGCGCAAGTGTGTGTGTGTGTTAAACTAACCTTCCAGAGCCCAGGCGGTGGCGTAACCGTCTGGGCACCCGACTGGTAATCCAGTCGCAGTGTGCCGCGGGTTCGACTCCCGAGCCCGCCACAGCCTTTACTGCATGTCTTCCCCCATCTCTCTCCTGTTTCCTGTCAGCCTACTGTCTGTCCCTTCAAAAAAACAATAAAAGTCAATTAATAATTTAAACAATTGAATTGAAAGACAGATGACTTAATAGATAGAACCTGTTGACACGGCAATGAGAAAATCTTAGGCAAATTGGAAATGACCAGGAGCAATACATGATATTGAGAGGGAGACAAGCTTTCACTTCACCACTTCTGTGGGAAAGGGAATATTTTGGGTGGGGTTCCTTGACTGAATTATTATGAAAAGCTTGTGCCTTTAGTTTGTATATGATTCGACCATGTCACAGACCAGACCTTGCATCTTTCCTGCAAACAGATGTGTACTGTGTGCCACAGTGTACTGTGGCACTATAAGAAATTAAAATTGCATACATGTACAACCAAATATAACTACTACATTTTGGATGGCTCATTAAAAACCCAAACCACTGCTTATCCAAGGGCGAATAAACCAGGTAACAGGTTGTTAAATATAACTAGCCAACATGACACATGAAAGACCCTTTACGTGTACAGTTTGTGGCACAGGCTTTAGTAGAAAGGATACTCACAGGGGAAAAGCCCTTTATGTGTACAGTGTGTGGCAACGAATGTAGTAGAACGAGTCATCTAAAATCACATATGATGACTCACACAGGGGAAAAACCCTTTATGTGTACAGTTTGTGGCACAGGCTTTAGTCGAAAGGATAATCTAAAATTACACATGATGATGTGTATTTAAATTCAATCAAATTGGATATACCAAGATTGTCCTCAAATAAACAAAGACAAAACTAAAGAACTTGTTTTGAAGTCAAGGACAATGGATTAAAAGTTAGGCGCTTAGCTTCAAACCTTGTTGTAGTCATGGCCTCAGAACTTTAACCAGCCACATTAGCACCGTCAAAGTCAGATTATAGATTTATATCCAACCGGAATGTAGAAAAAATTCCAATAGTAGTCTTCACTACTGTACCAGTGTTTTACAGATGTCCCTAAAAATATACCCTTTATGTGTGGTAAGGGCTGTAGTCATAATGCGGCATTAAAAGTACACATGAGGACTCATACAGGGGAAAGACCCTTTACGTGTACAGTTTGTGGCAAGGGCTGCCGTCAAACAGGGGAGTTAAAAGTACACATGATGACTCATACAGGGGAAAAACCCTTTGAGTGTAAAATTTGAAAAAAGGGCTTTACTCAGACTGGTAGTCTAGAAACACACATGAAGACACACAAAGAGGAAAAAGCTGTAAATGATGAGTGCTAATGAGAGAGGCGCTATCCCCTCCTTTTGGCTTGTGATTGGCTGATCACCCCATAGTGATGATCGGCTGAGCAAAGTATATTGAAGATAAAAGTGAGGGCAGGAATTTGAAGACGCCAAAAAACATTGTGTTGATTTTATTGCTTGAGATTAAAATGTCATATTCATTAATATTCGTACACTAGTGGTGCAATTGTACCTAGTATATTTTAATCACTTAGTTGTATAATTTGTTTAGATTTTCTTTATAGAATAGTTGTCTTCATAGAATGCAGAAAATATGTACTATGTCATACCTGTAAGAAAACTGTGTAATCTTATTTTTCTAATAAAGGGTTGACAGCTAAAGATCCTTTTGTTCATTACAAGAAGCTAATCACATCACATGTGTTTCACCTCCTTTAAGTATGAACGCCTTACTGTGAACAATACAGTGACAAGAACAGCTTCATTTTATATCCTTCATACCAAACTATTACTATAAGGAACATGATATGAGTATTAATTAAACTAAACAGTCTACACATAGTTTACTTGAACTTTCTACATTGAACATGACATGAGTAAGTCCTAATGTTACAGAGTGCATACTGTCCATTGTACTTAATCTGTGACTACATGTAGATCTAGCGTATAATAAGAAATTCTTCATGTTCTAACAAGTGTGTGTAAGGGTGGTGACACATCTTAGTAATACTGTGATGATGGTTAAAATAATAGTAGTTGTGGACGTGAGTTGATATGTTATCTGACAATTGGTATGAATGAAACATGTTTTTATATTTAATTTTTACAGTACAATACCAGTGCATCTAGTCGTGGGATACGGGAATTCCACCTTTATCTACCGTGTTAGAAGAAATGGGTTGTGAATGTTGTGGAATGTTTAGGAGCATGTCTGTCCCATTGTTAATGGACAGGTGATAATGGGTTAGGGTGTGTAACCCTATTGCTGAATGGATCGACCAACCAATTTGCATGTGATCCTTTTAGTGTGATAAGTAGAGTGCATATAGCCTACTCCTACAGTATTGTGTGAATGGAGTGGAACATGTGGGTCAGTGACGTGACACCCCAAAAAAAGTGTTTTTTTAAAACCTTTAAATAACAGGAATAAAAATGATTTACTTTTGTTCTACTCACTCTCATCTTTATTGAAACATATTTTGTTTTTAGATATTTTATTGGAATCAGAATTTATTCAGCATTTTGTTGTACTTGTGCCTAAAATCGTCATATGGTGTGACATGACAATAATTGTTTATAAAATGAAAATGGAGTACAACTTTCTTAAGTTGCTCACTTTATCAAAGTCCTTTATCATAACTAACCTGTGATCCACTATAGTTTTGTGAAAATGTATTAAATCTGTATATTATTTCCGTAATCAACACTCAATGTGAGGCCCATGTTATCGGTCTTTCAATATATTTTGCATTTATTGTGACAAAACTTTCTCTAAAATTACACAAATATTTGTGACTCTTCCTTAGACTATTTGCTATGTAATCCATAAACATTAATGGTTTCATCATTAATAAAGGTATTATTTTTTCACTATTTGGAACGTCACACCAAATTATTTAGTGTCACACCGTATGATCATATCTTCATTTTTCAAAGCAAACTGTGTTTTAACCTACTTATTAGTGAGTACTCAACTTTACAGATTGATTAAACAATTACTCAGGAAAAACAGCAACAGGAAAATTGCTTTAACATTGAATAACATGGCAATGACTGAATAAAACGAAATTAAACACAATTTATTGTGGATAGTTGCAGATTTTAGGTGAAAATGTTTAAAACAAACGTTTAAATGGACAAAAGAAACATGGGACTTTGTTATTTATTGCTATATCTGTAGGAAATTACAGTTTGTATCATATGGTGTGACAAAAAAGTCATATGGCGTGACAGGAAAACAGTCACACCATTATGATAAAGTGTCACACCATATTACGTTTTCTGCACTTAACATAACCTTGAGGCTACTAGCTACACATTAGCATGCTAACAACATGCTAGCTATAACAAAGCAACATAGATTTACATGTAATTATGACCAAAAAATCTAATACCTTAAGCTTTTTTAATGAAAAAGGTGTCACACCCACAGACACTTGGAAGAGTCGCATTTGTCAGCGTTCCAACAAGATCGTATTTTATGAAAATGTTAAAATGATAATTCACCACAGACACCTGTCATGCTATTGTAATGCAAGTGCTGAACAGCCTTACTGAAGAAGTACCTCTCTATCCCAATGGGTGTGTAAACAATTGCCTGTTGAAATTTCCCAAAATGGTGTCACACAATATGATTTTGGTTTGGGGGACAAAATATTTTTGATCAGAAATGACTGAAAACATTATGCTTGGACTTTGAAAAGATTAGGCTCACAAATATACATCTATATTATATTTATGGATTTTTTTAAAGAATTTTAGCATTTTTTTCCTTAGTTTTATTTAAGTTCCTACTTTGAGAAACAAGGCCAGGACAGTCGCACCATATGAGTTTTGCTGTGTTTGGTTGACAATTCTGAAGAAATGAGGAATGAAATGTTTTAATCTTGAGTATGTTCACATGGACCATAATGTCCTGCACAATATTCAGAAGGTTTTTGACAAATATATTTCTTATTTATACATGAGTGACACTAAGGACAGCCAGGGACACCATGTCACGTCACCCACCCATGTATATACTAGGATTGGGAATAATTTGCATTTAAATCATTTAGACTGGGAAATACTTAGCATCCCTGTGACGACATCTGATAGGTGACAAAAGTTGTAGTCATGGCCTCAGAACTTTAACCAGCCACATCAGCACAGTCAAAGTCAGATTATATGATTTATATCCAACCGGAATCTAGAAAAATGTCCAATAGTAGTCTTGACTACCGTACCAGTGTTTTACAGATGTCCCTAAAAATATACCAGGTGATTGCAGCTCATTCAGAACGCTGCTACTCAAGTCTTTAGTCTTGCGTAGGTGCCACCCGTTCATACCTCTAAGGTCACCTGGTAAAGGTTTGCTTTATGACCCTAGAATCAAAACATAGTATTCAGATTAATGTGTAACATATCTGGAATAAACTCCCTGAAAAATGCAGCTCTGCAACAACTCTGTTATTTTTATCACAGCTAAAAACACGCATGCCTGTTTTCTGCTGCCTTTCATTGAGATTGTGTCATTATTATTCTACACTGATATTGAATTTATTTAAATTTGTTCCATTTTGCTCTGTGTCCTGAATATGTTTTCAATTAAGGCAACAATGTTCAAATATGGGGTAGAATAGGAAAGTTACATAATGCAGCTTTTACTTTATTTGTTTTACTGAATCTGATATAATGTTTAATTTGCTTAATGTTTGATATAAAACTAATTGAATTGCCTTGTTGTTGGGAGCAGTGATTGGCCAGTTTTGTGTCCCGCCCCCTCACTCTGATTGGACCATCAGGGCCCTCTGTTAGTATTTAACAAGAGTTTCTTCTGCTTGGAGTCACTTTAATCTCTGCTAGTTGTTAAGAGCTGAACTTCTCCTTTCTACACTAACTGAAGCATTTCGTTTTGGTTCTACTTTAGTACTTTAGTACTTTAGATTTTCACTCTTTAAATCTAGTATCAGTTTGTTTGGGCAGGTTTTGAGTTATGGCTTTACTACAAACATTGAAGTCCCTGGTCAACCAGAGACTATCTGCTGCTGCTGAAGAGATATTTGGGGTCGTGGGAAGAATTCTAACAGAGTATGAGGATGATGCTTTCCACATCAAGCAAGAAACTGACCGCCAACGCAGACTACTGGATATGGATATGGTATGGACTACACAGAGCAGGTTGGTAAAACCTTCACTACTATTACTATTTTCACCATTATATCTTAAATGGCAATGGTGACTATTTGGATTAAAGAGGAACTGGTGAAAATGTTGCATTGATAATAGTCAATAGTATTCTAGTTGTATTTTCCCCCATTCATGTTAACCGAATCAAGTAGTAAGGAATAATTTATTTTAAATGTTGACCATGAATAATCATAGACTGTTTAAAGTAAGCTAACTCATTAAACGTGTTGCACTGTAAAACAACAGAGGATACATCTGATAGCAATAGGGTTGTATAGCAAATGATAATTTACATGCGAGAAACAAGGAGATACTTGTTTTAGAAATGAAGCATTGTTGAAGTGAAATCATTTGCATGACACTTCACACTGAAACAACATTAGGGCAGGTATGGAACTAACAGCAAGAGTTCATGTTCAAACATGTAATGATGTGTTTCTCCTCTGTATCTTCTGTCTAGACTCCATACACCGCCTTGTGTGTAAAGAGGAGGTATTCCCTGAGCAGCAGCAGGAGAGAACCTGGTCCAGGAGTCTGGTCCAGGAGGAACCAGTGTCTCCACAGATTAAAGTAGAACAAGAGGAGAGAACCTCCAGTCTTATCAAAGAGGAACCAGAGTATCTACAGATTAAAGGAGAACAAGAGGAGAGAACCTCCAGTCTGATCAAAGAGGAACCAGAGTATCCACAGATTAAAGGGGAACACGATGAGCTACTTCAAAGATCATAGGAGGATGGTGGATCAACAGAGACATTACTATCCGTGAAACATGAAGATAATGAAAACATGCTAACAGAACCTGTAGCCAGCACCTCATCTAAAAGCATGGAAACACAAGTTGGTGTAGAGGACTGTGGAACATCACAACCAACTAGTGATGATCAGCTCCTCTCTTCACACTGTTCTGAATCTGACATCACTGAAGACAGTGATGAGTGGGATGAGACCATGGATGACCAGTCTGGTTTAAACACACTGAAATCACACAATACACAACACATGGGAGGAAATAGTTTGTCTTTGAGCAACAAGCTGCTCCATATCCTCAAATCACCAAAAGAAAGTCACCCCATGAGGAGTCACACAGGAAATGTTTTAGCTGTGCAGATTGTGGTCAGATGTTTAAACACAAGGGACATCTGAAGACGCACACAATGATTCATTCAGGGGAAAGGCCATTTGCTTGCACAGTGTGTGGCAAGGGCTGCCGTCACACTGGGGAGTTAAAAGTACACATGAGGACTCATACAGGGGAAAGACCCTTTACGTGTACAGTGTGTGGCAAGGGCTGTAGTCAAACTAATGATCTAAAAAGACACATGTTGACTCACACAGGGGAAAAACCCTTTACGTGTACAGTTTGTGGCAAGGGCTGTATTCATAATGGGGCATTAAAAGTACACATGATGACTCATACAAGGGAAAAACCGTTTACGTGTACAGTTTGTGGCAAGGGCTTTTGTCAAAAGAGTAATCTAAAAACACACATGAAGACGTGCCATAAAGAGGAAAAAGCTGTTAAATGATGTGTTTTTTTTCCTTCTTCATATAAGGCATTATGTCAATTATTCAGTTTAGTCCAGCTATATAACATGATGGACTATACATCAAGTATTGTATAATATAAATCAACTTGCATAATGACCTGATTATATTGATATAGCAATATGAGAAGCAGTGTTTGCCCACATTCTTCAGCAATTACAATGTCACATTCATTAATATTCATGGACTAGTGGTGCAATTGTAACTTGTCTCTGTGTTGACATGTGTTGTTTGGACTAACATATCATCATAGTGTATTTCAATGACTTAGTTTGATTATATGTTTAGATTATCTGTATTATGCTGTCTTCATAAAATTGTAACAGAACATATTTACTCTGTAAAAACACTGTCTGTAATTTCTTCTTTTTCAAATAAAGGGTTGACAGCTACACATGTGTGTTCATTACATAAAGCTCATCACACACATGTGCTTCACCTTCAACTTGTACTGTGAACAGTACAGTGACAAGAACTGCTTCATTTTACATCCTTTATGCCAAACTATTACTATAAGGAACATGATAGGAGTATTAATTAAATTAAACAGTCTACACATTCTACTTTAACGTTCTACATTGAACATGACAGGAGTAAGTCCTAATGTTACAGAGTGCATACTGTCCATTGTACTTAACCTGTGACTACATGTAGATCTAGCGTATAATAAGAAATGCTTCATGTTCTAACAAGTGTGTGTAAGGGTGGTGACACATCCCTTAGTCATACTGTTATGGTTAAAACTATGACAAAATAATAGTAGTTGTGGACGTGAGTTGATATGTTATTGATAATGGGTTAGGGTGTGTAACCATGTTGCTGAATGGATCGACCAACTAATTTGCATGTGATCCTTTTAGTGTGATAAGTAGAGTGCATATAGCCTACTCCTACAGTAGCCTATAGTGTGCATGGAGTGGAACATGTATATATATGATTGGAAATCAATTGCATTTAAATCATTTAGACTGGAAAATACTTAGCATCCCTGTGACAACATCTGATAGGTGACAAAAGCAACTTGAGCTATTTGTCACATTCCTAATCCTAAATTCACAGCACACTGAAGTCATTATCTCATGTTCAAATAGACATTTCACACATGCATGTTTAAAGGGCCACTTCAGCCCTTTTGCAACCATATCTTTCCTGGGGGGTTTATGTGGAAAATGTGTGTTTTTAGACATTATAGTATTTCAAAGTGTCTGTGATGTCATGTCTCACTGCTGGATGACTACAATGACCATAATGCTTTGCTGCACTTGTGTAGAGGGAGAGGACTCTCTTTCTGATACAACATGTATAGTTCAGGAAGGAAGTGAGATCAGTGTCCATGACATCACGACACTTTGAACTACCTGTAAAAAAAACCACTGTCCGTAATTTCTTCTTTTTCAAATAAAGGTTTGACAGCTACAGATCCTTTATGTGTGTTCATTACAAGAAGCTCATCACTACACATGTGTTTCACCTCCAGTATGGACATCTTGTACTGTGAACAATACAGTGACAAGAACTGCTTCATTTTACATCCTTCATACCAAACAATCATACTATAAGGAACATGATAGGAGTATTCATTTTACACACCACACACCTTTTACTTTTTGCTATTGCTACATTGAATATGTCTTAATGTTACTGTGTGCATCCATTTTACTAAGCCTGTAACTCTAATGGCAAATAAGAAATGCTTCACACAGTTCTGTGTACGGATGGTGATGATGGTAAAACTACATGCAGATAACATGTTAATATTGTTAATATGTACATATTTTAAAATGTACAGCATGTATGTTGAAACTACTGTTATTTACACAGATATCTATACAGTTAAAACATGCATTTTTGCTTCTTCCTTTTATTGAGATTTTATTATTTAAATGTTCAATTGCAGGGTAGAATAGGAAAGTAACAATGCAGCTTTAACTTTATTATTTTTTACTAAATCTGATCGTCATTGTATAATGTTTGATAGAAGACATATTGAGTTGCCTTGTTGTTGGGAGCAGTGATTGGCCAGTTTTGTTCTATTGTTGAGGTGTCCCGTCACCCTCAATCTGATTGGACCATCAGGGCCCTCTGTTAGTATTTAACAAGAGTTTGTTCTGTTGGGAGTCACTTTAACTCTGCTAGTTGTTAAGAGCTGAACTTCTCCTTTCTGCACTAGCTGAAGCGTTTATTTGGGCAGTTATGGCTTTACTACAAACATTGAAGTCCTTGGTCAACCAGAGACTATCTGCTGCTGCTGAAGAGATATTTGGGGTCATTGGAAGCATTCTAACAGAGTACGAGGATGAAGCTTTCCACATCAAGCAAGAAACTGACCGCCAACGCAGACTACTGGATATGGTTTTACAACCAATCGTCAAACTACACAGAGCAGGTTGGTAAAACCTTCACTACTATTACTATTTTCACCATTATATCTTAAATGGCAATGGTGACTATTTGGAATGGAAGAGGAACTGGTGAAAATGTTACATTGATAATAGTCAATAGTGTTCTAGTTATATTGTACCATGAATAACCATAGACTGTTTAAAGTAAGCTAACTCATTAAACGTGTTGCACTCTAAAACAACAGAGGATACATCTGATAGCAATAGGGTTGTAGGCTATAGCAAATGATAATTTACATTTGAGAAACAAGGAAATGTTTGTTTTAGAAATGAAGCATTGTTGAAGTAAGAAAACCATTTGCATGACACTTCACACTGAAATCAAAACAACATTAGGGCAGGTATGGAACTAACAGCAAGAGTTCATGTTCAAACATATAATGATGTGTGTCAACTCTGTATCTTCTGTCTAGACTCCATACACCCCCTTGTGTGTAAAGAGGAGGTATTCCCTGACCAGCAGCAGGAGAGAACCTCCAGTCTGATCCAGGAGGAACCAGTGTCTCCACAGATTAAAAAAGAACAGGAGGAGATAAACTCCAGTCTGATCAAAGAGGAACCAGAGTATCCACAGATTAAAGGGGAACATGATGAGCTACTTCAAAGATCAGAGGAGGATGGTGGTTCAACAGAGACATTACTATCAGTGAAACATGAACATGATGAAAACATACAAACAGAACCTGTAGCCAGTACCTCATCTCAACATATGGAAACACAAGCTGATGTAGAGGACTGTGGAACATCACAACCAACTAGTGATGATCAGCTCCTCTCTTCACACTGTTCTGAATCTGACATCACTGAAGACAGTGATGAGTGGGATGAGACCATGGATGACCAGTCAAGTTTAAACACAGTGAAATCGCACAAGGCACAACACATGGGAGGAAATAGTTTGTCTTTGAGCAACAAGCTGCTCCATGATCTCAAATCATCAAAAGAAAGTCACTCCATGAGGAGTCACACAGGTAAGAAATGTTTTAGTTGTGCCGATTGTGGCAAAATGTTTAGCCTAAAGGGAAATCTAAAAGTACACATGATGACTCACACAGGGGAAAAGCCCTTTACGTGTACAGTTTGTGGCAAGGGCTGTAGTCGGAAGAGTAATCTAAAATTACACATGATGACTCACACAGGGGAAAAGCCCTTTACGTGTACAGTTTGTGGCAAGGGTTGTACTCTTAATGGGGATTTAAAAATGCACATGAGGACTCATACAGGGGAAAAACCCTTTATGTGTACAGTTTGTGGCAAGGGCTGTAGTCGAAAGCGTAATCTAAAATCACACATGATGACTCACACAGGGGAAAAGCCCTTTGCGTGTACAGTTTGTGGCAAGGGTTGTACTCTTAATGGGGATTTAAAAATACACATGATGACTCACACAGGGGAAAAGCACTTTACGTGTACAGTTTGAGGCAAAGAATGTAGTCAAATGAGTAATCTAAAACACATATGCTGACTCATACAGGGGAAAGGCCCTTTACGGGTACAGATTGTGGCAAGGGCTGTTTTCATAATGGGACATTAAAAGTACACATGAGGACTCATACAGGGGAAAAACCCTTTGAGTGTAAAATTTGCAAAAAGGGTTCTACTCATACTGGTAATCTAGAAACACACATGAAGACACACAAAGAGGAATAAGCTGTAAATGATGAGTGCTAATGAGAGGGGCGCTATCCCCTCCTTTTGGCTTGTGATTGGCTGATCACCCCATAGTGATGATTGGCTGAGCAAAGTATATATTGAAGATAAAAGTGAGGGCAGGAATTTGAAGACGCCAAAAAAAATTGTGTTGATTTTATTGCTTGACATTAAAATGTCATATTCATTAATATTCATACACTAATGGTGCAATTGTACCTAGTATATTTGAATCATTTAGTTAGTATAATTTGTTTAGATTGTCTTTATAGAATAGTTGTCTTCATAGAATGCATTGTAACAGAAAATATGTACCATGTCATACCTGTAAGAAAACTGTCTGTAATTTCTTATTTTTCTAATAAAGGGTTGACAGCTAAAGATCCTTGTGTTCATTACAAGAAGCTAATCACATCACATGTGTGTCACCAACCTTAAGTATGGACACCTTGTACTGTGAACAATACAGTGACACACTACCAAACACTTACTATAAGGAACATGATAGGAGCATTAATTAAATTAAACAGTCTACACATATTTTACTTGAACGTTCTACATTGAACACTACAGGAGTAAGTCCTAATGTTACAGAGTGCATACAGTCCATTGTACTTAACCTGTGACTACATGTAGATCTAGCGTATAATAATAAATGCTTAATTTTCTAACATGTGTGTGTAAGGGAGGTGACACATCTCTTAGTCATACTGTGATGATGGTTAAAACTATGACAAAATAATAGTAGTTGTGGACGTGAGTTGATATGTTATCTGACAATTGGTATGAATGAAGCATTTTTTATATTTTATTTTTACTGTACAACACCAGTGCATCTAGTCGTAGGATACAGGAATTCTACCTTTATCTACCGTGTTAGAAGAAATGGTTTGTGAATGTTGTGGAATGTTTAGGAGCATGTCTGTCCCATTGTTAATGGCCAGGTGATAATGAGTTAGGGTTTGTAACTCTATTGCTGAATGGATCGACCAGCCAATTTGCATGTGATCCTTTTAGTGTGATAAGTCGACTCCTACAGTATTGTGTGAACGGAGTGGAACATGTATAGGATTGGGGTATTTGGGGTCGTTGGAAGAATTCTAACAGAGTACAAGGATGAAGCTTTCCACATCAAGCAAGAAACTGACCGCCAACGCAGATTACTGGATATGGTCAAACTACACAGAGCAGGTTGGTAAAAACCTTCACTACTATTACTACTACAGATAGAGAGTGGAGAGTTTATTATTTCTTAAATGGCAGCCAAAATCAACCAGCCAAAATTTTCACATGTTGCTCCGCTCCCTCCACTGGCTCCCGGTCACTGCCCGCACAGAATAAAAAACTCTGATGCTGGCATTCAAAGCAACCAAAGGTATGGCTCCCCCATATCTTGCAAGTATGATTGAACCCTACAAATCCTCCCGCGCACTCAGATAAGCCAACGCAGGGAAGCTGGAAGTACCCTCACTAAAAACGCCGGGACAACGCTCCACACGTCCCAAACTCTTCTCCCTTCTGCCTCCAAAACTGTAGAATGCACTTCCCATTGCAGTCAGAACTGCAGCATCACTCCCAATATTCTGCCGTAGTCTGAAAACCCACCTTTTCAGACTCCATCATGGCCCATAGCACTTACCCTACCCCCTTAGATAGCACTTCTGTAGACTTAGATAGCATCTGATACAGACTTATAGCATGTTATGTAGACAGCACTATAATTGCATTGTATATAGTCATAGCACGCCATAGTACATATGTATAGTAGTATATATATATATATCTATATATCTATATTATGAGACTATACATATATATATATATATATATATATATATATATATATATATATATATATATATATATATATATATATATATATATATATATATAACGTTATTCTCATTATGTTGCATTTCAATTTTATAGAATAAATTGTAATTATGTATTTCCATGTATTTAACTTTGTTGAATGTATTTGTAATTACCGTATGTATTTTATATGGACCCCAGGAAGACTAGCTGTCGCCACGGCGTCAGCTAATGGGGATCCATTCAATAAACAATAAACAATATGTATAGTCTCATAATATAGATATTCCACTGTTACTTTTTCTTAGCTTACGCATGTTTTATGATGAATTATTTTTTGTGATGTATTTCCATGCTTTTTGTTCTTGCTTAATGTAAATCGCTCTGGATTAAGAGCGTCTGCTAAATGCCTAAATTGTAAATTGTAATTGAAGAGGACCTGGTGAAAATGTTGCATTGAATAATATTATTCTAGTTGTCTTCAACCAATTGCCAAACTACACAGAGCAGGTTGGTAAAACCTTCACTACTATTACTATTTTCACCATTATATCTTAAATGGCAATGGTGACTATTTGGAATGGAAGAGGAACTGGTGAAAATGTTCCATAGATAATAGTCAATAATATTCTAGTTGTATTTTCCCCCATTCATGTTAGTGTGACTGTTAAACTAGCATTAACAACAGAATCAAGTAGTAAGGAATAATTTATTTAAATGTTGACCATGAATAATCATAGACTGTTTAAAGTAAGCTAACTCATTAAACGTGTTGCACTCTAAAACAACAGAGGATACATCTGATAGCAATAGGGTTGTATAGCAAATGATAATTTACATTTGAGAAACAAGGAGATGCTTGTTTTAGAAATGAAGCATTGTTGAAGTAAAATAATTTGCATGACACTGAAACAACATTAGGGCAGGTATGGAAATAACAATAAGAGTTCATGTTCAAACATGTAATGATGTGTTTCTCCTCTGTATCTTGTGTGTAAAGAGGAGGAATTTCCTGAGCAGCAGCAGGAGAGAACCTCCAGTCTGGTCCAGGAGGAACCAGTTTCTCCACAGATTAAAAAAGAACAGGAGGAGATAACCTCCAGTCTTATAAAAGATGAACCTGAGTATCCACAGATTAAAGGGGAACACGATGAGCTACTTCAAAGATCAGAGGAGGATGGTGAATCAACAGAGACATTACTATTAGTGAAACATGAAGATGATGCTAACATGCTAACAGAACCTGTAGCCAGCACATCATCTAAAAGCATGGAAACACAATCTGATGTAGAGGACTGTGGAACATCACAACCAACTAGTGATGATCAGCTCCTCTCTCCTATCACTGAAGACAGTGATGAGTGGGATGAGACCACGGATGACCAGTCTGGTTTAAACACACTGAAATCTCACAATACACAACACATGGGAGGAAATAGTTTGTCTTTGAGCAACAAGCTGCTCCATGACCTCAAATCATCAAAAGAAAGTCACTGAGTCACACAGGTAAGAAATGTTTTAGCTGTGCAGATTGTGGCAAAATGTTTACCCTAAAGGGAAATCTGAATAAGCATGCAATAATTCATTCAGGGGAAAGCCATTTGCTTGCACAGTGTGTGGCACAGGCTTTAGTCGAAAGGGTAATCTAAAAGAACACATAATGACTCACACAGGGGAAAAGCCCTTTGCGTGTACAGTTTGTGGCAAGGGCTGTATTAATAATGTGGCATTAAAAAATACACATGAGGACTCATACAGGGGAAAGACCCTTTACGTGTACAGTTTGTGGCAAGGGCTGTTTCCATAATGGGACATTAAAAGTACACATGACGACTCATACAGGGGAAAAACATTTAAGTGTAAAATTTGCAAAAAGGGTTTTACTCAGACACACAAAGAGGAAAAAGCTGTAAATGATGAGTGCTTATGAGAGGGGTGCTATCCCCTCCTTTTGGCTTGTGATTGGCTGATCACCCCATAGTGATGATTGGCTGAGCAAAGTACATATTGAAGATAAAAGTGAGGGCAGGAATTTGAAGACGCCAAATAATATTGTGTTGATTGAGATTAAAATGTCATATTCATTAATATTAATACACTAGTGGTGCAATTGTACCTAGTATATTTTAATCACTTAGTTGTATAATTTGTTTAGATTTTCTTTATAGAATAGTTGTCTTCATAGAATGCATTGCAACAGAAAATATGTACTATGTCATACCTGTAAGAAAACCGTCTGTAATTTCTTATTTTTCTAATAAAGGGTTGACAGCTAAAGATCCTTGTGTTCATTACAAGAAGCTAATCACATCACATGTGTTTCACCTCCATTAAGTATGGACGCCTTGTACTGTGAACAATACAGTGACAAACTATACCAAACTATTACTATAAGGAACATGATAGGAGTATTAATGACATGACATGAGTAAGATGAACCAGAGTCATTACAAGAAGCTAATCACATCACATGTGTTTCACCTCCATTAAGTATGGACGCCTTGTACTGTGAACAATGTGAACAATACAGTGACAAACTATACCAAACTATTACTATAAGGAACATGATAGGAGTATTAATGACATGACATGAGTAAGTCCTAATGTTACAGAGTGCATACTGTCCATTGTACTTAACCTGTGACTACATGTAGATCTAGCGTATAATAAGAAATGCTTCATGTTCTAACATGTGTGTGTAAGGGAGGTGACACATCCCTTAGTCATACTGTGATGATGGTTAAAAATATGACAAAATAATATTAATGAGGATTTAAAAGCACACATGAGGACTCATACAGGGGAAAAACCCTTTACGTGTGCAGTTTGTGGCAAGGGCTGTATTCATAATGCAGCATTACAAGTACACATGATGACTCATACAGGGGAAAGACCCTTTATGTGTAGTTTGTGGCAAGGGCTGCCATCACACTGGGGAGTTAAAAGTACACATGAGGACCCATACAGGGGAAAAACCCTTTGAGTGTAAAATTTGCAAAAAGGGCTTTACTCAGACTGGTAATCTAGAAACACATGATGACTCACACAGGGAAAAGACTCTTTACGTGTACAGTTTGTGGCACAGGCTTTAGTCAAAATAGTCATCTAAAATCACACATGAGGACTCATACAGGGGAAAAGCCATTTAAGTGTACAGTTTGTGGCAAAGAATGTAGTACAATGAGTAATCTAAAATCACATATGATGACTCATACAGGGGAAAGGCCCACGTGTACAGTTTGTGGCAAAGGCTGCACTCATAATGGGGCATTAAATATACACATGAGGACTCATACAGGGGGGAAAACCCTTTAGGTGTACAGTTTGTAAAAAAGGCTTTAGTCAGATTGATATTCTAAAAACACACATAAAGACACATGCGTCTGAAAAATATGTTCAATGATGAGTGTTATAACTGATATAACAATATGATAATCAGTGTTTGTCCAAATGTCATTGGGAATCCATGCACTATAGTGCAATTGTAATTCGTCTCTGTGTGTTGATTTCAACTATTATTATAATAGTCTATTCTAATCACTTAGTTTGACCGTTTGTTTAGATTCCTTGTAGTATTACGTCTTCATAGAATGCATTGTATACATGAGGACACATACAGGGGGAAATCCCCTTACAAGGGATGGCAAGGCCTGTACTAATAATGGGAATTTAAATGTACACATGTGGACTCATACAGGGGAAAGGACCTTTACATGTACAGTTTGTTTTTTAGATTATCTGTATTATGCTGTCTTCATAAAATTGTAACAGAACATATTTACTCTGTAAAAACACTGTCTGTAATTTCTTCTTTTTCAAATAAAGGGTTGACAGCTACACATGTGTGTTCATTACATAAAGCTCATCACACACATGTGCTTCACCTTCAACTTGTACTGTGAACAGTACAGTGACAAGAACTGCTTCATTTTACATCCTTTATGCCAAACTATTACTATAAGGAACATGATAGGAGTATTAATTAAATTAAACAGTCTACACATTATACTTGAACGTTCTACATTGAACATGACAGGAGTAAGTCCTAATGTTACAGAGTGCATACTGTCCATTGTACTTAACCTGTGACTACATGTAGATCTAGCGTATAATAAGAAATGCTTCATGTTCTAACAAGTGTGTGTAAGGGTGGTGACACATCCCTTAGTCATACTGTTATGGTTAAAACTATGACAAAATAATAGTAGTTGTGGACGTGAGTTGATATGTTATTGATAATGGGTTAGGGTGTGTAACCATGTTGCTGAATGGATCGACCAACTAATTTGCATGTGATCCTTTTAGTGTGATAAGTAGAGTGCATATAGCCTACTCCTACAGTAGCCTATAGTGTGCATGGAGTGGAACATGTATATATATGATTGGAAATCAATTGCATTTAAATCATTTAGACTGGAAAATACTTAGCATCCCTGTGACAACATCTGATAGGTGACAAAAGCAACTTGAGCTATTTGTCACATTCCTAATCCTAAATTCACAGCACACTGAAGTCATTATCTCATGTTCAAATAGACATTTCACACATGCATGTTTAAAGGGCCACTTCAGCCCTTTTGCAACCATATCTTTCCTGGGGGGTTTATGTGGAAAATGTGTGTTTTTAGACATTATAGTATTTCAAAGTGTCTGTGATGTCATGTCTCACTGCTGGATGACTACAATGACCATAATGCTTTGCTGCACTTGTGTAGAGGGAGAGGACTCTCTTTCTGATACAACATGTATAGTTCAGGAAGGAAGTGAGATCAGTGTCCATGACATCACGACACTTTGAACTACCTGTAAAAAAAACCACTGTCCGTAATTTCTTCTTTTTCAAATAAAGGTTTGACAGCTACAGATCCTTTATGTGTGTTCATTACAAGAAGCTCATCACTACACATGTGTTTCACCTCCAGTATGGACATCTTGTACTGTGAACAATACAGTGACAAGAACTGCTTCATTTTACATCCTTCATACCAAACAATCATACTATAAGGAACATGATAGGAGTATTCATTTTACACACCACACACCTTTTACTTTTTGCTATTGCTACATTGAATATGTCTTAATGTTACTGTGTGCATCCATTTTACTAAGCCTGTAACTCTAATGGCAAATAAGAAATGCTTCACACAGTTCTGTGTACGGATGGTGATGATGGTAAAACTACATGCAGATAACATGTTAATATTGTTAATATGTACATATTTTAAAATGTACAGCATGTATGTTGAAACTACTGTTATTTACACAGATATCTATACAGTTAAAACATGCATTTTTGCTTCTTCCTTTTATTGAGATTTTATTATTTAAATGTTCAATTGCAGGGTAGAATAGGAAAGTAACAATGCAGCTTTAACTTTATTATTTTTTACTAAATCTGATCGTCATTGTATAATGTTTGATAGAAGACATATTGAGTTGCCTTGTTGTTGGGAGCAGTGATTGGCCAGTTTTGTTCTATTGTTGAGGTGTCCCGTCACCCTCAATCTGATTGGACCATCAGGGCCCTCTGTTAGTATTTAACAAGAGTTTGTTCTGTTGGGAGTCACTTTAACTCTGCTAGTTGTTAAGAGCTGAACTTCTCCTTTCTGCACTAGCTGAAGCGTTTATTTGGGCAGTTATGGCTTTACTACAAACATTGAAGTCCTTGGTCAACCAGAGACTATCTGCTGCTGCTGAAGAGATATTTGGGGTCATTGGAAGCATTCTAACAGAGTACGAGGATGAAGCTTTCCACATCAAGCAAGAAACTGACCGCCAACGCAGACTACTGGATATGGTTTTACAACCAATCGTCAAACTACACAGAGCAGGTTGGTAAAACCTTCACTACTATTACTATTTTCACCATTATATCTTAAATGGCAATGGTGACTATTTGGAATGGAAGAGGAACTGGTGAAAATGTTACATTGATAATAGTCAATAGTGTTCTAGTTATATTGTACCATGAATAACCATAGACTGTTTAAAGTAAGCTAACTCATTAAACGTGTTGCACTCTAAAACAACAGAGGATACATCTGATAGCAATAGGGTTGTAGGCTATAGCAAATGATAATTTACATTTGAGAAACAAGGAAATGTTTGTTTTAGAAATGAAGCATTGTTGAAGTAAGAAAACCATTTGCATGACACTTCACACTGAAATCAAAACAACATTAGGGCAGGTATGGAACTAACAGCAAGAGTTCATGTTCAAACATATAATGATGTGTGTCAACTCTGTATCTTCTGTCTAGACTCCATACACCCCCTTGTGTGTAAAGAGGAGGTATTCCCTGACCAGCAGCAGGAGAGAACCTCCAGTCTGATCCAGGAGGAACCAGTGTCTCCACAGATTAAAAAAGAACAGGAGGAGATAAACTCCAGTCTGATCAAAGAGGAACCAGAGTATCCACAGATTAAAGGGGAACATGATGAGCTACTTCAAAGATCAGAGGAGGATGGTGGTTCAACAGAGACATTACTATCAGTGAAACATGAACATGATGAAAACATACAAACAGAACCTGTAGCCAGTACCTCATCTCAACATATGGAAACACAAGCTGATGTAGAGGACTGTGGAACATCACAACCAACTAGTGATGATCAGCTCCTCTCTTCACACTGTTCTGAATCTGACATCACTGAAGACAGTGATGAGTGGGATGAGACCATGGATGACCAGTCAAGTTTAAACACAGTGAAATCGCACAAGGCACAACACATGGGAGGAAATAGTTTGTCTTTGAGCAACAAGCTGCTCCATGATCTCAAATCATCAAAAGAAAGTCACTCCATGAGGAGTCACACAGGTAAGAAATGTTTTAGTTGTGCCGATTGTGGCAAAATGTTTAGCCTAAAGGGAAATCTAAAAGTACACATGATGACTCACACAGGGGAAAAGCCCTTTACGTGTACAGTTTGTGGCAAGGGCTGTAGTCGGAAGAGTAATCTAAAATTACACATGATGACTCACACAGGGGAAAAGCCCTTTACGTGTACAGTTTGTGGCAAGGGTTGTACTCTTAATGGGGATTTAAAAATGCACATGAGGACTCATACAGGGGAAAAACCCTTTATGTGTACAGTTTGTGGCAAGGGCTGTAGTCGAAAGCGTAATCTAAAATCACACATGATGACTCACACAGGGGAAAAGCCCTTTGCGTGTACAGTTTGTGGCAAGGGTTGTACTCTTAATGGGGATTTAAAAATACACATGATGACTCACACAGGGGAAAAGCACTTTACGTGTACAGTTTGAGGCAAAGAATGTAGTCAAATGAGTAATCTAAAACACATATGCTGACTCATACAGGGGAAAGGCCCTTTACGGGTACAGATTGTGGCAAGGGCTGTTTTCATAATGGGACATTAAAAGTACACATGAGGACTCATACAGGGGAAAAACCCTTTGAGTGTAAAATTTGCAAAAAGGGTTCTACTCATACTGGTAATCTAGAAACACACATGAAGACACACAAAGAGGAATAAGCTGTAAATGATGAGTGCTAATGAGAGGGGCGCTATCCCCTCCTTTTGGCTTGTGATTGGCTGATCACCCCATAGTGATGATTGGCTGAGCAAAGTATATATTGAAGATAAAAGTGAGGGCAGGAATTTGAAGACGCCAAAAAAAATTGTGTTGATTTTATTGCTTGACATTAAAATGTCATATTCATTAATATTCATACACTAATGGTGCAATTGTACCTAGTATATTTGAATCATTTAGTTAGTATAATTTGTTTAGATTGTCTTTATAGAATAGTTGTCTTCATAGAATGCATTGTAACAGAAAATATGTACCATGTCATACCTGTAAGAAAACTGTCTGTAATTTCTTATTTTTCTAATAAAGGGTTGACAGCTAAAGATCCTTGTGTTCATTACAAGAAGCTAATCACATCACATGTGTGTCACCAACCTTAAGTATGGACACCTTGTACTGTGAACAATACAGTGACACACTACCAAACACTTACTATAAGGAACATGATAGGAGCATTAATTAAATTAAACAGTCTACACATATTTTACTTGAACGTTCTACATTGAACACTACAGGAGTAAGTCCTAATGTTACAGAGTGCATACAGTCCATTGTACTTAACCTGTGACTACATGTAGATCTAGCGTATAATAATAAATGCTTAATTTTCTAACATGTGTGTGTAAGGGAGGTGACACATCTCTTAGTCATACTGTGATGATGGTTAAAACTATGACAAAATAATAGTAGTTGTGGACGTGAGTTGATATGTTATCTGACAATTGGTATGAATGAAGCATTTTTTATATTTTATTTTTACTGTACAACACCAGTGCATCTAGTCGTAGGATACAGGAATTCTACCTTTATCTACCGTGTTAGAAGAAATGGTTTGTGAATGTTGTGGAATGTTTAGGAGCATGTCTGTCCCATTGTTAATGGCCAGGTGATAATGAGTTAGGGTTTGTAACTCTATTGCTGAATGGATCGACCAGCCAATTTGCATGTGATCCTTTTAGTGTGATAAGTCGACTCCTACAGTATTGTGTGAACGGAGTGGAACATGTATAGGATTGGGGTATTTGGGGTCGTTGGAAGAATTCTAACAGAGTACAAGGATGAAGCTTTCCACATCAAGCAAGAAACTGACCGCCAACGCAGATTACTGGATATGGTCAAACTACACAGAGCAGGTTGGTAAAAACCTTCACTACTATTACTACTACAGATAGAGAGTGGAGAGTTTATTATTTCTTAAATGGCAGCCAAAATCAACCAGCCAAAATTTTCACATGTTGCTCCGCTCCCTCCACTGGCTCCCGGTCACTGCCCGCACAGAATAAAAAACTCTGATGCTGGCATTCAAAGCAACCAAAGGTATGGCTCCCCCATATCTTGCAAGTATGATTGAACCCTACAAATCCTCCCGCGCACTCAGATAAGCCAACGCAGGGAAGCTGGAAGTACCCTCACTAAAAACGCCGGGACAACGCTCCACACGTCCCAAACTCTTCTCCCTTCTGCCTCCAAAACTGTAGAATGCACTTCCCATTGCAGTCAGAACTGCAGCATCACTCCCAATATTCTGCCGTAGTCTGAAAACCCACCTTTTCAGACTCCATCATGGCCCATAGCACTTACCCTACCCCCTTAGATAGCACTTCTGTAGACTTAGATAGCATCTGATACAGACTTATAGCATGTTATGTAGACAGCACTATAATTGCATTGTATATAGTCATAGCACGCCATAGTACATATGTATAGTAGTATATATATATATATCTATATATCTATATTATGAGACTATACATATATATATATATATATATATATATATATATATATATATATATATAACGTTATTCTCATTATGTTGCATTTCAATTTTATAGAATAAATTGTAATTATGTATTTCCATGTATTTAACTTTGTTGAATGTATTTGTAATTA
The DNA here is from genome assembly GCF_964188405.1 of Protomyctophum parallelum. NCBI lineage: Eukaryota > Metazoa > Chordata > Actinopteri > Myctophiformes > Myctophidae > Protomyctophum > Protomyctophum parallelum. The sequence continues at coordinate 741,233 of NC_139706.1, read as the reverse complement.
CCGTATGTATTTTATATGGACCCCAGGAAGACTAGCTGTCGCCACGGCGTCAGCTAATGGGGATCCATTCAATAAACAATAAACAATATGTATAGTCTCATAATATAGATATTCCACTGTTACTTTTTCTTAGCTTACGCATGTTTTATGATGAATTATTTTTTGTGATGTATTTCCATGCTTTTTGTTCTTGCTTAATGTAAATCGCTCTGGATTAAGAGCGTCTGCTAAATGCCTAAATTGTAAATTGTAATTGAAGAGGACCTGGTGAAAATGTTGCATTGAATAATATTATTCTAGTTGTCTTCAACCAATTGCCAAACTACACAGAGCAGGTTGGTAAAACCTTCACTACTATTACTATTTTCACCATTATATCTTAAATGGCAATGGTGACTATTTGGAATGGAAGAGGAACTGGTGAAAATGTTCCATAGATAATAGTCAATAATATTCTAGTTGTATTTTCCCCCATTCATGTTAGTGTGACTGTTAAACTAGCATTAACAACAGAATCAAGTAGTAAGGAATAATTTATTTAAATGTTGACCATGAATAATCATAGACTGTTTAAAGTAAGCTAACTCATTAAACGTGTTGCACTCTAAAACAACAGAGGATACATCTGATAGCAATAGGGTTGTATAGCAAATGATAATTTACATTTGAGAAACAAGGAGATGCTTGTTTTAGAAATGAAGCATTGTTGAAGTAAAATAATTTGCATGACACTGAAACAACATTAGGGCAGGTATGGAAATAACAATAAGAGTTCATGTTCAAACATGTAATGATGTGTTTCTCCTCTGTATCTTGTGTGTAAAGAGGAGGAATTTCCTGAGCAGCAGCAGGAGAGAACCTCCAGTCTGGTCCAGGAGGAACCAGTTTCTCCACAGATTAAAAAAGAACAGGAGGAGATAACCTCCAGTCTTATAAAAGATGAACCTGAGTATCCACAGATTAAAGGGGAACACGATGAGCTACTTCAAAGATCAGAGGAGGATGGTGAATCAACAGAGACATTACTATTAGTGAAACATGAAGATGATGCTAACATGCTAACAGAACCTGTAGCCAGCACATCATCTAAAAGCATGGAAACACAATCTGATGTAGAGGACTGTGGAACATCACAACCAACTAGTGATGATCAGCTCCTCTCTCCTATCACTGAAGACAGTGATGAGTGGGATGAGACCACGGATGACCAGTCTGGTTTAAACACACTGAAATCTCACAATACACAACACATGGGAGGAAATAGTTTGTCTTTGAGCAACAAGCTGCTCCATGACCTCAAATCATCAAAAGAAAGTCACTGAGTCACACAGGTAAGAAATGTTTTAGCTGTGCAGATTGTGGCAAAATGTTTACCCTAAAGGGAAATCTGAATAAGCATGCAATAATTCATTCAGGGGAAAGCCATTTGCTTGCACAGTGTGTGGCACAGGCTTTAGTCGAAAGGGTAATCTAAAAGAACACATAATGACTCACACAGGGGAAAAGCCCTTTGCGTGTACAGTTTGTGGCAAGGGCTGTATTAATAATGTGGCATTTGTCATAGCTGGCTCATGCTATGACAAAGATTGGAAGGCAGGAGACAGCGCAACAGTAATAATAAACTGTATTTATTATATATATAAGACTAGACAATAACTTAAATGAACTGAACTACAAGACATAATCACGCAACAGGTATGAGGTGTGGAGTCAGTGAATCAGTGGTGTAGGTGTGGTGTATGGATGGGTGATACATGGTGTGGTGCATGTGTGGATGGAAAGAATAATCAAACATAACTGAACAGCGACATGGAGGCTAGTGCAGGGAGTTGAGGCAGCAGGTCTGCCTCCTCTGGATCTCTCTCTTCAACTGGGGTGAGTGTGGCATTTATAGCCTCTGGGAGACACCGGGCCCAGGTGCTCTCCCATCAGCCATCAGGCCAATGATGCCCTACCCAGGCTCACCTACAGGATGACAGTTAGGCAGGCAGGCAGGCATTCTATTCATATGTGTGGGGCATCACACCCCCCCCCTTAAAGTCGTGGTCCCAATAGGAACCATGACCCGTTTAACCTACATACATCTACTATACATCAAATTCACGAACATGTTACATTTTACAATTAAGTGCACTATCTTCATCAAATGTAGCCTACCTATGGTTAATCAACGATTAATGTCCCACTAACCAAAATATTTTACATTTCACAATCAAGTGCACTATATCATTTTAAACATGTTAGATACACTACTACAATACTCCAAAGTGAAAAACACCCTTAGAGCCTGGCCTTGCAACACCTGGACCCTCCTCCCCCCTTAACAGCTGGATCCTGGTGTTTCAGCTAGCAATAGGGCTGTCAGGAGAAGAACAGGCCAGGAGCCACAACGCCAGTCTCTACAAAAACAAGGACACCAAGGGTTAGACAGACATCTCTAAACAGGCGCACGAGACAATGCATCCGCCACCACATTATCCTTCCCTTTAATGTGCCTGATGTCCAGAGCAAAGGACTGCAACAACAAAGACCACCTAATGAGCCTTTGGTTCGGACACTTAAGAGAGCTAAGGAATGTAAGTGGGTTGTGATCTGTATCCACTCTAACAGGTACCCCAGACCCCACATACACACTGAAATGTACCAAAGCCCACACCAGTGCCAATGCTTCCTTCTCTATTACAGAATAATTAAGCTGATGCTTATTAAATTTTTTGGAAAAGAAGCTGACCGGCCTGTCCACCCCCCCACTGTCAGCTTGCGCCAATACTGCACCTGCTCCAACATGGCTCGCATCGACCTGCAACTTGAACTGTTGCTCCATGCGAGGAGCTGCCAATACCGGAGCAGAGCACAACAGGATTTTGGCATTCCGGAACGCCTGCTGACACCGGGTGGACCAGACGAACTTCACCTTATCCTTCAGAAGATCAGTTAGAGGAGCTACAACAGATGAAAAGTTTTTGCAAAAACTCCTATAATACCCAATTAACCCCAAGAAGCGCATGAGGTCCTTCTTAGTGGCAGGAGGAGGGTAATTCTCCACAGAAATTACTTTTGCCTGTACCGGACGGACCTCCCCCTGACCGACTACCCGGCCAAGGTACGTGACTGTCGCCCGAGCAAATTCACATTTAGCCAGATTCACCGTTAACCGCGCGTCAGCCAACCGCTGAAAGAGGGCGCGAATCCGAGCAATGTGAGATTCCCAAGTATCGCTGAAAATTACACAATCATCCAAATACACGGCACAGCCCTCAAGGTCCCCAACCACCCTATTCATGAGGCGTTGAAACGTCGCCGGCGCATTTCGTAACCCAAATGGCATAACTTTATAGGAATAAAGCCCCGACGGAGTAATAAATGATGAAATCTCACGAGCTCTCTTTGACAATGGGACTTGCCAATATCCCTTTAACAAATCAAACTTGCTGACAAATTTTGCCGACCCAACCTGATCAATACAGTCATCCATTCTAGGCAAAGGGAATGCATCCGGTTTGGTCACGTTGTTAACTTTCCGGAAATCCGTACAGAACCGAACTGACCCATCGGACTTTGGAACCAAGATGCACGGCGAAGCCCAGCTAGATATGGCCGGCTCTGCAATACCATTCTCCAGCATATATCGGCACTCTGTATCCAACACCCGATGTTTGTCTGCAGAGACCCGATAAAAACGCTGTCGAATGGGTTTTGAATCAGTCAATTCAATATCATGCTCAATGAGATGCGTTTGTGACGGTGTGTCACTAAACAAGTTTGGGAAACTACCAATTACCCCAGTCAGCTCTGAGCGTTGTGACTTGGGGAGATGACCCAACAGATTGTCCAACTTGCCAAGAGTCTCTGTGTTTTTCAACCGCCCATAAACCAATGTCTCATCAAAGGTGCTTGTGTCCTCGCTCTCAGCCACAGTCACAGACTGAGAGGCAGGACCCACACCAGCTGCCAAACACACAGGTAGAATCACCTCAGACTCTCGGCCATAGTACGGTTTTAACAGGTTCACATGACATAACTGAGAGCGGTTCCGACGGTTAGGAGTTGAAATGACGTAATTTTCATCAGAAATTTTCTCGAGCACAGTGTGTGGACCTGTAAACTTTGCTTGAAACGGCGAATTCACAATCGGCAAAAGAGCCAGCACCTGATCACCCGGACTGAATTCCCGACGTTCAGCCCGCCGATCATAGGAGCGCTTCATTCTCACTTGAGCTTTTGCCAGGTTCTCTTTAGCCATTGAACCTGCCACATACAATTGCTGCCTAAACCCATTGACAAAGTCAATCAGATTTTTGGGAGGGTCAGGAGCTTTGAAATTGTCATGCAGTAGTGCAAGCGGCCCACGGACCAAATGGCCAAACACCAACTGATTCGGACTAAACCCGGTACTCTCTTGCACTACTTCACGAGCAGCTAGCATTAACCAGGGCAAGCCTTCCCCCCAATCCTTGCCCAACTCTGTACAGTATGCCCGCAACATTGACTTCAGAGTCTGGTGAAACCTCTCTAGCGCCCCCTGGCTTTGAGCATGGTACGCTGAGGATTTAGAATGTTTCACCTGGAGTTGTTTCAGAACCTGGGCAAACATGTGAGAAGTGAAGTTCGAACCCTGGTCACTCTGGAGAACCCGTGGAATGCCAAAGATGGAGATAAACTGTGACAGGGCTTTCACCACAGCCCTAGTTGTTATGGAACGTAGCGGATAGGCAGCTGGATACCTGGTTGCCTGGCACATCACAGTTAGCAGGTACTTGGCACCAGACCTTGACGGGGGAAGAGGACCAACACAATCAATTATGATATGTTCAAATGGTTGACCTATAGCAGGTATAGGGTGCAATGGGGCAGGTTTGATTACTTGATTCGGCTTACCAGTCATCTGACATGTGTGACATGTTTTAATATATGCAGCAACATCCTTTCTTAATTTTGGCCAGAAAAAATACTGCAAAATGTGGTAGTACGTCTTCTTCACCCCCAAATGCCCTGCCTGGTCATGTGAGAGTTTCAAAACCAAATCCCTGTACTTGGCTGGCACTACCACCTGGAACACTGGTTCCCCTGCCCCCAGCTCCCCACAAGGCATCCACTTCCTCACGAGCAACCCGTTATCCAGAAAGTACCCATTAGCACTATCCTTTACTTCACTACCTGTCAGAACTCCCTCAAACAAGGCGCTGATGGACGGATCGGACTGCTGCTCTGCAACGAGCTCTGTCTGAGACACAGAAATAGGCACATCAGACAAAGAAAAACTTGCATCAGAATTTACAACTTCGTTACGCTCAATTTCACGAGCCCCGGCACGCGTCACGGCCGCTGCCGCAAAAACCTGCGGAAAATCCCGCTCAGACTCATCTGGGTCACTGCCCACGACTGGAATTGGACTCACCAGTGGTGTTGGCGGCACATTAGCCCATACTAGACCCCCAGCGTGCATATTTCCCAGGAGGACATCGACCCCAGCCATTGGAAACGCTTTACGCAACGCCACCTCCACCTCACCATGGACAAGGCCACAGTCTAGCTCAAGTTTGTGTGTAGGAGAAGAGATTATGGACATGCCCATACCACGGCTCAACATGGCATCCCCGGTCGCAGACTTCGGTGAAAACGGCAGGACAGACTCAAGCACGTATGTGCCCAGCGCTGCTGTGTCTCGCAAGATGTTCACGGGCACCTTTTCTTTGGACCCGACAAGAGACACAAAGCCCCTCTCCACGAACGGTCGATATGCCACGTCTACACCGCCGAGACTACTCTCGCTCTCATGTAAAGGACCTATCGACCTAACATCTGCCACAACAGGCGCTACAAACGCTGCCGATTTCACATGTGTGTTATTCCTTCCTTTAAAGGCATAACAATCAGCTTTGATATGCCCTCTTTTCCCACAGAAATGACATGTTCTTTCGCCGTCACGGGCAGCCCGACTTTTCCCATCCTCCGCTTTAAACCCACTGGTGGAAGGTGCGCTATTGTTATTATTGCTGGATGCGCTATTATGGCTGGGTGCAGTGTTCTCCCGGTGCGTATTTTGCGCGCCTCGCGGTACCCATTCCCGATGCGTCAAAACATATTGATCCGCCAAAGCGGCCGCCTCTCCCACCGTTTTAACCTGCTGTTCACTGACAAAGGTTGCTACCCGCTGTGGGATTGCTCTCATAAACTGTTCTAACAGCACCAATTCGCACACTGTCTCGCATGTTGTTCCACCTGCAGCAACACGCCACCGATTAAAGTTGAGCACCATCTGCCGTGAAAACTCTAAGTACGATTGCCTCTCGTCTTTTCTACCATTTCTAAAACGCTGCCGGTAGCTCTCAGGCACCATCTCATATACTTTCAGCACAGCAGTCTTAACGGTGGCATAACTTAGACAGTCAGTCACCGACAACGCAGCATAAGCCTCTTGTGCCCTCCCAGTCAGAACACACTGCAGCATCACAGTCCGATCCGCATCAGGCCACCCTCTCGAGTCCGCCAACCTCTCAAACAATGAAAAAAATGTCTCAGGCTCCCTCTCATTAAATTTTGGCATCAACCTTAAATTACCAACTAAATCAAACTGCCTGTTAACTGCAGTCGAGGCTCTCCCTCCACTCTCCAAACACGTCTGATCCATTATCCCCTCTTTTACCAGCTCCAACTTCTCCCTCTGCAAGTCCGTTCTCATTTTCTCTCTCTCAGTCTCCGCCCTATCCATCTGCAACTGGATGAGCATCAGTTCTTTTTGCTGTTCGAATGAAAAGTTTGAATTTGCCTTTAAGCTTTTAATAGGCGCAAAGGCAGCCGCGCCACCTCCCCCTGCTTCCTCAGGCAAAACCTTTGCTTCCTCTAAGTCTCCCATCAAGATCAACCTTAGTGTACCCACTTTGCGTCTCCTGTCCCCAATATCGATGTGGTAGTGGTCAGCAATATCAAACAACTGTTCCTTTGTACAGTCATTTAAAAATTCCACTGACGGCGACGCCACAAATTTATCAATTTCCGCCATCACAACGTTTGGATATAGCTAAACCGAGAATAAATATTAAACACAGCGACGTAACTTTATACAGAGCGACCCAAACAAAAAGAGCGTCCCCTATCTGCCTATCAAACCCTTATCTACCTCACCCTAGCTCTTCATGGGGTTCGGCAGGGGTACTTATGCACTAATTTATACGATGGGGACAACGCAACCATTTAATAGTTGCGCCGTCAGCCACGTACTGTGCTCCCGAGACAATTGCTACTACTGCGTTCCCCCAACACTATAAGAAAAATAACAAACCCACGAAAGTTAAAAAACCTCCGTGGCTAAGCCTCACATGGGACAATGCAGTCTAGCTCCTATATTTGTTTGAGTACTCTCTATAACTTACGTGATGTGTCACCAAACGTGTATGATTTATCCAAATAACTCCATGCTCAACGCAAAACAACGAACGGAAAACAAAAGAATAGCAACGGCCACGGAAAGTCAAGCGAAAAACCGCACCCCAAACAATTTGAAATCCGTGTCACAAAAGACAAAAAGGGAATCCCGAGCCAGGCTTCCCAACCTCCGGCTCTGATTGGCCCCGATCTACCGTACGTCACGGGGATACCCCCAATTTACTTCCGACCGGCTGTCAAAACGGTGCGCGTCACAACCACTAGGTTCTAGTAGCCGCTACTAGATAACAAAACCGAACTCAAACTACAAATCAAAGTTTGAAAGTTTAATACTCACACTTCAGGACCGAGCCCCCATTTGTCATAGCTGGCTCATGCTATGACAAAGATTGGAAGGCAGGAGACAGCGCAACAGTAATAATAAACTGTATTTATTATATATATAAGACTAGACAATAACTTAAATGAACTGAACTACAAGACATAATCACGCAACAGGTATGAGGTGTGGAGTCAGTGAATCAGTGGTGTAGGTGTGGTGTATGGATGGGTGATACATGGTGTGGTGCATGTGTGGATGGAAAGAATAATCAAACATAACTGAACAGCGACATGGAGGCTAGTGCAGGGAGTTGAGGCAGCAGGTCTGCCTCCTCTGGATCTCTCTCTTCAACTGGGGTGAGTGTGGCATTTATAGCCTCTGGGAGACACCGGGCCCAGGTGCTCTCCCATCAGCCATCAGGCCAATGATGCCCTACCCAGGCTCACCTACAGGATGACAGTTAGGCAGGCAGGCAGGCATTCTATTCATATGTGTGGGGCATCACACATTAAAAAATACACATGAGGACTCATACAGGGGAAAGACCCTTTACGTGTACAGTTTGTGGCAAGGGCTGTTTCCATAATGGGACATTAAAAGTACACATGACGACTCATACAGGGGAAAAACATTTAAGTGTAAAATTTGCAAAAAGGGTTTTACTCAGACACACAAAGAGGAAAAAGCTGTAAATGATGAGTGCTTATGAGAGGGGTGCTATCCCCTCCTTTTGGCTTGTGATTGGCTGATCACCCCATAGTGATGATTGGCTGAGCAAAGTACATATTGAAGATAAAAGTGAGGGCAGGAATTTGAAGACGCCAAATAATATTGTGTTGATTGAGATTAAAATGTCATATTCATTAATATTAATACACTAGTGGTGCAATTGTACCTAGTATATTTTAATCACTTAGTTGTATAATTTGTTTAGATTTTCTTTATAGAATAGTTGTCTTCATAGAATGCATTGCAACAGAAAATATGTACTATGTCATACCTGTAAGAAAACCGTCTGTAATTTCTTATTTTTCTAATAAAGGGTTGACAGCTAAAGATCCTTGTGTTCATTACAAGAAGCTAATCACATCACATGTGTTTCACCTCCATTAAGTATGGACGCCTTGTACTGTGAACAATACAGTGACAAACTATACCAAACTATTACTATAAGGAACATGATAGGAGTATTAATGACATGACATGAGTAAGATGAACCAGAGTCATTACAAGAAGCTAATCACATCACATGTGTTTCACCTCCATTAAGTATGGACGCCTTGTACTGTGAACAATGTGAACAATACAGTGACAAACTATACCAAACTATTACTATAAGGAACATGATAGGAGTATTAATGACATGACATGAGTAAGTCCTAATGTTACAGAGTGCATACTGTCCATTGTACTTAACCTGTGACTACATGTAGATCTAGCGTATAATAAGAAATGCTTCATGTTCTAACATGTGTGTGTAAGGGAGGTGACACATCCCTTAGTCATACTGTGATGATGGTTAAAAATATGACAAAATAATATTAATGAGGATTTAAAAGCACACATGAGGACTCATACAGGGGAAAAACCCTTTACGTGTGCAGTTTGTGGCAAGGGCTGTATTCATAATGCAGCATTACAAGTACACATGATGACTCATACAGGGGAAAGACCCTTTATGTGTAGTTTGTGGCAAGGGCTGCCATCACACTGGGGAGTTAAAAGTACACATGAGGACCCATACAGGGGAAAAACCCTTTGAGTGTAAAATTTGCAAAAAGGGCTTTACTCAGACTGGTAATCTAGAAACACATGATGACTCACACAGGGAAAAGACTCTTTACGTGTACAGTTTGTGGCACAGGCTTTAGTCAAAATAGTCATCTAAAATCACACATGAGGACTCATACAGGGGAAAAGCCATTTAAGTGTACAGTTTGTGGCAAAGAATGTAGTACAATGAGTAATCTAAAATCACATATGATGACTCATACAGGGGAAAGGCCCACGTGTACAGTTTGTGGCAAAGGCTGCACTCATAATGGGGCATTAAATATACACATGAGGACTCATACAGGGGGGAAAACCCTTTAGGTGTACAGTTTGTAAAAAAGGCTTTAGTCAGATTGATATTCTAAAAACACACATAAAGACACATGCGTCTGAAAAATATGTTCAATGATGAGTGTTATAACTGATATAACAATATGATAATCAAGGTGATAGGTGACAAAAGCAACTTGAGCTATTTGTCACATTCCTAATCCTAAATTCACAGCACACTGAAGTCATTATCTCATGTTCAAATAGACATTTCACACATGCATGTTTAAAGGGCCACTTCAGCCCTTTTGCAACCATATCTTTCCTGGGGGGTTTATGTGGAAAATGTGTGTTTTTAGACATTATAGTATTTCAAAGTGTCTGTGATGTCATGTCTCACTGCTGGATGACTACAATGACCATAATGCTTTGCTGCACTTGTGTAGAGGGAGAGGACTCTCTTTCTGATACAACATGTATAGTTCAGGAAGGAAGTGAGATCAGTGTCCATGACATCACGACACTTTGAACTACCTGTAAAAAAAACCACTGTCCGTAATTTCTTCTTTTTCAAATAAAGGTTTGACAGCTACAGATCCTTTATGTGTGTTCATTACAAGAAGCTCATCACTACACATGTGTTTCACCTCCAGTATGGACATCTTGTACTGTGAACAATACAGTGACAAGAACTGCTTCATTTTACATCCTTCATACCAAACAATCATACTATAAGGAACATGATAGGAGTATTCATTTTACACACCACACACCTTTTACTTTTTGCTATTGCTACATTGAATATGTCTTAATGTTACTGTGTGCATCCATTTTACTAAGCCTGTAACTCTAATGGCAAATAAGAAATGCTTCACACAGTTCTGTGTACGGATGGTGATGATGGTAAAACTACATGCAGATAACATGTTAATATTGTTAATATGTACATATTTTAAAATGTACAGCATGTATGTTGAAACTACTGTTATTTACACAGATATCTATACAGTTAAAACATGCATTTTTGCTTCTTCCTTTTATTGAGATTTTATTATTTAAATGTTCAATTGCAGGGTAGAATAGGAAAGTAACAATGCAGCTTTAACTTTATTATTTTTTACTAAATCTGATCGTCATTGTATAATGTTTGATAGAAGACATATTGAGTTGCCTTGTTGTTGGGAGCAGTGATTGGCCAGTTTTGTTCTATTGTTGAGGTGTCCCGTCACCCTCAATCTGATTGGACCATCAGGGCCCTCTGTTAGTATTTAACAAGAGTTTGTTCTGTTGGGAGTCACTTTAACTCTGCTAGTTGTTAAGAGCTGAACTTCTCCTTTCTGCACTAGCTGAAGCGTTTATTTGGGCAGTTATGGCTTTACTACAAACATTGAAGTCCTTGGTCAACCAGAGACTATCTGCTGCTGCTGAAGAGATATTTGGGGTCATTGGAAGCATTCTAACAGAGTACGAGGATGAAGCTTTCCACATCAAGCAAGAAACTGACCGCCAACGCAGACTACTGGATATGGTTTTACAACCAATCGTCAAACTACACAGAGCAGGTTGGTAAAACCTTCACTACTATTACTATTTTCACCATTATATCTTAAATGGCAATGGTGACTATTTGGAATGGAAGAGGAACTGGTGAAAATGTTACATTGATAATAGTCAATAGTGTTCTAGTTATATTGTACCATGAATAACCATAGACTGTTTAAAGTAAGCTAACTCATTAAACGTGTTGCACTCTAAAACAACAGAGGATACATCTGATAGCAATAGGGTTGTAGGCTATAGCAAATGATAATTTACATTTGAGAAACAAGGAAATGTTTGTTTTAGAAATGAAGCATTGTTGAAGTAAGAAAACCATTTGCATGACACTTCACACTGAAATCAAAACAACATTAGGGCAGGTATGGAACTAACAGCAAGAGTTCATGTTCAAACATATAATGATGTGTGTCAACTCTGTATCTTCTGTCTAGACTCCATACACCCCCTTGTGTGTAAAGATGAGGTATTCCCTGACCAGCAGCAGGAGAGAACCTCCAGTCTGATCCAGGAGGAACCAGTGTCTCCACAGATTAAAAAAGAACAGGAGGAGATAAACTCCAGTCTGATCAAAGAGGAACCAGAGTATCCACAGATTAAAGGGGAACATGATGAGCTACTTCAAAGATCAGAGGAGGATGGTGGTTCAACAGAGACATTACTATCAGTGAAACATGAACATGATGAAAACATACAAACAGAACCTGTAGCCAGTACCTCATCTCAACATATGGAAACACAAGCTGATGTAGAGGACTGTGGAACATCACAACCAACTAGTGATGATCAGCTCCTCTCTTCACACTGTTCTGAATCTGACATCACTGAAGACAGTGATGAGTGGGATGAGACCATGGATGACCAGTCAAGTTTAAACACAGTGAAATCGCACAAGGCACAACACATGGGAGGAAATAGTTTGTCTTTGAGCAACAAGCTGCTCCATGATCTCAAATCATCAAAAGAAAGTCACTCCATGAGGAGTCACACAGGTAAGAAATGTTTTAGTTGTGCCGATTGTGGCAAAATGTTTAGCCTAAAGGGAAATCTAAAAGTACACATGATGACTCACACAGGGGAAAAGCCCTTTACGTGTACAGTTTGTGGCAAGGGCTGTAGTCGGAAGAGTAATCTAAAATTACACATGATGACTCACACAGGGGAAAAGCCCTTTACGTGTACAGTTTGTGGCAAGGGTTGTACTCTTAATGGGGATTTAAAAATGCACATGAGGACTCATACAGGGGAAAAACCCTTTATGTGTACAGTTTGTGGCAAGGGCTGTAGTCGAAAGCGTAATCTAAAATCACACATGATGACTCACACAGGGGAAAAGCCCTTTGCGTGTACAGTTTGTGGCAAGGGTTGTACTCTTAATGGGGATTTAAAAATACACATGATGACTCACACAGGGGAAAAGCACTTTACGTGTACAGTTTGAGGCAAAGAATGTAGTCAAATGAGTAATCTAAAACACATATGCTGACTCATACAGGGGAAAGGCCCTTTACGGGTACAGATTGTGGCAAGGGCTGTTTTCATAATGGGACATTAAAAGTACACATGAGGACTCATACAGGGGAAAAACCCTTTGAGTGTAAAATTTGCAAAAAGGGTTCTACTCATACTGGTAATCTAGAAACACACATGAAGACACACAAAGAGGAATAAGCTGTAAATGATGAGTGCTAATGAGAGGGGCGCTATCCCCTCCTTTTGGCTTGTGATTGGCTGATCACCCCATAGTGATGATTGGCTGAGCAAAGTATATATTGAAGATAAAAGTGAGGGCAGGAATTTGAAGACGCCAAAAAAAATTGTGTTGATTTTATTGCTTGACATTAAAATGTCATATTCATTAATATTCATACACTAATGGTGCAATTGTACCTAGTATATTTGAATCATTTAGTTAGTATAATTTGTTTAGATTGTCTTTATAGAATAGTTGTCTTCATAGAATGCATTGTAACAGAAAATATGTACCATGTCATACCTGTAAGAAAACTGTCTGTAATTTCTTATTTTTCTAATAAAGGGTTGACAGCTAAAGATCCTTGTGTTCATTACAAGAAGCTAATCACATCACATGTGTGTCACCAACCTTAAGTATGGACACCTTGTACTGTGAACAATACAGTGACACACTACCAAACACTTACTATAAGGAACATGATAGGAGCATTAATTAAATTAAACAGTCTACACATATTTTACTTGAACGTTCTACATTGAACACTACAGGAGTAAGTCCTAATGTTACAGAGTGCATACAGTCCATTGTACTTAACCTGTGACTACATGTAGATCTAGCGTATAATAATAAATGCTTAATTTTCTAACATGTGTGTGTAAGGGAGGTGACACATCTCTTAGTCATACTGTGATGATGGTTAAAACTATGACAAAATAATAGTAGTTGTGGACGTGAGTTGATATGTTATCTGACAATTGGTATGAATGAAGCATTTTTTATATTTTATTTTTACTGTACAACACCAGTGCATCTAGTCGTAGGATACAGGAATTCTACCTTTATCTACCGTGTTAGAAGAAATGGTTTGTGAATGTTGTGGAATGTTTAGGAGCATGTCTGTCCCATTGTTAATGGCCAGGTGATAATGAGTTAGGGTTTGTAACTCTATTGCTGAATGGATCGACCAGCCAATTTGCATGTGATCCTTTTAGTGTGATAAGTCGACTCCTACAGTATTGTGTGAACGGAGTGGAACATGTATAGGATTGGGGTATTTGGGGTCGTTGGAAGAATTCTAACAGAGTACAAGGATGAAGCTTTCCACATCAAGCAAGAAACTGACCGCCAACGCAGATTACTGGATATGGTCAAACTACACAGAGCAGGTTGGTAAAAACCTTCACTACTATTACTACTACAGATAGAGAGTGGAGAGTTTATTATTTCTTAAATGGCAGCCAAAATCAACCAGCCAAAATTTTCACATGTTGCTCCGCTCCCTCCACTGGCTCCCGGTCACTGCCCGCACAGAATAAAAAACTCTGATGCTGGCATTCAAAGCAACCAAAGGTATGGCTCCCCCATATCTTGCAAGTATGATTGAACCCTACAAATCCTCCCGCGCACTCAGATAAGCCAACGCAGGGAAGCTGGAAGTACCCTCACTAAAAACGCCGGGACAACGCTCCACACGTCCCAAACTCTTCTCCCTTCTGCCTCCAAAACTGTAGAATGCACTTCCCATTGCAGTCAGAACTGCAGCATCACTCCCAATATTCTGCCGTAGTCTGAAAACCCACCTTTTCAGACTCCATCATGGCCCATAGCACTTACCCTACCCCCTTAGATAGCACTTCTGTAGACTTAGATAGCATCTGATACAGACTTATAGCATGTTATGTAGACAGCACTATAATTGCATTGTATATAGTCATAGCACGCCATAGTACATATGTATAGTAGTATATATATATATATCTATATATCTATATTATGAGACTATACATATATATATATATATATATATATATATATATATATATATATATATATATATATATATATATATATATATATATATAACGTTATTCTCATTATGTTGCATTTCAATTTTATAGAATAAATTGTAATTATGTATTTCCATGTATTTAACTTTGTTGAATGTATTTGTAATTACCGTATGTATTTTATATGGACCCCAGGAAGACTAGCTGTCGCCACGGCGTCAGCTAATGGGGATCCATTCAATAAACAATAAACAATATGTATAGTCTCATAATATAGATATTCCACTGTTACTTTTTCTTAGCTTACGCATGTTTTATGATGAATTATTTTTTGTGATGTATTTCCATGCTTTTTGTTCTTGCTTAATGTAAATCGCTCTGGATTAAGAGCGTCTGCTAAATGCCTAAATTGTAAATTGTAATTGAAGAGGACCTGGTGAAAATGTTGCATTGAATAATATTATTCTAGTTGTCTTCAACCAATTGCCAAACTACACAGAGCAGGTTGGTAAAACCTTCACTACTATTACTATTTTCACCATTATATCTTAAATGGCAATGGTGACTATTTGGAATGGAAGAGGAACTGGTGAAAATGTTCCATAGATAATAGTCAATAATATTCTAGTTGTATTTTCCCCCATTCATGTTAGTGTGACTGTTAAACTAGCATTAACAACAGAATCAAGTAGTAAGGAATAATTTATTTAAATGTTGACCATGAATAATCATAGACTGTTTAAAGTAAGCTAACTCATTAAACGTGTTGCACTCTAAAACAACAGAGGATACATCTGATAGCAATAGGGTTGTATAGCAAATGATAATTTACATTTGAGAAACAAGGAGATGCTTGTTTTAGAAATGAAGCATTGTTGAAGTAAAATAATTTGCATGACACTGAAACAACATTAGGGCAGGTATGGAAATAACAATAAGAGTTCATGTTCAAACATGTAATGATGTGTTTCTCCTCTGTATCTTGTGTGTAAAGAGGAGGAATTTCCTGAGCAGCAGCAGGAGAGAACCTCCAGTCTGGTCCAGGAGGAACCAGTTTCTCCACAGATTAAAAAAGAACAGGAGGAGATAACCTCCAGTCTTATAAAAGATGAACCTGAGTATCCACAGATTAAAGGGGAACACGATGAGCTACTTCAAAGATCAGAGGAGGATGGTGAATCAACAGAGACATTACTATTAGTGAAACATGAAGATGATGCTAACATGCTAACAGAACCTGTAGCCAGCACATCATCTAAAAGCATGGAAACACAATCTGATGTAGAGGACTGTGGAACATCACAACCAACTAGTGATGATCAGCTCCTCTCTCCTATCACTGAAGACAGTGATGAGTGGGATGAGACCACGGATGACCAGTCTGGTTTAAACACACTGAAATCTCACAATACACAACACATGGGAGGAAATAGTTTGTCTTTGAGCAACAAGCTGCTCCATGACCTCAAATCATCAAAAGAAAGTCACTGAGTCACACAGGTAAGAAATGTTTTAGCTGTGCAGATTGTGGCAAAATGTTTACCCTAAAGGGAAATCTGAATAAGCATGCAATAATTCATTCAGGGGAAAGCCATTTGCTTGCACAGTGTGTGGCACAGGCTTTAGTCGAAAGGGTAATCTAAAAGAACACATAATGACTCACACAGGGGAAAAGCCCTTTGCGTGTACAGTTTGTGGCAAGGGCTGTATTAATAATGTGGCATTAAAAAATACACATGAGGACTCATACAGGGGAAAGACCCTTTACGTGTACAGTTTGTGGCAAGGGCTGTTTCCATAATGGGACATTAAAAGTACACATGACGACTCATACAGGGGAAAAACATTTAAGTGTAAAATTTGCAAAAAGGGTTTTACTCAGACACACAAAGAGGAAAAAGCTGTAAATGATGAGTGCTTATGAGAGGGGTGCTATCCCCTCCTTTTGGCTTGTGATTGGCTGATCACCCCATAGTGATGATTGGCTGAGCAAAGTACATATTGAAGATAAAAGTGAGGGCAGGAATTTGAAGACGCCAAATAATATTGTGTTGATTGAGATTAAAATGTCATATTCATTAATATTAATACACTAGTGGTGCAATTGTACCTAGTATATTTTAATCACTTAGTTGTATAATTTGTTTAGATTTTCTTTATAGAATAGTTGTCTTCATAGAATGCATTGCAACAGAAAATATGTACTATGTCATACCTGTAAGAAAACCGTCTGTAATTTCTTATTTTTCTAATAAAGGGTTGACAGCTAAAGATCCTTGTGTTCATTACAAGAAGCTAATCACATCACATGTGTTTCACCTCCATTAAGTATGGACGCCTTGTACTGTGAACAATACAGTGACAAACTATACCAAACTATTACTATAAGGAACATGATAGGAGTATTAATGACATGACATGAGTAAGATGAACCAGAGTCATTACAAGAAGCTAATCACATCACATGTGTTTCACCTCCATTAAGTATGGACGCCTTGTACTGTGAACAATGTGAACAATACAGTGACAAACTATACCAAACTATTACTATAAGGAACATGATAGGAGTATTAATGACATGACATGAGTAAGTCCTAATGTTACAGAGTGCATACTGTCCATTGTACTTAACCTGTGACTACATGTAGATCTAGCGTATAATAAGAAATGCTTCATGTTCTAACATGTGTGTGTAAGGGAGGTGACACATCCCTTAGTCATACTGTGATGATGGTTAAAAATATGACAAAATAATATTAATGAGGATTTAAAAGCACACATGAGGACTCATACAGGGGAAAAACCCTTTACGTGTGCAGTTTGTGGCAAGGGCTGTATTCATAATGCAGCATTACAAGTACACATGATGACTCATACAGGGGAAAGACCCTTTATGTGTAGTTTGTGGCAAGGGCTGCCATCACACTGGGGAGTTAAAAGTACACATGAGGACCCATACAGGGGAAAAACCCTTTGAGTGTAAAATTTGCAAAAAGGGCTTTACTCAGACTGGTAATCTAGAAACACATGATGACTCACACAGGGAAAAGACTCTTTACGTGTACAGTTTGTGGCACAGGCTTTAGTCAAAATAGTCATCTAAAATCACACATGAGGACTCATACAGGGGAAAAGCCATTTAAGTGTACAGTTTGTGGCAAAGAATGTAGTACAATGAGTAATCTAAAATCACATATGATGACTCATACAGGGGAAAGGCCCACGTGTACAGTTTGTGGCAAAGGCTGCACTCATAATGGGGCATTAAATATACACATGAGGACTCATACAGGGGGGAAAACCCTTTAGGTGTACAGTTTGTAAAAAAGGCTTTAGTCAGATTGATATTCTAAAAACACACATAAAGACACATGCGTCTGAAAAATATGTTCAATGATGAGTGTTATAACTGATATAACAATATGATAATCAGTGTTTGTCCAAATGTCATTGGGAATCCATGCACTATAGTGCAATTGTAATTCGTCTCTGTGTGTTGATTTCAACTATTATTATAATAGTCTATTCTAATCACTTAGTTTGACCGTTTGTTTAGATTCCTTGTAGTATTACGTCTTCATAGAATGCATTGTATACATGAGGACACATACAGGGGGAAATCCCCTTACAAGGGATGGCAAGGCCTGTACTAATAATGGGAATTTAAATGTACACATGTGGACTCATACAGGGGAAAGGACCTTTACATGTACAGTTTGTGGCAAGGGTTGTAGTCAGAATTGCAATCTAAAAACACACATGCAGAGGAAAAAGAGGCATTATGTTGACACTTAATGTAAATTATCAGCAGTTTAGCTAAATACATTAAACATGTATTTTTTGTACCGAAATTTTTAATCAATTTCCAACTTGGATAATGCTGATACTAATATGAGAAGCAGTGTTTGCCCACATTTGTCAGCAATTAAAATGTCATATTCATGAATATTAATGCACTAGTGGTACAATTGAAACTTGTCTCTGTGTGTTGACATGTTGTTTGAACTATGTGTATGTGGACTGGTGTATTTTAATCACTTAGTTTGATTATGTGTTAAGATTGTCTGTAGTATGTTTTCTTCATAGCCTAGAATGCATTGTAACAGAAAATATTTACTCTGTAAAAAACACTGTCCGTAATTTCTTCTTTTTCAAATAAAGGTTTGACAGCTACAGATCCTTTATGTGTGTTCATTACAGAAAGCTCATCGCGTCACATGTGTTTCACCTCCTTTAAGTATGGACGCCTTGTACTGTGTGGACAATACAGGCTTCATTTTACATCCTTCATACCAAACTGTTACTAAGGAACATGAGTATAATTGTACAGACTACACATATTTTACTTGAACTTGCTATATTGAACATGACATGAGTACATCATAATGGTACAGTGTGCATGCTGTCCATTGTACTTAGCCTGCAACTACAAGTACATCTATTAGAATAAGAACAGGGCGAGTGGTCCGTCTGTGCGCGCGCATCCCCACACAGGCAGAGCTGCTGGGAGCAACAATGGCCAGGGCCGGCTGATGCTAATACCTGTTAGAAGACATGGGTCGTGAATGTTTTGGATGATCCATTGTTAACAGCCAGGTGATGATGGGGTAGGGTGTGTAACCCTGTTGATGAATGAATGGATCGACCAACCAATTTGCATGTGATCCTTTTAGTGTGATAAGTAGAGCGCATATAGCCTACTCCTACACAGTGTTGTTTTTGGCAGCACATTTTTATTTTACTTTTAGTCATAGTCTATTGAATAGTTTATTTGTTTTAGTCCCATTTTAGTAGGAATGGAGCTCGTTAATTCTTAATAATCACCTAACAATCACCTTATTGATCAGGCTTATCAAGCCAGGTTCTTATCGAGCCCACTATCGAGCATTTATTATTTTGTTGAAAGACGGGAGATGACTATACATTCTGAAGAGAACCAGTGTCTTTTATTAGGGATGGGATAAGGAACATTGTATGAGTATGAATTGTGCAGTCTACACATACTTTAACTTGCTACATTGAACATGACAGGAGCCAGGCTTAATGTTACAGCGTGCATACTGTCCAAAACGTATTACACACACAAAAAAGTGTTTCTTGTTTCCAAAACATCATGACATGACAGGGTCTGTTTTCTCTCCATGCTTATTGTACTCTCTATACTGCTGCATGTACAGAAAGATATTTACTGTAACCAGGACATGTTAAACTGCACGTACAGAACAGCCACTTTCTAACTGTTTTGATGACATAGGTGAAACATTTATAACGTGTTTTCAGTTTGGCTATTTTCATCTTCTAATCTACAGCATAATATCAAAATAAAATGATAGATACAAACAACACATGTATATTTTGAGTGTCAAGCTGAAAAGGTTTGGGAAATCAGAAGTGGACCAACTCGAGTGAGGCCTGGAGCAATTAAATAATCAAATAACAAGCAAAACAGTGTCATATTTATCTGGTGTTGTTTTTTATAATTATGTCATCTTTGCATTGCTCCTGTCAGGTCAATGGGTGTTCAAGGTGAAGTGGTAAACATGTATCAAAATGGCCCAGATAATCTGATATGTTTCATTTGCTTAATGTTTGATTTAAAACTAATTGAATTGCCTTGTGGTTGGGAGCAGTGATTGGTCAGTTTTGTGTCCCGCCCCCTCACTCTGATTGGACCATCAGGGCCTTCTGTTAGTATTTATCAAGAGTTTCTTCTGCTTGGAGTCACTTCAATCTCTGCTAGTTGTTAAGAGCTGAACTTCTCCTTTCTACACTAGCTGAAGCATTTCATTTTAGTTTTGGTTCTACTTTAAACTTTAGTACTTTAGATTTTCTCTCTATAGAAATAGATCTAGTATCAGTTTGTTTGGGCAGGTTTTGAGTTATGGCTTTACTACAAACATTGAAGTCCTTGGTCAACCAGAGACTATCTGCTGCTGCTGAAGAGATATTTGGGGTCGTTGGAAGAATTCTAACAGAGTACGAGGATGAAGCTTTCCACATCAAGCAAGAAACTGACCACCAACATAGACTACTGGATATGGTTTTACAACCAAACCAACTACACAGAGCAGGTTGGTAAAACCTTCAATACTATTACTATTTTCACCATTCTTTCTTAAATGGCAATGGTGACTATTTGGAATGGAAGGTGAACTGGTGAAAATGTTGCATTGATAATAGTCAATAGTATTCTAGTTGTATTTTCATTCATGTTAGTGTGACTGTGAACTAGTATTAACAACAGAATCAAGTAGTAAGGACTAATTTAAATGTTGACCATGAATAATCATAGACTGTTTAAAGTAAGCCAACTCATTCAATTTGTTGCACTCAAAAAATTAGGGCAGGTATGGAACTAACAGCAATAGTTCATGTTCAAACATGTAATGTGTTTCTCCTCTGTATCTTCTGTCTAGACTCCATACACCCCCTTGTGTGTAAAGACGAGGTATTCCCTGAGAAGCAGCAGGAGAGAACCTGGTCCAGGAGTCTGGTCCAGGAGGAACCAGTGTCTCCACAGATTAAAGATGAACAGGAGGAGATAAACTCCAGTCTTATCAAAGAGGAACCATATTATCCACAGATTAAAGGAGAACAAGAGGAGAGAACCTCCAGTCTTATCAAAGATGAACCAGAGTCTCTACAGATCAAAGACGAACCAGAGCTTCAAAGATCAGAGGAGGATGGTGGATCAACAGAGACATTACTATTAGTGAAACATGAAGATGATGAAAACACGCTAACAGAACCTGTAGCCAGCCCCTCATCTAAAAGCATGGAAACACAAGCTGATCTAGAGGACTGTGGACCATCAGAACCAACTTCACACTGTTCTGAAGAGTGTTCTATAGATAATAGTCAATAATATTCTAGTTGTATTTTCCCCCATTCATGTTAGTGTGACTGTTAAACTAGCATTAACAACAGAATCAAGTAGTAAGGAATAATTTATTTAAATGTTGACCATGAATAATCATAGACTGTTTAAAGTAAGCTAACTCATTAAACATGGTGCACTCTAAAACAACAGAGGATACATCTGATAGCAATAGGGTTGTATAGCAAATGATAATTTACATTTGAGAAACAAGGAGATGCTTGTTTTAGAAATGAAGCATTGTTGAAGTAAAATAATTTGCATGACACTGAAACAACATTAGGGCAGGTATGGAAATAACAATAAGAGTTCATGTTCAAACATGTAATGATGTGTTTCTCCTCTGTATCTTGTGTGTAAAGAGGAGGAATTTCCTGAGCAGCAGCAGGAGAGAACCTCCAGTCTGGTCCAGGAGGAACCAGTTTCTCCACAGATTAAAAAAGAACAGGAGGAGATAACCTCCAGTCTTATAAAAGATGAACCTGAGTATCCACAGATTAAAGGGGAACACGATGAGCTACTTCAAAGATCAGAGGAGGATGGTGAATCAACAGAGACATTACTATTAGTGAAACATGAAGATGATGCTAACATGCTAACAGAACCTGTAGCCAGCACATCATCTAAAAGCATGGAAACACAATCTGATGTAGAGGACTGTGGAACATCACAACCAACTAGTGATGATCAGCTCCTCTCTCCTATCACTGAAGACAGTGATGAGTGGGATGAGACCACGGATGACCAGTCTGGTTTAAACACACTGAAATCTCACAATACACAACACATGGGAGGAAATAGTTTGTCTTTGAGCAACAAGCTGCTCCATGACCTCAAATCATCAAAAGAAAGTCACTGAGTCACACAGGTAAGAAATGTTTTAGCTGTGCAGATTGTGGCAAAATGTTTACCCTAAAGGGAAATCTGAATAAGCATGCAATAATTCATTCAGGGGAAAGCCATTTGCTTGCACAGTGTGTGGCACAGGCTTTAGTCGAAAGGGTAATCTAAAAGAACACATAATGACTCACACAGGGGAAAAGCCCTTTGCGTGTACAGTTTGTGGCAAGGGCTGTATTAATAATGTGGCATTAAAAAATACACATGAGGACTCATACAGGGGAAAGACCCTTTACGTGTACAGTTTGTGGCAAGGGCTGTTTCCATAATGGGACATTAAAAGTACACATGACGACTCATACAGGGGAAAAACATTTAAGTGTAAAATTTGCAAAAAGGGTTTTACTCAGACTGGTAATCTAAAAATACACATGAAGACACACAAAGAGGAAAAAGCTGTAAATGATGAGTGCTTATGAGAGGGGTGCTATCCCCTCCTTTTGGCTTGTGATTGGCTGATCACCCCATAGTGATGATTGGCTGAGCAAAGTACATATTGAAGATAAAAGTGAGGGCAGGAATTTGAAGACGCCAAATAATATTGTGTTGATTGAGATTAAAATGTCATATTCATTAATATTAATACACTAGTGGTGCAATTGTACCTAGTATATTTTAATCACTTAGTTGTATAATTTGTTTAGATTTTCTTTATAGAATAGTTGTCTTCATAGAATGCATTGCAACAGAAAATATGTACTATGTCATACCTGTAAGAAAACCGTCTGTAATTTCTTATTTTTCTAATAAAGGGTTGACAGCTAAAGATCCTTGTGTTCATTACAAGAAGCTAATCACATCACATGTGTTTCACCTCCATTAAGTATGGACGCCTTGTACTGTGAACAATACAGTGACAAACTATACCAAACTATTACTATAAGGAACATGATAGGAGTATTAATGACATGACATGAGTAATAGGGTTGTATAGCAAATGATAATTTACATTTGAGAAACAAGGAGATGCTTGTTTTAGAAATGAAGCATTGTTGAAGTAAAATAATTTGGAGGAACCAGTTTCTCCACAGATTAAAAAAGAACAGGAGGAGATAACCTCCAGTCTTATAAAAGATGAACCTGAGTATCCACAGATTAAAGGGGAACACGATGAGCTACTTCAAAGATCAGAGGAGGATGGTGAATCAACAGAGACATTACTATTAGTGAAACATGAAGATGATGCTAACATGCTAACAGAACCTGTAGCCAGCACATCATCTAAAAGCATGGAAACACAATCTGATGTAGAGGACTGTGGAACATCACAACCAACTAGTGATGATCAGCTCCTCTCTCCTATCACTGAAGACAGTGATGAGTGGGATGAGACCACGGATGACCAGTCTGGTTTAAACACACTGAAATCTCACAATACACAACACATGGGAGGAAATAGTTTGTCTTTGAGCAACAAGCTGCTCCATGACCTCAAATCATCAAAAGAAAGTCACTGAGTCACACAGGTAAGAAATGTTTTAGCTGTGCAGATTGTGGCAAAATGTTTACCCTAAAGGGAAATCTGAATAAGCATGCAATAATTCATTCAGGGGAAAGCCATTTGCTTGCACAGTGTGTGGCACAGGCTTTAGTCAAAAGGGTAATCTAAAAGAACACATAATGACTCACACAGGGGAAAAGCCCTTTGCGTGTACAGTTTGTGGCAAGGGCTGTATTAATAATGTGGCATTAAAAAATACACATGAGGACTCATACAGGGGAAAGACCCTTTACGTGTACAGTTTGTGGCAAGGGCTGTTTCCATAATGGGACATTAAAAGTACACATGACGACTCATACAGGGGAAAAACATTTAAGTGTAAAATTTGCAAAAAGGGTTTTACTCAGACTGGTAATCTAAAAATACACATGAAGACACACAAAGAGGAAAAAGCTGTAAATGATGAGTGCTTATGAGAGGGGTGCTATCCCCTCCTTTTGGCTTGTGATTGGCTGATCACCCCATAGTGATGATTGGCTGAGCAAAGTACATATTGAAGATAAAAGTGAGGGCAGGAATTTGAAGACGCCAAATAATATTGTGTTGATTGAGATTAAAATGTCATATTCATTAATATTAATACACTAGTGGTGCAATTGTACCTAGTATATTTTAATCACTTAGTTGTATAATTTGTTTAGATTTTCTTTATAGAATAGTTGTCTTCATAGAATGCATTGCAACAGAAAATATGTACTATGTCATACCTGTAAGAAAACCGTCTGTAATTTCTTATTTTTCTAATAAAGGGTTGACAGCTAAAGATCCTTGTGTTCATTACAAGAAGCTAATCACATCACATGTGTTTCACCTCCATTAAGTATGGACGCCTTGTACTGTGAACAATACAGTGACAAACTATACCAAACTATTACTATAAGGAACATGATAGGAGTATTAATGACATGACATGAGTAAGATGAACCAGAGTCATTACAAGAAGCTAATCACATCACATGTGTTTCACCTCCATTAAGTATGGACGCCTTGTACTGTGAACAATGTGAACAATACAGTGACAAACTATACCAAACTATTACTATAAGGAACATGATAGGAGTATTAATGACATGACATGAGTAAGTCCTAATGTTACAGAGTGCATACTGTCCATTGTACTTAACCTGTGACTACATGTAGATCTAGCGTATAATAAGAAATGCTTCATGTTCTAACATGTGTGTGTAAGGGAGGTGACACATCCCTTAGTCATACTGTGATGATGGTTAAAAATATGACAAAATAATATTAATGAGGATTTAAAAGCACACATGAGGACTCATACAGGGGAAAAACCCTTTACGTGTGCAGTTTGTGGCAAGGGCTGTATTCATAATGCAGCATTACAAGTACACATGATGACTCATACAGGGGAAAGACCCTTTATGTGTAGTTTGTGGCAAGGGCTGCCATCACACTGGGGAGTTAAAAGTACACATGAGGACCCATACAGGGGAAAAACCCTTTGAGTGTAAAATTTGCAAAAAGGGCTTTACTCAGACTGGTAATCTAGAAACACATGATGACTCACACAGGGAAAATACTCTTTACGTGTACAGTTTGTGGCACAGGCTTTAGTCAAAATAGTCATCTAAAATCACACATGAGGACTCATACAGGGGGAAAGCCATTTAAGTGTACAGTTTGTGGCAAAGAATGTAGTACAATGAGTAATCTAAAATCACATATGATGACTCATACAGGGGAAAGGCCCACGTGTACAGTTTGTGGCAAAGGCTGCACTCATAATGGGGCATTAAATATACACATGAGGACTCATACAGGGGGGAAAACCCTTTAGGTGTACAGTTTGTAAAAAAGGCTTTAGTCGGATTGATATTCTAAAAACACACATAAAGACACATGCGTCTGAAAAATATGTTCAATGATGAGTGTTATAACTGATATAACAATATGATAATCAGTGTTTGTCCAAATGTCATTGGGAATCCATGCACTATAGTGCAATTGTAATTCGTCTCTGTGTGTTGATTTCAACTATTATTATAATAGTCTATTCTAATCACTTAGTTTGACCGTTTGTTTAGATTCCTTGTAGTATTACGTCTTCATAGAATGCATTGTATACATGAGGACACATACAGGGGGAAATCCCCTTACAAGGGATGGCAAGGCCTGTACTAATAATGGGAATTTAAATGTACACATGTGGACTCATACAGGGGAAAGGACCTTTATGTACAGTTTGTGGCAAGGGTTGTAGTCAGAATTGCAATCTAAAAACACACATGCAGAGGAAAAAGAGGCATTATGTTGACACTTAATGTCAATTATCAGCAGTTTAGCTAAATACATTAAACATGTATTTTTTGTACCGAAATTTTTAATCAATTTCCAACTTGGATAATGCTGATATACTAATATGAGAAACAGTGTTTGCCCACATTTGTCAGCAATTAAAATGTCATATTCATGAATATTAATGCACTAGTGGTACAATTGAAACTTGTCTCTGTGTGTTGACATGTTGTTTGAACTATGTGTATGTGGACTGGTGTATTTTAATCACTTAGTTTGATTATGTGTTAAGATTGTCTGTAGTATGTTTTCTTCATAGCCTAGAATGCATTGTAACAGAAAATATTTACTCTGTAAAAAACACTGTCCGTAATTTCTTCTTTTTCAAATAAAGGTTTGACAGCTACAGATCCTTTATGTGTGTTCATTACAGAAAGCTCATCGCGTCACATGTGTTTCACCTCCTTTAAGTATGGACGCCTTGTACTGTGTGGACAATACAGGCTTCATTTTACATCCTTCATACCAAACTGTTACTAAGGAACATGAGTATAATTGTACAGACTACACATATTTTACTTGAACTTGCTATATTGAACATGACATGAGTACATCATAATGGTACAGTGTGCATGCTGTCCATTGTACTTAGCCTGCAACTACAAGTACATCTATTAGAATAAGAACAGGGCGAGTGGTCCGTCTGTGCGCGCGCATCCCCACACAGGCAGAGCTGCTGGGAGCAACAATGGCCAGGGCCGGCTGATGCTAATACCTGTTAGAAGAAATGGGTCGTGAATGTTTTGGATGATCCATTGTTAACAGCCAGGTGATGATGGGGTAGGGTGTGTAACCCTGTTGATGAATGAATGGATCGACCAACCAGTTTGCATGTGATCCTTTTAGTGTGATAAGTAGAGCGCATATAGCCTACTCCTACACAGTGTTGTTTTTGGCAGCACATTTTTATTTTACTTTTAGTCATAGTCTATTGAATAGTTTATTTGTTTTAGTCCCATTTTTAGTAGGAATGGAGCTCGTTAATTCTTAATAATCACCTAACAATCACCTTATTGATCAGGCTTATCAAGCCAGGTTCTTATCGAGCCCACTATCGAGCATTTATTATTTTGTTGAAAGACGGGAGATGACTATACATTCTGAAGAGAACCAGTGTCTTTTATTAGGGATGGGATAAGGAACATTGTATGAGTATGAATTGTGCAGTCTACACATACTTTAACTTGCTACATTGAGCATGACAGGAGCCAGGCTTAATGTTACAGCGTGCATACTGTCCAAAACGTATTACACACACAAAAAAGTGTTTCTTGTTTCCAAAACATCATGACATGACAGGGTCTGTTTTCTCTCCATGCTTATTGTACTCTCTATACTGCTGCATGTACAGAAAGATATTTACTGTAACCAGGACATGTTAAACTACACGTACAGAACAGCCACTTTCTAACTGTTTTGATGACATAGGTGAAACATTTATAACGTGTTTTCAGTTTGGCTATTTTCATCTTCTAATCTACAGCATAATATCAA
Source organism: Protomyctophum parallelum (assembly GCF_964188405.1). Taxonomy (NCBI): domain Eukaryota; kingdom Metazoa; phylum Chordata; class Actinopteri; order Myctophiformes; family Myctophidae; genus Protomyctophum; species Protomyctophum parallelum. The sequence continues at coordinate 713,351 of NC_139706.1, read as the reverse complement.
AATAAAATGATAGATACAAACAACACATGTATATTTTGAGTGTCAAGCTGAAAAGGTTTGGGAAATCAGAAGTGGACCAACTCGAGTGAGGCCTGGAGCAATTAAATAATCAAATAACAAGCAAAACAGTGTCATATTTATCTGGTGTTGTTTTTTATAATTATGTCATCTTTGCATTGCTCCTGTCAGGTCAATGGGTGTTCAAGGTGAAGTGGTAAACATGTATCAAAATGGCCCAGATAATCTGATATGTTTCATTTGCTTAATGTTTGATTTAAAACTAATTGAATTGCCTTGTGGTTGGGAGCAGTGATTGGTCAGTTTTGTGTCCCGCCCCCTCACTCTGATTGGACCATCAGGGCCTTCTGTTAGTATTTATCAAGAGTTTCTTCTGCTTGGAGTCACTTCAATCTCTGCTAGTTGTTAAGAGCTGAACTTCTCCTTTCTACACTAGCTGAAGCATTTCATTTTAGTTTTGGTTCTACTTTAAACTTTAGTACTTTAGATTTTCTCTCTATAGAAATAGATCTAGTATCAGTTTGTTTGGGCAGGTTTTGAGTTATGGCTTTACTACAAACATTGAAGTCCTTGGTCAACCAGAGACTATCTGCTGCTGCTGAAGAGATATTTGGGGTCGTTGGAAGAATTCTAACAGAGTACGAGGATGAAGCTTTCCACATCAAGCAAGAAACTGACCACCAACATAGACTACTGGATATGGTTTTACAACCAAACCAACTACACAGAGCAGGTTGGTAAAACCTTCAATACTATTACTATTTTCACCATTCTTTCTTAAATGGCAATGGTGACTATTTGGAATGGAAGGTGAACTGGTGAAAATGTTGCATTGATAATAGTCAATAGTATTCTAGTTGTATTTTCATTCATGTTAGTGTGACTGTGAACTAGTATTAACAACAGAATCAAGTAGTAAGGACTAATTTAAATGTTGACCATGAATAATCATAGACTGTTTAAAGTAAGCCAACTCATTCAATTTGTTGCACTCAAAAAAATAGGGCAGGTATGGAACTAACAGCAATAGTTCATGTTCAAACATGTAATGTGTTTCTCCTCTGTATCTTCTGTCTAGACTCCATACACCCCCTTGTGTGTAAAGACAAGGTATTCCCTGAGAAGCAGCAGGAGAGAACCTGGTCCAGGAGTCTGGTCCAGGAGGAACCAGTGTCTCCACAGATTAAAGAGGAACAGGAGGAGATAAACTCCAGTCTTATCAAAGATGAACCAGAGTCTCTACAGATCAAAGAGGAACCAGAGCTACTTCAAAGATCAGAGGAGGATGGTGGATCAACAGAGACATTACTATCAGTGAAACATGAAGATGATGAAAACATGCTAACAGAACCTGTAGCCAGCACCTCATCTAAAAGCATGGAAACACAAGCTGATCTAGAGGACTGTGGACCAATACAACCAACTAGTGATCAGCTCCTCTCTTCACACTGTTCTGAATCTGACATCACTGAAGACAGTGATGAGTGGGATGAGACGATGGATGACCAGTCTGGTTTAAACACACTGAAATCTCACAATACACAACACATGGGAGGAAATAGTTTGTGTTTGAGCAACAAGCTGCTCCATGACCTCAAATCACCAAAAGAAAGTCACCCCATGATGAGTCACACAGGTAGGAAATGTTTTAGCTGTGCAGATTGTGGTCAAATGTTTAATCACAAGGAACATCTGAAGAACCACACAGTGATTCATTCAGGGGAAAGGCTATTTGTTTGTACAGTGTGTGGCAGAGGCTTTAGTCAAAAGAGTGCTCAAAAACGACACATGATGACTCATACAGGGCAAAGACCCTTTACGTGTACAGTTTGTGGCAAGGGCTGTAGTCAAACGAGTGATCTAAAAAGACACATGATGACTCACACAGGGGAAAAACCTGTTTTGTGTACAGTTTGTGGCAAGGGCTGCCGTCACACTGGGGAGTTAAAAGTACTGGAGGACTGGAGTACATGAGGACTCATACAGGGGAAAAACCCTTTACGTGTACAGTTTGTGGCACAGGCTTTAGTCGAAAGGATAATCTAAAATTACACATGATGATTCACACAGGGACAAATCCATTTACGTGTACAGTTTGTGGCACAGGCTTTAGTCGAAAGGGTAGTCTAAAATTACACATGAGGACTCATACAGGGGAAAAACCCTTTGAGTGTAAAATTTGCAAAAGGGGCTTTACTCATACTGGTAATCTAAAAACACACATGAAGACACACAGAGGGAAAAGCTGTTAAATCATGAGTGCTTCCACCCCCCCCCGCCCCACAAAGAAGGCAAAATAGTTTAGTTGCAGATAAGTGTGTCGACAATTATTGACACAATTCTGCAGTTTTGTCCAGCCATCATGTATAATACATGATTAGCTGGAACTATAACATTATTTTTTTTTAACTATTTTCAACTTGTATAATGAGCTGCTGATACTGATATAACACTGTAAGAATCAGTGGTTGTCCACATTCGTCAGCAATTAAAATGTCACATTCATTAATATTCATACACAACAAACATGAAGATGTGTCATAAAGAGGAAAAAGCTGTTCAATGGGTGTTTTTTCTTCTTCAAAAAAGGCATTATGTTGGCACGTAATGTCAATTATTCAGTTTAGTCCAGCTATATACATTAAACATGATGGACTATACATTGATTATTTTAATCAATTTTCAACTTGCATAATGACCTGATATTGATATAATAATATGAGAAGCAGTGTTTGCCCACATTCTTCAGCAATCACAATGTCACATTGATTATTATTCACGGACTAGTGGTGCAATTGTAACTTGTCTCTGTGTTGACATGTGTTGTTTGAACATATTATCATAGTGTATTTCAATGACTTAGTTTGATTATATGTTTAGATTCTCTGTATTATGCTGTCTTCATAAAATTATTAAACTATTACTATAATAACATGATTTCATTAATAGCCTACATGAGAATTAATTAAATTAAACAGTCTACACATATTTTACTTGAACTTTCTACCTTGAACATGACAGGAGTAAGTCCTAATGTTACTGAGTGCATACTGTCCATTGTATACATCCCTTAGTCATACTGTGATGATGGTTAAAAATATGACATAATAATAGTAGTTGTGGACGTGAGTTAATATGTTATCTGACAATTGGTATGAATGAAAAAAAATGTTATATTTTATTTTTTACTGTACAATACCAGTGCATTGTTATTTCTAGTCTAAAGGCTTTAGTTGGAAGGGTAATCTAAAATTACACATGATGACTCACACAGGGGACAAAAACATTTGATTATAAAGTTTGTGAAAAGGTCTTTAGACGGATTGATAATCTAAAAACACACATGAAGACACACAAAGAAGGCATGGGAGGTTTTCAAGTTGTATAATATGCTGATATTACAACATGAGATTAAGTGTTTGTCCATATTTGTCAAATGTCAAATTCATTATATGCATTCATATGCATGCACTAGTGGTGCAATTGTAACTCTGTGTGTTGAGTGTTGACATGTGTTGTTTGGACTAACATATTATCATAGTGCATTTTAATCACTAAATTTGATCATTTGTTTAGATTATCTGTATTATTTACTATGTTGTCTTCATAGAATGCATTGTAACGGAACATATTTACTATATCATACCTGTAAAAAAAAAAAAAGCACTGTCCGTAATTTCTTCTTTTTCAAATAAAGGTTTGACAGCTACAGATCCTTTATGTGTGTTCATTACAAGAAGCTCATCACTACACATGTGTTTCACCTCCAGTATGGACATCTTGTACTGTGAACAATACAGTGACAAGAACTGCTTCATTTTGCATCCTTCGTACCAAACAATCATACTATAAGGAACATGATAGGAGTATTCATTTTACACACCACACACCATTTTACACACCACACTAAGCCTGTAACTCTAATGGAAAATAAGAAATGCTTCACACAGTTCTGTGTACGGATGGTGACACATCCCTTAGTCATCACTGTGATGATGGTAAAACTATGACAGAATAATAGTAGTTGTGGACATGAAGTGAGTTGATATGTTATCTGACAATTGGTATGAATTAAAATGTCTGTCAGATTGGCCAGTTACTCTTGATGGACGATGAAGGGTACAGGCTTTAGTTTTGACACTATTATTGGTCCGAACAGTCATTAGACAGACAACAAACGAACAGTTTAGGACGTATGAGGTTTCCACCCGACAGTGACGATACACACACAACCGAAGTGTGCCAGCAATCTAGGGCCGACATCAAACAATAACACACTCAGACATGCATGAGTGCACCGGCGCACACCCATTGGCATGCATTGTGCCCCTGTCCCTTCAATAAGGAGTGGAGAGGAGGATACAGGATCCATTATCCCACTATTGAAATGACAATGTATAAAAGGTAATTAATTCACAGCAGGGTGAGTGTGAGCCACTCCAAGCAGCAGCCATGTTGTGCCAGTATGGTTCCCTCCTTCCAAAGCCTGACCACGCTCTGTGTGTTTTTATCACAAGCCAGACAGACAGACACAGAGTGGGTTGTTGTAGGGCAATTAAGTAATTTTGTTACCCCCAAAAAAGGGGGACAGTGCACTCAGTACCCTGATAGCTGGGTAACTATACTGAATGACGCCAGCACCGGGATTTAGAACAAGCATGGGACAATTATTATCATTCTACTGTTCTGAACACCAGAATGTGGAATGCCCTCACACCATCCATTACAAATACATGTATTTCTTTCTAAATTGGCCAAACAAACAAAACAAAAGACTAAAACAGAGTGCTGTATGTGTTGGTGACATTTACTATTGTGTAATTTTGACATTATAAACAAAGCATGTCTTTTCAGATTGACCAATACTCTTAATATGGTGGACTATTGAGTCAGTTGTGCGTGGCATGATGCTACTGTGCAGTACCAGTAATAATATAAATGATGCCACTATGTCTGGTGGTAGGCTATGGGCATATATGGCCAAGTATCTAACTTGTTAGATACAGATGTTTACATACAAAAGTATGTCTTTGTCTCATTTGTATGTGTTTTTTTTAAACAAAGCATTTATAGAAGACTGAGGTTGTGAATATTGTGGAATGTTTTGGGGGATGTTTAGGAGCATGTCTGTCCCATTGTTAACAGAAAGGTGATAATGGGTTAGGGTGTGTAACCCTATTGCTGAATGGATCGACCAACCAATAATGTTAGTATGATAAGTAGAGTGACTATAGCCTACACCTACAGTATAGTGTGAATGGAGTGGAACATGCATGTAGCCAGGATTGGGAATCATTTGCATTCAAATTATTTAGAACAAATTCATTCTCTCATGGCCAAATAGACATCTCACACATGCATGTTTAAACTTGTGACATGGTTGAATAGATTCTGTCCACGCCTAATTTCCTCCTAGTATACTGCCATATACAGAAATATATTTCACCAGGGCATATTAAACTGCATGTAGAGACAATGTTAAAACTACATGCAGATAACATGTTAAAACATGTACATAATATGTTGTACAGTATGTATGTTGAAACTAATATGACCCTAGAATAAAAACATATAATTGAGTTCTGAAACAAACTCCCTGAAAAGTGCAGCTCTGCAACAACTGTTATTTACACAGATATCTATACAGTTAAAAACATGCATTTTTGCTTCTTCCTTTCATTGAGATTTTATTATTTAAATTTCCAATTAAGGCAACAAGGTTCAAATTCAGGGTAAAATAGGAAAGTAACATAATGCAGCTTTAACTTTATTATTTTTACTGAATCTGATCGTCATTGTATAATGTTTGATAGAAGACATGTTGAGTTGCCTTGTTGTTGGTAGCGGTGATTGGCCAGTTTTGTTCTATTGTTGGTGTGTCCCGCCCGCGTCAATCTGATTGGAGCATCAGGGCCTTCTGATAGTATTTAACAAGAGTTTATTCTGCTTGGTGTCACTTTAACTCTGCTAGTTGTTAAGAGCTGAACTTCTCCTTTCTGCACTAGCTGAAGCGTTTATTTGGGCAAGTTTTGAGTTATGGCTTTACTACAAACATTGAAGTCCCTGGTCAACCAGAGACTATCTGCTGCTGCGGAAGAGATATTTGGGGTGGTTGGAAGAATTCTAACAGAGTATGAGGATGAAGCTTTCCACATCAAGCAAGAAACTGACCGCCAAAGCAGGCTACTGGATATGGTTTTACAACCAATCGTCAAACTACACAGAGCAGGTAAAACCTTTACTATGTTGAACATGTTTGAACATGGATGGAGACTCCATCAATCCATTCATATTAGGGTTACACTTGCATTCAAAAACATTCTCTGTGGATATATCAATAGGTTGTAGCAAATTATAAATTATATTTTAGGAACAGATAGAGGCTTGTTTTAGAAATGAAGCATTGTTGAAGTAATAAACAATCAATTGTGTGACACTTCACACTGGAATCAAAACATTATGACAGATATGGAACTAACAGCAGGAGTGCATGTGATACATTATTTTATCTTCTCCATATTCTGTCTAGACTCCACACACCTCCTTGTGTGTAAAGAGGAGGTATTCACTGAGCAGCAGGAGATAACCTCCAGTCTGGTCCAAGAGGAACCAGAGCCTCCTCAGATTAAAGAAGAACAGGAGGAGAGATCCTCCAGTTTTATCAAAGATGAACCAGAGTCTCCCCGGATTAAAGGAGAACAGGAGGAGCGAACCTCCAGTCTGATCAAAGAGGAACCAGAGTCTATACAGATTAAAGAGGAACATGATGAGCTACTTCAAAGATCAGAGGTGGATGGTGGATCAACAGAGACATTACTATTAGTGAAACATGAAGATGATGAAAACATGCTAACAGAACCTGTAGCCAGCACCTCATCTAAACACATGGAAACACAAGCTGATGTAGAGGACTGTGGAACATCACAACCAACTATTGATGATCAGCTCCTCTCTTCACACTGTTCTGAATCTGACATCACTGAAGACAGGGATGAGTGGGATGAGACCATGGATGGCCAGTCAAGTTTAAACACAGTGAAATCACACAATGCACAACACATGGGAGGAAAGAGTTTGTCTTTGAGCAACAAGCTGCTCCATGACCTCAAATCACCAAAAGAAAGTCACTCCATGAGGAGTCACACAGGTAAGAAATGTTTTAGTTGTGCAGATTGTGGTAAAATGTTTAATCGCAAGGACCATCTGAAGAGCCACATAATGATTCATTCAGGGGAAAAGCCATTTGTTTGTACAGTGTGTGGCAAAGGCTTTAGTCAAAGGGGTCAACTAAAATCACACATGATGACTCACACAGGGGAAAAGCCCTTTACGTGTACAGTTTGTGGCATGGGCTGTATTAATAAAGGGGCATTAAAAGTACACATGATGACTCATACAGGGGAAAGGCCCTTTAAGTGTACAGTTTGTGGCGAGAGCTGTAGTCGAAAGGATAATCTAAAAATACACATGAGGACTCATACAGGGGAAAAACCCTGTATGTGTACACTTTGTGGCAAGGGCTGTATTCATAAAGGGGCATTAAAAGTACACATGATGACTCATACAGGGGAAAGAACCTTTACGTGTACAGTTTGTGGCAAGGGCTGTATTCAATCGGGTGATCTAAAAAAACATATGATGACTCATACAGGGGAAAGGCCCTTTACGTGTACAGTTTGTGGAAGGGGCTGTAATCAAATGAGTCATCTAAAATTACATATGATGACTCATACAGGGGAAAGGCCCTTTACGTGTACAGTTTGTGGCAAGGGCTGTATTAATAATGGGGCATTAAAACTACACATGATAACTCATACATATGTGTAGTTTGTGGCGAGGGCTGTAGTCGAAAGGATAATCTAAACGTACACATGATGACTCATACAGGGGAAATGCCATTTACGTGTACAGTTTGTGGCAAGGGCTGTAGTCAAAAGAGTAATTTAAAAACACACATGAAGACGTGGCATAGAGAGGAAAAGGCTGTTAAATGATGAGTGGTTTTCTTCAGATAAGGCATTATGTTGACACTTATGTAAATTATTCAGTTTAGTCCAGCTATATAAATTAAACATGATGGACTATACATCAATTATTTTTAATCAATTTTCAACTTGCATAATGACCCGTCAATATTGATATATGAGAAGCAGTGTTTGCCCACCTTCTTCATCAATTAAAATGTCACATTCATTCATATGCAAGGACTAGTGGTGCAATTGTAACTTGTCTCTGTGTTGACATGTGTTGTTTGGACTAACATATCATAGTGTATTTCAATGACTTAGTTTGATTATATGTTTAGATTCTCTGTATTATGTTGTCTGAAAATATTTACCCTGTAAAAAAGACTGTCCGTAATTTCTTCTTTTTCAAATAAAGGGTTGACAGCTACACATCTTTTGTGTGTTCATTACATAAAGCTCATCACACACATGTGCTTCACCTTCAACTAGTACTGTGAACAATACAGTGACAAGAACTGCTTAATTGTACATCCTGCATGCCAAACTATTACTATAAGGAACATGATAGGAGTATTAATTAAATTAAACAGTCTACACATATTTTACTTGACCGTTCTACATTGGACATGATAGGAGTAAGTCCTAATGTTACAGTACTTAACCTGTGACTACATGTACAACTAGCGTATAATAAGAAATGCTTCATTTTCTAACAATTGTGTGCAAGGATGGTGACACATATCCTTAGTCATACTGTGATGGTGGTTAAAACTATGACAAAATAATAATAGTTGTGGACGTGAGTTCAGAAGTTATCTGACAATTGGTATGAATGAAACATTTTTTTATATTTTATTTTACTGTACAATACCAGTGCATTATTATTTATAGTCATAGGATACGGGAATCCCACCTTTATCTACCGTGTTAGAAGAAATGGGTTGTGAATGTTGTGGAATGTTTAGGAGCATTGTTAATGGACAGGTGATAATGGGTTAGGGTGTGTAACCCTATTGCTGAATGGATCGACCAACCAATTTGCATGTGATCCTTTTAGTGTGATAAGTAGAGTGCATATATCCTACTCCTACAGTATTGTGTGAATGGAGTGGAACATGTATATACTAGGATTGGGAATCATTTGCATTTAAATAATTTAGTCATGGACACTGGTGGATTACTACAGTGACCATAATGCTTTGCTGCACTTGTGGAGAGGGAGAGGGCTGTCTTTTACATATATGATTAAAAAAAGATGAATGATATGTTGCTCTATTGTTCTATAAGTAAGTTCCTTTTTCTCAACACACAAATCTACTATGCCATGTCCAATAGAAACCCAGAGAACATGGATTGAACGAATCAATTTTGGATATACCAAATTGGATATAGGCCTACCAAGATTGTCCTCAAATAAACAAAGACAAAACTAAAGTACTTGTTTTGAAGTCAAGGACAATGGATTCAAAGTTAGGCGCTTCACTTCAAACCTTGTTGTAGTCATGGCCTCAGAACTTTAACCAGCCACATGTCCAATAGTAGTCTTCACTACTGTACCAGTGTTTTACAGATGTCCCTAAAATATACCAGGTGATTGCAGCTCATTCAGAACGCTGCTACTCAAGTCTTTAGTCTTGCGTAGGTTGCTTTATGACCCTAGAATTAAAACATAGTATTCAGATTAATGTGTAACATATCTGGAACAAACTCCCTGAAAACTGCATCTCTGCAACAACTCTGATATTTTTATCACAGCTAAAAACATGCACGCCTGTTTGCTGCTGCCTTTCATTGAGATTGTGTCATTATTATTCTACACTGACATTTAATTAATTTAAGTTTGTTCCATTTTGCTATGTGTCCTGAATATGTTTTCAATTAAGGCAACAAGGTTCAAATACGGGGTAGAATAGGAAAGTTACATAATGCAGCTTTTAATTTTTATTTGTTTGACTGAATCTGATATAATGTTTCGTTTGCTTAATGTTTGATATAAAACTCATTGAATTGCCTTGTTGTTGGGAGCAGTGATTGGCCAGTTTTGTGTCCCGCCCCCCTCACTCTGATTGGACCATCAGGGCCCTCTGTTAGTATTTAACAAGAGTTTATTCAGCTTGGAGTCACATTAATCTCTGCTAGATGTTAAGAGCTGAACTTCGCCTTCATACACTAACTGAAGCATTTCGTTTTAGTTTTGGTTCTACTTTAAACTTTAGTACTTTAGATTTCCGCTCTTTAAAAATAGATCTAGTATCAGTTTGTTTGGGCAGGTTTTGAGTTATGGCTTTACTACAAACATTGAAGTCCTTGGTCAACCAGAGACTATCTGCTGCTGCTGCTGAAGAGATATTTGGGGTCGTTGGAAGAATTCTAACAGAGTATGAGGATGAAGCTTTCCACATCAAGCAAGAAACTGACCGCCAACGCAGACTACTGGATATGGTTTTACAACCAATCGTCAAACTAAACAGAGCAGGTTGGTAAAACCTTTACTACGTTTACTGTTAAAGGCTTGAACATGTTTGAACACAGTTGGAACTCAATCCATTCATGTTAGGGTTAAACTGATAGCAATAGGTTTTAGCTAATTAATATATTTGAGGAACAAGTAGAGGCTTGTTTTATAAGTGAAGCATTGTTGAGGTAATAAACAATTATGTGTGTGCCACTGGAATCAAAACAAACATTAGGACAGATATGGAAATAACAGCAGTGTCATGTTCAAACATGTAATAATATTTTTCTCTATCTTCTGTCTAGACTCCATACACCTCCTTGTGTGTAAAGAGGAGGTATACACTGAGCAGCAGGAGAGAACCTCCAGTCTGGTCCAGGAGGATTTAGAGCCTCCACAGATTAAAGACGAACCGCAGGAGCAAACCTCCAGTCTGATCAAAGAGGATCCAGAGTCTCTACAGATTAAAGATGAACAGGAGGAGAGATTATCCAGTCTTATCAAAGATGAACCAGAGTCTCCCCGGATTAAAGGAGAACATGAGGAGAGAACCTCCAGTCTGATCAAAGAGGAACCAGAGTATCCACAGATCAAAGAGGAACATGATGAGCTACTTCAAAGATCAGAGGAGGATGGTGGATCAACAGAGACATTACTATTAGTGAAACATGAAGATGATGAAAACATGTTAACAGAACCTGTAGCCAGCACCTCATCTAAACACATGGAAACACAAGCTGATGTAGAGGACTGTGGAACATCACATGTAGAGGACTGTGGAACATCACAACCAACTAGTGATGATCAGCTCCCCTCTTCACACTGTTCTGAATCTGACATCACTGAAGACAGTGATGAGTGGGATGAGACCATGGATGGCCAGTCAGGTTTAAACACACTGCAATCACACAATACACAACACATGGGAGGAAATAGTTTGTCTTTGAGCAACAAGCTGCTCCATGGCCTAAAATCACCCAAACAAAGTCACTCCATGAGTAGTCAAATAGGTAAGAAATGTTTTAGTTGTGCAGATTGTGGTAAAATGTTTAGCCTAAAGGGAAATCTGAAGAAGCATGCAATGATTCATTCAGGGGAAAAGCCATTTGCTTGCACAGTGTGTGGCACAGGCTTTAGTCGAAAGGGTAATCTAAAAGAACACATAATGACTCACACAGGGGAAAAGCCCTTTAAGTGTACAGTTTGTGGCAAGGGCTGTATTCATAATGGGGATTTAAAAATACACATGAGGACTCATACAGGGGAAAAACCCTTTATGTGTACAGTTTGTGGCAAGGGCTGTATTCATAAAGGGGCGTTAAAAGCACACATGAGGACTCATACAGGGGAAAAACCCTTCATGTGTACAGTTTGTGGCAAAGAATGTAGTAAAATGAGTCATCTAAAAACACACATGATGACTCATACAGGGGAAAGGCCCGCTGTGTGTACCGTTTGTGGCAAAGGCTTTACTCATACTGGTAATCTAAAAACACACATGAAGACACACAGAGGAAAAAGCTGTTAAATCATGAGTGCTTTTCCCCCCAAAGAAGGCAATATAGTTGAGTTGCAGATAAGTGTGTCGACAATTATAGACACAATTATCTGCAGTTTTGTCATCATGTCACCAGCCAGCTGGAACTATAACATTATTTTTTAAACGATTTGTATAATGACCTGCTGATACTGATATAACATTGTAAGAATCAGTGGTTGTCCACATCCGTCAGCAATTAAAATGTCACATTCATTATTATTCTAGTACTATATTATTATTAGTATATTATTATACTAGTGGTACAATTGTAGCCTGGAAACCAGACAAACCAGAAGAAAAATGTGTCTATGCAATGATTTTAGGCTGACCATGCCAGGCTATCTTTGCAATAGCAACTCATATTTTAATCACTTAGTTTGATCATTTGTTTAGATTATCTGTAGTATTTTGTCTTCATTGAATGTATTGTAAATATTTACTCTGTCATAACACTGTCCATAATGTCTTCTTTTACAAATAAAGGGTTGACAGCTACATATCCTTCATGTGTGTTCATTACAGAAAGCTCATCACATTCACAACACATTAGTTTAATCTCCTTTAATTACGGACAGTAAGTGGATAGGAGTATTATTTTGCATGTGATCCTTTTAGTGTGATAAGTAGCCTACTCCTACACAGTTTTGTATTTGGCAGCACATTTTTATTTTAGTCATAGTCTCCTGAATAGTTGATTTAGTCAAACCAAATGTATTTTCGCGGGCCTTGATGCCATCGTGATGATTGTTTTTACACTTGCTGAAAACAGCCGATCAAGGGATCAAGGCATACACAGTGCCTTGATTCATGTTATTCATTCAAGTTATTCATGCATCCCTATTTTATCCATCCGGCGAGACGGGTCGCCACATTTGAGGAGCACCTGTACAATAAGCATGGTTCTACTGTACAATAACACTTATAATACAAATTATTCCATTATGGCTGGTGGTATAGGCTATTTAAACCAACACAAATAAGGTTAAGTGTTAACCATGGTTGTGAATGTTGTGGAATGTTTAGGAGCATGTCTGTCCCATTGTTAACAGATTCTATACATAGGACGTCTGAGAACGTCATAAGGACCCCGAAATATTAGTACTATTGACGTGTGAGGACGTCCTAGCGACGTCCCAGCGACGCGGGCGAGATAAGAATATTCAGAATTTTTCCTATTTTTTTTGTTGCCATTTCGCTTTTCGCTTGCCGTATGCTAACGTTCAGTGCAACTATTAGCTTGTCATTGACTCCCATGTTAGCGCGGCGGAAAGAATGACTCGTATCTCCTAATCCAAGGCGCTCTCCGCGGTGATGAATGGATCGATATGCTGGCGCTTCATTTCTGCTCATCATCCGTCTCTCCCGCAAAATATGAACGTTTTTTGGAGCGTAAAAAAGTGTTTCCTGGTTCATGGCTTTCAAAGTAAAAGCGATCAGACAACTCTGGCACTCTATAGCCTTTATTTTGAAGGCACTTCCTGTACTAAATATGTTAACAGACAGGTGATAATGGGTTAAGCCCCATTCCCACTGCACAAAGCTGGAAATAAAAGCAAAGCTAAACTCATTTCGAAGCTGCTTTTTTTTTTAGAAAGTGGGCGTGTACAAGGTACCTGAGAAAGAAAACAGGCAGTTTAAGCAGATGCGCATTTTAAAGTCTAAAATGTAAAATAGCGACTGTAGAGGAGAAATAATTATATATTTAGTTACATCATAACCTATGTATGGATGAATAAATAATATAATCTTGGTAAACTTGTTTGTAAATAACCGAACGAGACTACGGACCGGATCTCGATCCTCCCTCTTTTACCCCAGCTGAAGTGCTCGTCTTGGGGTTGGGGAAACCCCCCACTCCGCTCTCCTCTCCCCCAGGCCACGAGCGAAACTCTCCGGGCATTTCTCATTTAATAGCGGCTCTGTATGTAATGTTAATGTTGATTTAGCAAGAGCATACCATAGAAATACAATTGTATATATCCAGCACGTCGTAAAAGCAATTAAAACAGCTTGTGTTTACGTGCTGTTTCCGGACATTCTGTCTCAAAGATCTGTTTTTCTATCCCTATCTCGGCCCTGTCTGTCTGTCACTGACCCTCCTCGGCTGCGGTCTGCTCCTCCACCACCCCGGGGAAAACATTGTGCCAACTAGTAGGCTAGGCATACTTAAATGTAATTAATTAATACCTTTCACAACTATTTATTTATTTATTTATTTATTTATTTATTTATTTATTTATTTATTTATTTATTATTTATTATTTATTATTTATTTATTTATTTATTTATTTATTTATTTATTATTTATTTATTATTTATTTATTATTTATTTATTTATTTATTATTTATTTATTTATTATTTATTTATTATTTATTTATTATTTATTTATTATTTATTTATTATTTATTTATTATTTATTTATTATTTATTTATTATTTATTTATTATTTATTTACTTATTTATTATTTATTTATGGTTTATTGATTATAGTACAAATGGTTTACAACTATTTATTTATTATTATTTATATTAATATAAATATTATTTATATTTATTTATTATTATTTATATTAATATAAATATTATTATTTATATTTATTTATTATTTTATTTATTTATTTTTATTTATGGTTTATTGATTATAGTACAAATGGTTTATCCTGCTTGAATATTATCGAATGTAATAGCATGAATTACTCAATTGAATTATTAATTTAACTCTGAATTATATTTGATTATTTCTGAAGATGATAGGCCTATACAGTGTGTCCCAGAAAGAAAGTCACATGCCAGCAGAAAGAAAGTCACATGCCAGCAGAAATATGCCTTCAACTGAGTATTATTATAACAAAACGGGACCTAGTTACTAGTTCCGTCCATGCCAGTATCATGTCAGTATCATGGTCAGTATCATGTCAGTATCATGTCAGTATCATGTCAGTGTCATGTTAGTATCATGGTAAGTATCATGGTCAGTATCATGTCAGTGTCATGTTAGTATCATGGTCAGTATCATGTCAGTGTCATGTCAGTATCATGGTCAGTATCATGGTCAGTATCATGTCAGTATCATGGTCAGTATCATGTCAGTGTCATGTCAGTATCATGGTCAGTATCATGTCAGTGTCATGTTAGTATCATGGTCAGTATCATGGTCAGTATCATGGTCAGTATCATGTCAGTATCATGTCAGTGTCACGTTAGTATCATGGTCAGTATCATGGTCAGTATCATGTCAGTATCATGTCAGTATCATGGTCAGTATCATGTCAGTATCATGGTCAGTATCATGTCAGTATCATATAATTTAGTTCATATCAGTTTAATCCAGTTTTTCTCATGTCAGGGACTTCCAAATGATGTATAATTAATTTTATTTTTCACATTATCATTTACAGTCGGAGGATCATGGATGTCCGCATGCATATCATACAACTGATATAATATTATATTGATCTCTCTCGCGCACACACACACACACACACACACACACACACACACACACACGGGGGGGGGGGATTGTGTTTTATCTATCTATAAACATAGGCTATATACTGTCTTTCAACTTTTGCTATGAGGTTCATCGATAGGCCTACATGAACGCAATAAACCAATTGAAATGATTCCCTCAAATAAATCTTATCTATATGCCATTGGTTTATCGATTCAGAATGCAGCAAACCAATCACAAAACACGGGCAACATATTGCATAAATAAAGGTATGATTCACGGTGCCCATGTTTCAACAATCAACATAGCTACCGACACACACACACACACACACACACACACACTAAGGCTGTCTCCAAACATTCAAGGTTCGAATGTTCGCTCGTTAGGGTTGGCACTCGAATCTTAATTAATGGGCTTGAACCATTCGTTTTTTTAATATAATTTTTATTTAAAAAAAATAATAATATTTTTTTTTTTTTTTTTTTTTTATTAACTTGAAAATATATCTCGGCGAGAATGCGATATGAACATGTAAAAAAAAAAGTAAGTTTCTAGTGCATTCCTGTCAGAAGTTACGATTTTTTAAAGAAATCTCCCCTTATTGTTCTGCTGTGCACGTTCATTTGGTGATTGGAGACTGACGCGTCTCTCTCTCTCTCTCTCTCTCTCTCTCTCTCTCTCTCTCTCTCTCTCTCACACACACAAACACACACGCACCATGATCGCTTTTCTTACTAGCAGCCATAATATATTAGCATTATGCTCTCTAGCATGATAGCAAAATTAGCATTGTTAAGCAAAACGGTCACGGAAGATCTGCTTTTTCCCTGTGCCCACTTCTTGTGAGTGTGGAAGAACACACTTTTGTTGCATTAGAGCAGGGTAAATATGAAGTTTAGCGCCACGGTCTTGTGTTTATATTCCTCTTACATACCGGTAGGCTGTATGTTATTGTCGCAACAAAACACGTTGTGTGTCAGAGAGTGAGGGGGCCTTCCTGAGCGAGGGGGCTTCTGACGGCGTCGCTTACTCGCTTCCCCTCTGTCAGAGGAGGAAGCGACGCGCAGCCGTCGGGAACCCCCCCAAACCGACTGCTCCCCCACCCTTCCGAAAACTGCTACAGAAACTCAGACGCTCTGATCGAGACGTTTATTTTTTTAATTAATTAGAAACAAATGGTCCGAATGTTCACTCGAAAATTTCTGCCGAAGTTCGAGTCCTAAAATAAGGTCTAGGGTACAGCCTTAACACACACACACACACCGGCACGACCGGTGACGACCGGCACATGACAGGTCGGATCAGGGATGTCCGCATGCATATCATACAACTGATATAATATCAATTATTGATCTCTCTCGCGCGCACACACACACACACACGTGTCCCCGTGTCGGGCGCTCAATATCACACACACACACACACACACACAGTCACACACACACACACACACACGACGACCGGCTGAGACCGGGCTTCTCCCCTCTTCTCGGGGAATGTTTGGGGGGAAACTCTGACACCGGTTGGAACTATATTGTTTAATAGTTTTTCTATCTATCGATCTATATCTGCTAATTTATCAACCGTGTGTGTGCACTGTTTAGTCCACATTCAGCGACGGACAGCGCCGTTCTGGACTGGGCAGTAGTCCGCATCAATGGCTTCGATCAGAACCGGGGGGGGGGGGGGGGGGCGGGGGTGAATGCAGGATCATTTCTCCCCAGAAAAAGTGTCAATCCAGTGGGAACACGGAACACAACCTGTTTTCACCGCTTCGACAACTTGTTTCTCATATAAACTTTAATTTATATTGATAAAATTGGCTATGGTCTTGCCAAATATCCTTTCATATTTCATATAAAGCCCATATTTAAAAAGTTTATTTTTTAATTTGGAGATTCGAGCCGCACAGCTTTCGGAGAGGCAAATGTTTTTGTGAAATTATCTCAACTCCGCCCCCTCAAACCACGCTGTGCTCTGATTGGCTACACGCAGCTTTTAAAAGCTCCAGCGTTTCAAAGCAGCTTTCAAGTTGAGTTTTGGTGAGAATGAAAGCAAAGCAAAAAAAAAAAAGCTGTTCATTCCAAGCTTCAAAACGCAAAAGCTGCTCTGCATAGAGATAACATGGCAACACCACGAAGCTAAAGCAGAAGCTAGCTTGTGCAGTGGGAACGGGGCTTGCTTGGAAGTGATGCTGCTGGGAGTGGTGCATAGAGGCTAGCATGGAGGAGGAGGGGGTAGTGACGTCATGACGTACGGGTGCCGCGGGGTGTGTGGCCGTGGTGACGTCACCAGGAAGTGGACGGTGGGAGGAACGTGAACGTTGTTCTGGTGGGCTGGTGGACGTGAGAGTGAGGAAAAGTGAAGCTTTGTTATCGGAGCGGTGGAATTGAATGCTTCTGGATTTCAGTGCTTTCTGCAGTGAGATGACAGTCCAATCTGAGATGACAGTGTAGGAAACATTTCTAATTGGTGCGAGGTGACTATGAGGAGTACGAGTGGAGTGCACGGGAGCGGCTGCATTACGAGTGGGTTGAGCGGGTGCTACATTACCGAACCTGTGTGATGATCGTGCAGGAGGGGGTGGAAAGCGGCGAAGACGGAGAGTGGGTCGGCCTCTTTTCTGTGGGCCGGGAAAGTTTGAAACGGAATCGGAGGAGCTGGAGTTGTCGTCTCTTTGCTGTCGAAAGAGGAGAGAGGAGGTTGGGGGGGCGTGAACGGCGGGCGCCGGATTGATTGTTGTTGGGCTGAGATGAGAATTGTCGACGCTGCTGGGTGACTCGGGAATCTCGAATATCTCTCTATACTGGGCGTCTTCGTCAAAGGATGAATATTGGTCGCTGTCGGAGCTTGGACCACCGAATATGTCCTCGTCGGATACCACAAGGTTGAGGACGTCGTCCTGGTCCATGGTTGATGGTCGAAAAAATTTAACAATTAGATTAACAAACACTTGTGTTCTCTCGTATGTCGTTTTGACAAGAAATGAGAACAGGGGAGAGCCAGTGGTTAGATGGGCTGGTTATATATGGGTGGAGGTGGCTTGATTGGAGATGGCTGATAGGAGGTGGAGGCGGCTGCATTGGGGGTGTGGTCCTGATCCTGAATCTCAGTTATCTCTAACACCATTAATGCAACACAACACAGCAACTCAAAATAAACCACAA
Organism: Protomyctophum parallelum; assembly: GCF_964188405.1. Lineage (NCBI taxonomy): Eukaryota > Metazoa > Chordata > Actinopteri > Myctophiformes > Myctophidae > Protomyctophum > Protomyctophum parallelum. Next base: position 694,749 of record NC_139706.1, on the reverse strand, counting down.
CACAATAGTAAACTCAAAGGAAAGGGCTTTACCACCACCACTGAACGGCTGTACACTGCTCCAGCGTAGTCACAGAGGCAATGCAGTGAGAGCTCAAGGAACGTACCACGTTAATGAGGGACAATGCGCACCGACATAGTGCCTCACGCAGCGGAAGCCGGTAGGGAAACCACTGGAATAACAACAAGAGCCCATGTTTATATTCCCGTGGCGTCAAAGACACCAAATGAACGCTGGGCCCTAAAGTGTTTGGTCTCGCTAACCACGATGAAGAGTTCAGATATTCCCTTCTGAGAGTGAAGTGGGCAGTGAATAATGATTCATTTAATATGTTTGCTGCTATTGATGACTTTGCTGTTGAGGAAGGTGTCGTGGAAATTTAGAGATAAACAGTTAATAATACTCCACATTACAGGTTGGTGCTGTTTCAGTGCTGTTTTGTTTTATGACGTCACTGTCCCATTTGGTGAATGCCTTGTGGCTATATGTTGGGGGGTTGTCTGTGTGGGAGAGAGCTATAAAGGCTGTCCTGTCGTGTCATTCTGGGAGGCAGACTGGGGTTTCCAATACATGAAACAGGTTCGTGTAAGTCTTGTCTCCTTACTCGAGTAAATCCTTATACTCTATAACTCAGCATTCTTGTGTTTTCATTATTCATTATTGTGATTTGTCTTTTGAGCTTATGTCCAAACAGATTTCTAGGTATGCTGTATGGGTTTGGCGTTTCGGCCTGGTGAGTAAAGGTCTGTCTTTCGGCTGGGCCGACATCGCGCAAGTGAGTATATGGGTCTGTTTGGGTGTTCAGAAAATGAGGTATTGCTTTTCTTCGGGGTTTTAAAGTATCAGTGATGAATTTGGTTGTGATCACAATAGGCTTTTTTTTTTGGATGGCCTATATTTAAAGAGGGAAACTGTGAAGTTTTGCCTTTCATGTGTGCATATGAGAGATGGAGGAACAGTGTTTGGTTGGTTGAATGACTCAAGTTGGTTAGACATGAGGTCTGACGAATGGTAGGGAAAAAAGTAGTCTATTCAATAAATCATTCATTAAGTTGCCTACTGTCTATAGGGGGACGAGTTCCTGCCTAGGATATCCTGTTGTTTTATGAAGCAACGAATAATTGGCTAGCCAGTGTGTGAATGTAGGCCTACTGTGTTTGAGTGTTTTGCCTATCTGCCTGTGTGTGTGTGTATGAGTGAGGCAATGTGTCAGGATGACAGAGAGAATAACTATGTGGAAATGGGAGATTTAATAGTCTAAAATGGAGATATGGGAATGCCTGATATAGAGGTATGCCTAGGAAGTAAAGTAATGCATTTTAGTCACATAATTCTCGAGTCGAGAAAATGGAAATGGTTCCAAAATATGGATAAAAGTAAGGATGTGAAACGAAGGAGAGTGTGAGAGTGGTATGGTTTCATTTTTCATCTTGGCATATTATATTTGGTGTGTTGAAATTATAAGATATTCTATTATAGATATTGTTACTGTGTAATTTGTGTAATCTTGGTGAAAAAGTGAGCCTATAATAGTTCAATCTATTAACTACATTATATAATTTTATATGTGGGGTCAAAGTATTCTTGATGAAAAAGTGACTACGAAATACCTCATGTGAGCAGTTGAGTGTCTGAATTAGGTTTATTTTATTTTTCTTCCTCCTTAACATGCCATGATAGCTAGCCCATGGGGCTATCCAGTATTCTATATGGCTCCCTGCAAGGGGAGTTGTCGTAAAATTTAGGATTGTTTTATGTAGAAAAACAAATGTAATCCAAATTCCCCAGGCAGGCCATGCCCTGATTTATATTGTAAGTTAGTTTAAGAGCCATTCACCATATTAGGAGGCTATCACCTGTTTTCTGAAAAATACGTGGCGTGTTGTATGAGTATGCCTGGATATTCTTGTAAATCGCTCCGGATTGAGAGCGTCTGCTCAATAGTATATTGGACTGTGTCAATTAGTGTAGTAAGATTGTGAGATAAGTATAACTTGATTTTGTTAAATGGCAGAATAGTGACAGAATAGTAGTATGTTGTTAATGTTAAACTGTTTGAGGTTTAAGATAAAAAAGAGTGGAAAAATGTTACAGAAATAGCAGAGAATTGCAGTAACACAGCATGTGGCCCGGATATAAATACCTCAACTTGCCTAGGTACAAATAGAGGTTAAAGAAGTGCGGATTGGAGGATAAGATTAGAATAGGCCGAAAGTAAACACTGAGTATAGTGTATGCAATCAATGCATCCAAAAGAGCTGAGAAAAAGGAAATAGTTTTTATGGACTCACAATAGTGATTATTGGTTAAGTTAAGTTTTGCCATGACCATTTGTTACATAAATGTGTTGTTAAAGTATACTTGTATTGAAACACCCCTATAGGCAAATTGGTAATGATAGGGTTAATTTGAGGAAGCAAATGTGGCTAGAAGTAGGTTGTGTATTAGGCCGTTGTAAAAGCAGGAAAAGATAAAGGAATGTGGAGTGCTGTCGTACGCAAGTAATGCCTGGGGGTAGTGATTTGTTGGAATAGTCAGTAGAGGAAGAAACAGATATTCTATATAGGGACCATAGGTAATTGTCTGAAGAAAATAAATTAAGTAAGTAATTAGTATACCAGGTTGGTGTTGTAATCTACAGTATGTCTTAAAGTATAAATCTGCAGTGTGCAATCTGCAGTGTAAATATATACCAATGTATTAACCCAGCAGCACATGTAGTGTCTTTTAAAATAGCTTAAATTAGTTAAGTGCATTGTAAACATTGTCTTTATCAGAATGAGGAGCTAAATGAAATTTCGGTAGATAGTAACCACGGTAGCATAGTCTATTAACTTCACTATAAATTATAGTGTAGGGTTAAGCCCTCATGGAAATGAAATTATAATAATACATGATATTGTTACAATAAGTGTATTAGGCTACCTCATCCTGATACAGTGGATGGTCTAACATAAAGTATGCCAAAAGCTATGTTTGCCCGGTATAAGGAAATGGGGCAGCGCTTGTGATTAGCAAAGCTGGATAGCATGTGACAAAATTACATAGCAGCTGCAACTACAATTGCAAAATTTAGTGTGCAAAGGATTGCAATATTATGCAAAAATTTTATGTACAGCTGTCAACAAAACCTCGTCTTGTTCCGTTGGGAAAAGATACCACGGTCACATTCAGCCTACTGGTTTTGTTTTTTCCAGTATGAGGGGGGTTGATACATCATAACGAACTGAACTGGACATTGGTCACTAACATGGACATTGATGAACTGACATTGTGAGATGGAAAACACTGGCAAACAGTGATGAACCAACCTGTTTGTGACAACCGAGTGCAAAAGAAGCTATGTTTGTGACTGATTGTGTTTTTCGCTGCAGTTATGGAGGGATGAGGTGAAGCCGACAGGTGTACATTGAGATCAAAATGATAGTGAGTGAGTACAGAGTTGCATTTGTGTAATTGCAGCTGCTATGAAAAAGTAGGTTGTATTTACTGTGAGTGAGAGGACGTACATTTATTTTAACAGAGAACTAAGGGTTCCAGCTGTCGCAAGGCACTTATCTGAGTTCCTCTGACATGGTTAATAGTAGAGACAATAAAAACCCCTTCTGAATGTTAATGATTATACAACATGATCAAAGCACAACAAAACCCACAGTACTATAATCAGCTGTTCAGAGGTAGCCTTGCCGAGCCATGAGGCCCATAGGGCAGGAGCCTATCTCCTGTTTCTGTAGCGTGAGGCAGCTTGATGTACAAGTACACCCCCTGGACATGACGCTAGTGTGTCGCGGGAACGTGCCCCAGTCCAATTCTTGATGCTGAGTGTCAAGCAGGGAGGCATTGGGTCCCATTTGTACAGTCTTTGGTGTGACCCGGCCGGGGATTGAACCCCGACTTCCCAGTCTCAGGGCGGACACTCTAACCACAAGGCCACTGAACTGAACTGGTCAGAGTTTAGATATTGCAATACTAATATGAATTAGTGCAGTTCAATAGTACAGTATTAAATAAGAAATAGATCATTATGTGTGTGCATTAATACGCTCATTCAAATAAGAAGATGAACAGTTAAGATTCTACTGCAGTCATATAGGTCATGTAACAGTGTAAAATCAGTCAATCTCTACATTGTATTGTATTGGTTAGAGAATTAATTAGGATGTGAGTACAGTGAGTGCAGGCATAGTTTTGTTAAAAAAACAATTGATTTGAAATAGTATTTGTAATGATACATGACGGTTTTGATTGAAGCTATGTTGTGTTACACTCTTGTCTTCAGGACCATTGAATAAATTGGGAAATGGAATGTGTCATAGATGAGATGAGGTGAGATTCAATTTAATGTCAGTACAGTAAAGTACAGCGGAAAGTAACCCAACCATGTGTTTGCAAATATGGAATTATGGACTATATCCACGAGACCGCAAGTACAGAGCTATGCAGTCGTCATTTAAATAAGTAAATAAATAGGGATAAGGAAGATAAAAAGACACTGACAACATAGATGTCATTTATAGAGTAACGTTGAGTAACTATGCTGCCGACGACTAGTGAATTGTACCTTGGTTAAACGTTGTTTAAATGTGGGCCTAAATTGAGCTCTGAGATGCACAAGTGCACTCGCAAACTCGCAAACGCATGGTAGTTTTAAAAGTTAGACGTTTCTGTGTAGTTTTAATTAAACTATTGATTTAAGTATCATTAGTGAACTTATATGACAGCTTTGTTGTACATTCTAGAATAGAAGTACTATATGATGTATTACAAGATATTATTCATAGGAGTCACACAGACTAATGTGAGTGAGTCCGCAGTTCTGTTTCAGGGGACGCCCTGAAATAGACAAAGTATTTAAATACAATGTGTTTCCTGTATAAATGTATGAATGTTCTGATCCCAGGTTTCTTTTTAGGTTCAAGGTGGAGGCGGTCCAGATTCATATGTTTGTGGAATGATTTACTAATGAAATGACTAATCTCTAACGGGAATTGAAATTGTGCATGCGCGTCGGAAATGGATATCTGGCTGTGATTACAGGGAAAAGTATCATTGGATTGTGGAAATCAGATCTGTGAGTATTAAATGCAACATTTTGATGTTCTGAAGATATTTTCTTGATACCTGCTGTATGTTATATTGTAGTTATATTGTCATGGCTGGCTCTTGCCATGACAAACATTAGGAGCAGGAGACATCTGAAAGGTGAACAATATATGTGTTTATTAAATAATAGGCCTATACAAAGAAACTAAAGCAGTACTGGACATAACGAATGCTGTGGGGTGTGTACTAAAGAGACGTGAGAATGTATTTTAGGAGATGGTTATAGTGTCAGCTGGTAGACAGCTGTAGGTCACGCGGACCCTGAGGACTTTAATTGCACCCCCAGTAAAAAGTTCTGTTCTCACAGGCTGACTAGGTAAAGATTCTGAGAGAGACCTTTAATGACATGCCTACACCTTCTGTGAGTAAGGAACCAACAATATACATGTGTCCATGTTAAATATGATTTATCATATTCCCGTCATATTAGAGTGTTGAGTCCACCATCAACACTCAAATTAGTAGTACTAGATAGAGTAGGGGCTTTAAAAATTGGTTTGTAGTATGTTTTTTTCCAGCTCCATAAGATCCTATGAAGACGACAACATGGCAGAGGAGATTATGCGTCTCCACACTGATGTTCCTAAATGAGAGTGCTGTTGGCACTCTGGACTCTGAATCCGGCGATCATGTGCGATTGTGTGCTCCGGAACGTCACCTGTGCGGTGACAATTTCTGGTCTTTTGGGAAGCTGTGACGTGTGCTGTTCTGTTGAAATGGCCAATCTGCAAACTCGCAACATGTTTGGCCCTGCACATTGGTACTCGTGTTCAGTGAAGGAGCTAAAAAGACTTTCGGTTTGGCTTGCTCTGTGTGGTTTTGACTACATGAGACCTGCAGTATACTGTCCGTGAAGTGTGCGAGTGGACAATTCTGAATGGACACTCTCTGGTGCTGAGATGTTTTCTTGGGTCCGATGTCTGCAACGGTTGTTGTATGTTTAATTTGGCGTTGCCTTATTTGTTTATTGTTATAAAACCATTGTGTCACTGTGTATCGTAGGCTTTAAGCGGTCGCTCTATGAAAAATGGGGGCCATGTAGGAATTTTCCCTGTGTGTCTGACATGTGTTCCAGGTTTTCGCCTGCATCTGCGATGTGCTGATAAATGGTGTTTATGAGTTTTTAAATGTTTAAAAGTGGGGTAATGTCGTGGAAATTTAGAGATAAACAGTTAATAATACTCCACATTACAGGTTGGTGCTGTTTCAGTGCTGTTTTGTTTTATGATGTCACTGTCCCATTTGGTGAATGCCTTGTGGCTATATGTTGGGGGGTTGTCTGTGTGGGAGAGAGCTATAAAGGCTGTCCTGTCGTGTCATTCTGGGAGGCAGACTGGGGTTTCCAATACATGAAACAGGTTTGTGTAAGTCTTGTCTCCTTACTCGAGTAAATCCTTATAGGCCTACTCTATAACTCCGAATTATTGTGTTGTCTCATTATTCATTATTGTGATTTGTCTTTTGAGCTTATGTCCAAACAGATTTCCATTACAAAGGGGATATTGTCAGAGTGGTTCTCTAAAGACATGTCAAATATGAAAACTGATAATAGCTGTGCAGGATCAAGTGGTTCATCTATGTTTCAATGTAATGCTATGTGGCTGCAGTCATGAAAGATGCTATAGCATACAAGTAAAGTGTATTATTATCAAATTCAAGTCAAATGAGCTCTATTGGCATGTGAAAGCATATGTTTACAATGCCAAAGCAAGTGTCAAAATATAATAAAACACAGTTGAAAATGGTTGGATGGATGGATGGATGGATGGATGAATGGATGGATGGATGGATGGCTGCTTTGCCGGCTTGCGGACGTTCATTTTGTACCAAGCAACCATCAAGAATTCAGGATGCAAAGAAATCAGAACACAATTAATACACAATACATAGACAGATCACACAATGCATTGACATCACTCCCAATCTTCCGCCGTAGCCTGAAAACCCACCTTTTCAGACTCCATCATGGCCCATAGCACTTACCCTAACCCCTTAGATAGCATTTCTGTTGGCTTAGATAGCATTTGACACAGACTTATAGCATGTTATGTAGACAGCACTATAATTGTATTGTATATAGTGTGGCGTCTCGGGCCGGGACCGCGCGCCACGGTATAGCCACCTCGGGGAGAGAGACAGAGAGACAGGCAGAGTCAAGCGTTGCCAACGGCAACGGGGGCGGGTCCTGGACGGAAGGTACATCCCAGCCCGTCTCCTCGTCTGCCTTAACAAGCCACCTGCTGCGCGACCACACCCAGGCAGGTTACAAAAGGCTCTGTCCTGCTGTGCTCACACTCTCAGACTCTCCCGAGAGACAGGCTGGCGTGCGGCACCCGGTAAGACGGTTCCATATACTATTCCCTCTCCTAGTATTTCCAGTCATGAGTGAAATGTGATGACAAGACTAACTGTGTGATCTCTCACCTCCCAGGCTCACCTACCCAGTCCATAGAAGTGATCGCTGGGCTCTGGGAAATAGGCATACTGGCTGGGACACAGGAGTGCCCCTAGCCCCCCCCCTTTAATGAAGATTGAGGGACAAGGTCCCCAAACCCTATTACAGAAGAGACCTAAGTTGTGGCCATGCTCTATGAAACGAAGAGCCCCTGAGTCAAAGCCCATTCCCTAACGGGTGGACATTTATGTTGTTTTTGACCGACCAACAAATAAAAGTGCCGTTGTGTTTAGCACTCTGAACTTGAACTCTGTGCCTTTTTTGGTCTGGTGAAACAGTGCCCCCACATATGGTGGAGAATGTGGGTAGCTGCAGATCCTCATCAAAAAATACACCTAACCCGACAAAACTATGGAGCACACAGCAGCCCTCACTGCCCTCCTTGCCAGCCAAGCTGGCCTACAACGGAGCCAGACGGAGCTGCAAGACGCTATGCAGGGACTGCTGAGACGAATGAATCAAGATGCCAACCGCACTAGGGCCCTGGGCGACGTGCTGACCAAACTGGCCACCGACGACGATATAGAGGCCTTCTTGGAACTCTTTGAGCGCACCGCCACCAGGGAGAGGTGGCCGCCCGCAGAATGGGGATCCATACTGGCCCCGTTCCTCTCAGGTGAGGCTCAGAGAGCCTGTAGGGACCTCCCCGCTATTGAGGCCCAGGAGTACGAGAGGTTGAAGGCCGCCATCCTCGCCCGCCAGGGCCAAAGCCTCCCAGCCAGAGCCCAGCGATTCCACAATTGGACATACCAGGCGAACCTGCCGCCGCGACCGCAAGTGGCCGCGCTCCGCCGGTTGGCACACAGTTGGCTGTTGAGCCCGGGAGAGCCAGCCTGTGTCGACCGGCTGATCATCGACAAGTGCATCCGAGCCGTACCGCCAGACGCCAGAAAATACTCGGCCCAGGTGAGCCCCGCCTCCATCGACGAGCTAGTAGCGCTCCTGGAGAACCACCAAGCCTACACCGAGATGTTGAGAGGTCTTAACAAGACAGACCCGCCGAAGCAGACCGGAGAAGAGCGCTCCGGTGGCCGGGACAGGGACAGACGGCGACAGAACACGGGGCCCCCAGCGCAGGCACCCCGACAAGAGACCGGACCGGACCGGTCGGGTCGAGCGCCTCCCCGACACTGCTATGTGTGTGGGAAGCTGGACCACCTGTCCTGGACGTGCCCCGCCCGAGCTGACGTCAGTATGGCCACCGCCGCATCGGACTCGGCCCGACCCTGCCTATATGGCACAGGAAAGAAAAAGAAGCATACTTCCCTGCCGGTGAAGGTGGACGGGAAAGACACCCATGCGCTGCTGGACTCGGGCAGTGTTGTCACACTGGTACGTCCCGCCTTCGCGGGCCCCCTGGGGGAAGAGACCGTGCCCGTGACGTGCGTGCACGGAGATGTGAAGCGCTACCCCACCTCCAGCATCCGAATCCAGACACCGCGAGGAAGCGCCACTGTGGTGGCAGGTGTCGTCCCCGGGCTGCCCGTGCCCCTCCTCCTCGGCGCCGACTGGCCTCTTTTTGAGCGGTACTGGAACCCCACGGCAGCCCCGTCTAAAACTCGGACGAAGCGACGCAGAGCCCGCACCGCCGGACGGAACCAAGACCCCCGCCCAGCGTGCCCCGCATTCCGAGACAGCTCGAGCGCCGGCCCGAGTGACAGCTCGCCTTCAGACGCGCAGGAGAATAGGATGAGCGCCGAGCCGCGCAGCGAGGAGGACACCGAGAGAGAGAGAGAGAGGGAGAGAGAGGGAGAGAGAGAGGACGCTGGAGAGGAGAGCGATCCGTTTGCAGAGTTCCCCCCCCTGACGCAGACCCCCCGGCACACTATGGCGAGTTCGCCACCCAGCAGTGGACAGATCCAAACTTGGAGGCGGCACGTCAGCGGGTGGCGGAGATCGATGGCCCAGACGACGAAGCGGTGAGTGCCAGCACCTCCCCTTATTTCATTGTGAGAAATGGGCTTATATATCGAGTGGTTACAAAGCAAGGGGGGGAAAGAATTGAACAGTTGCTGGTGCCAAAAAGCTATGTATCACGCGTGCTGTACTTGGCGCACACGCACCAACTTGGGGCCCACCTGGGTATAGAGAAAACTTACGACCGAATCCTCGCCCGGTTTTACTGGCCTGGGGTAAAAAGAGCCGTAGAGGATTTCTGCCGGGGATGCCACGAATGCCAACTCGTGGCCCCCAAACCACACTACCGTAACCCACTCGTCCCCATGCCCATTATAGAAACCCCGTTCGATCGATTAGCTATGGATATAGTGGGCCCACTGCCGAAGTCGGCCCGTGGCCACCGCTATATCCTAGTCATTATGGATTATGCCACCCGCTATCCAGAAGCAATACCGTTACGCGCCGCCACTTCCAAAGCCATCGCACACGAATTGATGATGCTGTTTAGTCGGGTCGGCATAGCTTCAGAAATCCTGAGTGATCAAGGGACTTGTTTTATGGCCACGATATTAAAACATTTGTATAAATGGCTAAAGGTCCGAAGCATCCGAACCTCAGTCTATCACCCCCAGACAGACGGGCTGGTAGAACGGTTTAATAAAACACTGAAAGGGATGTTGAAAAAGGTGGCGGAAATGGACGGAAAGGATTGGGACCGGTTAATTCCATATGTGCTGTTCGCGATTAGAGAGGTTCCCCAGGCCTCCACTGGCTTTTCCCCTTTTGAGCTGGTATACGGGAGGAGACCCCGGGGCCTGTTGGACTTGGCCAAGGAAGCCTGGGAGAGTCAACCCTCTCCACACCGCAGTGTTGTGGATCATATCCAGCAGCTCCAAGCCCGGGCCAAAGCGATATGGCCCCTAGTGAAAGAGCATATGGAGAAGGCACAGAGGGACCAGGCCAGAATATATAACCGACAGGCGGCTGTACGAGAGTTCAACGTGGGCGAAAAGGTGCTTGTCCTGGTGCCTACGAGTGAATGTAAGTTCCTAGCTAAGTGGCAGGGGCCGTACGAGATAATGGAGAAGATGGGACCTGTCACGTACAGAGTGAGCCAGCCGGGGAAACGGAAAACACATCAGATTTACCATGTCAATATTTTGAAAAAGTGGCATCCACCTAGCGAGATACCCATGACTGCATTACTGACTGTTGTCTCCCCCCAGGCGCCCCCTCCTGTCCCGGTCGGGGAAGAGCTTTCCCCCCGGCAGGTCCAGGAGGTGAACGAGCTGCTGAGCCGCTGTAGCGACCGGTTCTCCGAACTCCCAGGCCGAACCCACCTAGCCAAACATGACATAGACACGAAACCTGGCGTGGTGATCAGACAGCGCCCGTACAGAATCCCCGAAGCCCGTCGGATATCGATACGAGAGGAAGTAAAAAAAATGTTAGAATTAGACGTGATCGAGGAGTCCTACAGCCCGTGGAGCAGCCCGATCGTGATTGTGCCAAAGCCTGACGGCTCACTACGATTCTGTAATGACTTCCGAAAACTGAATGAGGTATCGAACTTTGACTGTTATCCGATGGCCCGGATTGATGAACTGATCGAGCGGCTCGGGCCCGCTCGGTTCATCAGCACGCTCGACTTGACCAAAGGGTATTGGCAAATCCCATTAACCGAGCGAGCCAGACCAAAGACAGCCTTTTCTACACCAGATGGGCTATTCCAATATAAAGTCCTGCCGTTTGGAGTACACGGGGCCCCAGCTACATTCCAGCGCCTGATGGACAGAGTGTTACGCCCCCACCAGGACTACGCGGCCGCATACATCGATGACGTCATCATCCATAGCTGGAGTTGGCAGGAGCATCTAAGACATCTGGAGGCGGTCCTAGATGAGCTGCGCTCCGCCAATCTCACGGCCAACGCGAAGAAATGCAGAATAGGTATGACGGAGACTGACTACCTGGGATTCACCGTTGGACGGGGATGCGTAAAGCCCCAGGAAAAGAAGGTACAGCGCATCAAGGAATGGCCCCGCCCCGTCACCAAGCGACAGGTAAAATCCTTCCTGGGACTGCTAGCCTACTATCAGAAATTCATTGAGAATTATTCCTCGGTGGCCGCTCCACTGTACGAGCTGACCCGCCAGAGGGAGCCACACCACATAAAGTGGACCTCTGAGGCAGAAACGGCTTTCACAAGGCTGAAAGAGGCATTATGCCAGAAACCTGTGTTAATATCGCCAAACTTTAACCTGCCGTTTCTTCTCCACACAGACGCCTCAGGGACAGGCATCGGCGCGGTGCTGTCCCAGGTGATAAATGGAGAGGAGCACCCCGTCTCCTTCATTAGCAGAAAACTGCTCAAACATGAACGAAATTACGCAACGGTAGAAAAGGAGTGCCTCGCCATTAAGTGGGCGATACACTACCTGCGATACTATCTCTGGGGCCGTCCATTCACGCTGATAACGGATCATGCGCCACTAAAATGGATGGCCACGAACAAGGACAGAAACAGTCGGGTGACTAGGTGGTTCATCGAACTGCAAAACTACAAGTTTGTGGTGGAACATCGACCCGGGAAGTCAATTCCCCACGCAGACGCACTGTCCAGACTACATGAGGAGAGAAGTGATCATGATGTCTCCCGCCCCGGCGTGAAACATAGGGGGGGAATGTGTGGCGTCTCGGGCCGGGACCGCGCGCCACGGTATAGCCACCTCGGGGAGAGAGACAGAGAGACAGGCAGAGTCAAGCATTGCCAACGGCAACGGGGGCGGGTCCTGGACGGAAGGTACATCCCAGCCCGTCTCCTCGTCTGCCTTAACAAGCCACCTGCTGCGCGACCACACCCAGGCAGGTTACAAAAGGCTCTGTCCTGCTGTGCTCACACTCTCAGACTCTCCCGAGAGACAGGCTGGCGTGCGGCACCCGGTAAGACGGTTCCATATACTATTCCCTCTCCTAGTATTTCCAGTCATGAGTGAAATGTGATGACAAGACTAACTGTGTGATCTCTCACCTCCCAGGCTCACCTACCCAGTCCATAGAAGTGATCGCTGGGCTCTGGGAAATAGGCATACTGGCTGGGACACAGGAGTGCCCCTAGCCCCCCCCCTTTAATGAAGATTGAGGGACAAGGTCCCCAAACCCTATTACAGAAGAGACCTAAGTTGTGGCCATGCTCTATGAAACGAAGAGCCCCTGAGTCAAAGCCCATTCCCTAACGGGTGGACATTTATGTTGTTTTTGACCGACCAACAAATAAAAGTGCCGTTGTGTTTAGCACTCTGAACTTGAACTCTGTGCCTTTTTTGGTCTGGTGAAACAGTGCCCCCACAATAGTCATAGCACGCCATAGTACATATGTATAGCATAGTAGTGAATATGTATAGTTTATTATGTATAGTGTATGTATAGTTTCATCATATAGATATTCCACTGTTACCTTCTTAGCTTACGCATGTTTCATGATAAATGCTTATATGTGATGTATTCCCATGCTTTTGTTCTTGCTTAAATGTAAGTCGCTCTGGATTAAGAGCGTCTGCTAAATGCCTAAATTGTAAATTGTAAATTGACATTACTACACAGCTCATCTTACAGAGAGCATGATGGAATAGGCTAGCAGGCACAGTTCAAGAGGCATCACATTACACATGTTATGCACAGAACAGAGATGGGGCCTGCTTGTTCGCAAGTAGCTGTACTTGTGGAGACAAATCATGTTGAAATGCTTTTTCAGGATTTCTGACTGACAGTAGTGACTAACCGTTATTGAAAGCGACATTCACATGAATCACTAGCAGGGGGGCAGTCAGCCAGATATTTCGTGAAGCCTCATTTGAAATCGGTAGTTCATATAATGGCCTGTTGTGGCGCTGGACTGGACCCAAAAAGCCCCATAGCTCCATAGAGGCCCATGTATTTTGGCCCAACTTCACCTAGACTGTATTACCTTAATAAACATGGTCATGAATACTTTCTTCTTCCAGTCACTAGTTTAAAGTCTCATTTCTAATGTCATAATATTCTTTTTGGAAAATTATTATTAAATTATTATTTTATTAAAAAAATGACCATAAAGAAAAAAAAACATCGCGTATGTTCTGAGGGGCGTGGCTACCGTTACAGTCTATGATCGGGATTCCCCTCCCACTCGAGTCAAAATAAAAACCAACGGAGAAGAAGGGGGGAAGTCCCGCCTCGTTGTCTGGGCAGCCAATGGCCAGCTGGTCCAAAACGGAGCCAGCCAATGGCCAGCTGGTACCAAACGGATCTAGAAAGATGGCGACTTACATCAGGAATTACCATATAATTACAGGCTTCATTTTACGTTCATGTTAGACCCGGCGAACGCTTTGTCCATATTTTTTACAGTCTATGATCACTAGTCGTTTCCACCCGCTTTCAAAGCAAGACTATACTTTCAGGGATCATTTCTATAGTTTTGAACTTGAGAGATGAGTTTCTAAAGTGTTTGGTCTCGCTAACCACGATGAAGAGTTCAGATATTCCCTTCTGAGAGTGAAGTGGGCAGTCAATAATGATTCATTTCATATGTTTGCTGCTATTGATGACTGTTCTTTGCTTCCTAGTGGAGTGTTGAGGAAGGGAATATCGTCAGAGTGGTTCTCTAAAGACATGTCAAATACAGCTGTGCTCTTCTTCACAAATAATGTCAAACAAAAAAAACATCTTTTCTTTTACATTGTTTTCACTGGAACTCTTTTAGTTTGTTTACAATGATTTAACTGGAACTCTTTTTCACATTTTTCTTTTTAGAATTGCATTGATCAGGCAGCGTTCGGCGTACACCTGTCAAGCACAGATAACCACTTTACTTTAAATGAAGAAAAGTCCAATCTCTCCCCGGAGATATTCAAACTTCTGTCTATAGGCAGTGGTTTGGTAAAGATATCCGCTTTCATGTCATTTGTTGGACAATATTGCAGTTCTATTTGTCCATTCTGCACACATTCACGGATGTAGTGGTAGCGAATGTCTATGTGTTTGGTCCTGGAGTGGTTCACAGGATTCTTCGCGATTGCGATGGCTCCTTGGTTGTCTTCCAGGATCACTGTTCTGGAACGAATAGACTGTTTTGCTTTGGAGCAGTTGATGGTCAAAATCAGACTCACCTCATTTCCTACCTCATTTCCTGTTTAGGCAGGATGCTGTTGTCAGACCAGGAAGTGAAGCCATTACTGCAATGTGCTTCTAACCAATGTGTCAGTGTGAATTGTTAATCCTACTCCATCCTCTTCACATGCTTATTAAGACGCAATGTCTGTGAGTATACTTGTTTAGGAGGCTTATATTGTCGATAAGAGCACCTTATTTGTGAACTTTATTATTATTATCTATCATTTCGATGTCATGATGATACTACTGTGGATATGCTAACATGCATAGCTATGTCAATTAATTATTTGTAGCTTACCTACCCTATACAATACCTTGATTGTGAGTCTAAAAGAGAACTACAGTGTGCTATTGCAGTATGCTGCCTGTGTTGGGAATACCTTTTACAGTATGTTATTGTTATGCCGACCTGTTTAAGGTTACTTCTGTTACTAACAGTATATACTTACTCTATCGGTGCAAAGCACACATTACAGTAATTTCTGCACTCTTGTCAATTCTGTATGTAATATCTCCTTTACATACCTTGTCGTGTACACGTTACTTAGCTTCTAAGCTGAATGCAATATTTACCTACATGCTTTGTTATATTCTTTATTCATTTTGTACTTACATTAATGCTGAAACATACTGTATTGTTTGTGCTTCGTTTCAGTTTCACACTTTTGTTCAGTAAATCTTCAAATACAAGTCCTGGCTTCCACTGGAGTTATTGAACTGAGTGTTTAACTTACTGGGTAACCTATCGCTGTTGAGACCAGTACATTCACTGTGGACATAGTTTCCACTCCGAGATCACTCAGTAATCTTTTCAGCCAGTTTCCTTCTTGAGCGGCTTGACTAAGTGCGATGTACTCCGCTTCTGCTGTTGAAAGTGCAACTGTTGCTTGTTTCTTGCTGAGCCAGCTCACTGCTCCTCCACTCAGTAGAAAGACATTGCCTGTTGTCGAGTGGCGGTCATCCTGATCTCCAGCCCAGTCAGCATCTGATAATCCAATCAAAGCTCCAGAGTCTGATTGCTCATACTTGAGGGTTACACCCCGTGCATGTCTGTGCACGTTAGTTATATTCATCAACATATTATTATTGTTATTATTATTAGAGGCTATCCAATGTGCAGCCCCTGGCAGCCCCCTCACTTCAGACACACTCTTCCCCTCTGACGGACGGGAGTCACGGGACGCACGCACGCACGCCCCATGCTGTTTTCTGTAGCCTATATTGTTTTGCATACTTAACTGTATTTTTGGAATGAACATGCAAAGCAGCGATGTGCGCAGCTGGGAACCCCATATTGAACAATGATGATGATTTAGCTGGATTTAGGCCTATATTATTCATGTGTAGGATCAATCCACAAGGCCTCAGTTAGATTGATTGCACGTATAGGCATATTGTGCGTTCCTCATAAACACTATGGCCCTCATTTATCAATCGAGTGTAAAATCTGCCACAAATTCGAGTGCAGGTTTCGTAGTACACCCACGTCTCCACGGCATTTATAAAGTGATCGCAAACAGCTGATCCTTCCTTAATTTCGTTCTCACGTTAATAAATGTCACGGCTGAATTTGATCTGGCACGCCCTAAGAAATCAAGCCTCGCCCTCGTTTTTGCGACCTGAACCACTGCTATACGATCTGGAAACCATGGTTACCGTGCCTTTCTGCCCGCCTCACCCCCCTCTCTCATATACACACACACACACACACACACACACACACACACACACACACACACACACACACACACACACACACAGACGCACACAAGCTGCACGCACACGCAACTTGCAAGCCCAACTAACTGGTGTGTTGTTAAATAAATAAACGAACACCTGCATGAATTAAATAAAGTTGTAGGCCTACCCTGTCTGTTCCCTCTCACCTCGCTTGCCTTGCTGTCATGTCCACGCACGCACGCACCTACATGACACATTAAATAAAGCTGTCTGTTTCTCCTCTCGCTTCGTTTCCCTTGCTGCCCGCCCCCCGCACACATATCGCAATTTTTCACTGGGTGTTGTTAGTTTTTTATTAAATCATTTAAGTATTTTTAATTTAATATACAACAAGATATATTAGTGAACGAAAACCTGAACCTGTGAACCATAATTAAATAACAAATAGGCACACACACGCTGCTGTTTTGCAGGTGCTCCTCCTGTCCAGTGTGTCTGTCTGTCTGTCTGTCTGTCTGTCTGTCTCTCTCTATCACAGTGGTCCGTCCGTGACCAACTGACCATGCACGTTCCGACGTTCGACAGTCTATTTAGATTGCCTCGCAGACGTTAGTCACTGCAGTGGCCGCCGGCCGGGCTGTCAACTGTCATATGAATGTGCAGCAAAAACCGTATATAGCCTCATGTGGCTGGTGGTTGCTTGGCTGGGTAATATACCTATATATCTCCGATGCAGTTCCCACTTGCGCTGGGAGCCTGGCACGGTACATTTGGCATTGAGCGACGCGTCGGGTTTATTATATTGCACATACCGTAAGAAAGACATCGGCCTTCATGCTGTAGATTAGGCTACAGTAGGCTATACCACGTTGGGACTGCTGCACTATACTCTCCAACGTCCCGTCATGGAAATATTTCAGCACAGACAGCCCAAATCCTCGCATGTATGCGCTCATGCAAAACACTGTTTAAATGGCTTAAGCATCTCTTGCAACATTGTTTTTAATTGCGCGATTTTATCTCCTACTAATTTCATATGACACATGTATTCCTTAACATTTTTATTTATTTATTTTTTACATGTAGCCCATATACATTATACATACCTTTTATATAAACATTTTAGGAGTGAATACATATATGTTTAGATGCCTGTGACAGCCTCTCAGCAGTTCAGACAAGGCTGCTCCGCTTGTGTAAAACAGAAAAACAGCGTACGCCAGCTGAAGAGTAGACGTGACTATTTGTCCTACTCAAGTTCAATTTCAAGCTTTGCCGGAAATGTTAAATGCCGAAAATGTCGGTAATTTCGGCGTGCGCCCATATTTGGGCGTACGCACGGTTGATAAATGAGGGCCTATGTCTGGAGCGCAGGAATCACCTTAGATTGTTGTTGAGTTAAAACTCATAAATGGAGCATGGATCTTCAAGACACCTCAGACCTCAGACAACTACGGCCCAATCCCAATTGCGTCCCTCAAGCCCTGAGTCCTGGACCCTCATTGACTTTAATGACGTCAGCTGTAAGTGCTTGAGGGTGAGAGGCTGTAAGGGCTCCACATTGTTGTGAAAGAAATGGGACAGCACTTTGAAGATGAGTCCGCCATTCATGACACTTTGCATCACTTTATAAAGACTGTCCTTATTCACAGCCAGTGCCTACCTACATGCTTTGCCTATTTATACATGTATATTATGTTTATTTTAGTATTTAAGCTGATCATTTTATTATTAGTTTAATAAATTCACTTTCCTGTGTGATATGAGTTGTAATATTAATATATAATACTATTCATTATACATTTCATTTCCATATTATTTTACTTTGCTACTTTTGTCATTTCTCATCATGTTTCCCTTATTATTATTATTATTGTTATTAAATATATAGCCTATATCCTTCCATTCCGTCTCCTTTTGAGAACAGTGAGAAAGCACTATTGTGTTTGTTGACATTCTAATTGCGATACATAACTAATTTGCATAATTAAATGATTGCCGTTCGGAGGATCCCCCTCATTCCACTGGTAACGCTATGAACTGTGGGTAATTTCTTTGCTAAAGTCAGCCCAAAGCCAGCATCGACGCTGACTTTGGCAAAGGGCACATAAAGGGGCGGGGCTGAGCCCTCACTGACTTACCGATTTCAAATGGGACATCCCTCAAGCCCTCGCAGACTTCACATGAACGCGCAGCTAAGTCAGTGAGGGCTCATTGAGTCAGCAAGGGAGTGGATTGGGATTGGGCCGTAGTCTCCCAGAGTGAATCAGCTGCAAGATGGCTGATGGTGCTCATTTGGCTGATTGAACACTTGTTAAAGGCTGGTGGTGGTGACACTCACACAACTAAGGTCACATTCATACCAGAGAGCTTTGCTGTGATTAAAATGAATCCTGCTGCGCATTGTCAGAAAGTGCGCTTCGTTTGGCAGGTGTGAAGGCTCATTCGAATCCTAATGCGCAGCAAATAACCGCATTTTACTCCGCCCAAAAACGTGGGTTTCGCTTCGCTTCGAATCGCACTTGACTACGATTCGGTGCAGGTGTGAATGCAATCCGCAGTAAATAAAGGAAATTAAGCAAACATAATGTGGCGGGTGAGGAGCTGAACACAGTTGGAGACGGAGAAGGCACATTTTACGCAGCGCAAAGATGTCCCGTTACTGTGGATAGACGTGGTCGAATAAGGAGACTGAAGCCCTGATCGAAATGAGGACGTGTACATTAATCAATTGCTTAAGAAAACACATAAAAATACTGCAGTGTATTATAGCCTACATAATATTCTGTCTGTCTGTCTGTCTGGGTCCCAGACGGCACGACACATGCACGTTTTGAGTGTAATTTTATCACCATAGATTTCACTGTGTAGGCTATAGTTTATGAATGGAACACATTGATAAAGGTCCCCCCTGCTGCGTTTCCAATTGCTGCGAATGACAGTGTGAAGGCAAACCGCAGCCAATTAAATATGCAAGAATCCCAATTTCCCCGCCCATACGGATCTGAGTCTACCGAAGTATTAGGTGAGAATCTGACCTAACAAACAAGCAAGCTGAAGGTCTACCCAAGAGCTCCCAAAGACGCCAATGGTCTGTTATGTTTATTCTACGGTTTATTCTTCTTCTACTTTATGCTTACTGCTTAACACTAGGAAGTCTGAGCAGCCGTTCTGACCGAATTTGAGATTTCAACGTTTATTTTCTTAGCCCATGGAGTCCAGAGAAAGTTCCCCTGTCATGACTTTGTCTAAATATTCGATTGAAATCATCTCTGTTTTTTTTTCCATTTGAAACGTTTTGTAAATATGATTTTAGGCATATATCTCTTACTCAGTCTGACTATAATCTGCCCAATCGACCGCCGTCCCCCTTTCTCCCCCACTCGTCTTTCGTTTGCGCTGCTTGATAATGGTGTTAATGGTGATTCCCCGACATTTACTTTTCACTTGATATCGTTTCGTAGATAGCGCTACATAACTTATTTATATACCAAATGAAAGCCCCAATTCCATAGTTTACATGGTATTTTGATTTTTTTTAAATGAGCAAAAAAATGAGCGAGTTATGATTGAAAGAAAAGGGGTGGAGAAAAAAAAAGAACACACAAACAGACAGCTGGAGACGGCATTGTTGTTGTTGTTGTTCAAGCCTGCATTCCATGTCCAACGAATTAAATCATATACGTTTGGATGGTTAATTAACTTGGAATTTGTTTATTATTTTGATAAGATAATAGGAATATGAATACAATGGTTCTTATCATTGTTATTATTATTATTATTATTATTATTATTATTGAATGCTCGGTTAGACTCGACCCGACATTTACTTTCCATGAAGCGAGAATGCTTGCCGATGCGCGATACAAAATAAAAAGTGTTTGAAATAATTACAACGAGATAGACCTCCCGAACCGCTAAATGTTTTGTCAGTCAAAAGAACAGTTCTTTCTGCAAGCGACGTGGAACGTATGTAGGCCTGCTGCTGTGGATTAATTTGTTTCACAGCACAGCCTATTCTGGCATATAGGCCATATCGCCAGCTGCAAGGCTTACATCCGGTAAGCCCACCCACTGTAAGCGCTGATTTCCATACACAATACATACACGATCCGTATCCTGCCCTCACCGGATGTTGAATTCACAGTGCTAACGGCCGTATTTGTTTTTTTATTAATTAAACTGATATAACAACATAACGTGGCTAATAATTGTTTATTTGGAATGTACTTTGGCTGGTAATTTAGGTAAATATAACGCGACTCACTTGTATAAGTAATTTACCGCGGACAGGCCGCATTTAATGCAATACATTGGCTTTAGTAATGCTAGCTTATAATATTAGCAACTGTAAGCTAACGGCTGGAGGACTACGGACAATCCGGTCAATAACATCATTACACTTAAACATTAATACAATTATGTCATGTTTACATGCCTAGTCAAGCAGTCTGTACATCGCGTGGGGTCACATATATTAATTACATCGATAACACACAAGAAAAGACAAGTGATCTTGCTCTTTTGGATGGAAGAAAAGAGCAACAAAAGGCAGCAACGCGACACTCTTCCATGGCTATGTTGCAATGTAGTACTAACGGGCAACGGCAAAATATATATTTTTCACATGTATTATTAGTTTTATACATTTTAAGAGTGAAAACATGTGTTTAGAAACATATATGATTTAATTCGTTGGAAATGGGATGCAGGCTTGAACAATGTATTCTCCAGCTGGAGAGGGACGAGTGGGGGAGAGAGTGGCCAATCAAATCGCACCAAAAACACGGTCCCCCTGACCGTTCAGCCGAGTAGTAGTGAATTTTTTTCAGACTTTGTAGTGTTAATGTGGTTAAAAATCTGGCCTTAATGGGCTAATGCCTGTAGATTAAGTTCAGTTTGGAACTTTAAGTATAGCCTCAATTTGTTTGAGTTTGCATTTAAATTTATATTTACTCATTTAAGAGACTACAAAAATGTGAATCTATATGATTTACCTGCATGTTTAAAGGCATGTCAAATGCCTAGGCTACAAGCTCAAAGTTCAGTTTTTCCCTTTACTTACTTACTTAAATACTTATACATAACATTTGTTGTTACTAAATTATTCTAGCTTAAAGGTTACAGTTATGAAATGTTTAATTAAAAATGACTTTAATAATTTGGTTAAAATGTCGACTTTACATTTTGGCATTCATTGTGTAAAAACACTATTGTTAAAACGCATTGTTTAAAAGACGTTTGATTATTTAAAAAATATATTTAATGTTTAAAATCAAGCATGTTTAAAAAGGGAACTTATTGTTTTGAAAAGATACGTTTATTGTTTGGCATTGTTAAAACCTGTTTCTTTGTTTTCGATGGTTTTCAACCTAATTGAAGAACCAACCAGTCAACAACACAAGCAACTGTGCAACTGCAACTGTGCAAAAAAGCTGAAAATGTTCAGCCTGCGTTGGCAGGCCGCAGGAAGGAACAACCCAAACAAGCTGCTCCGATAAATCTCAACATTATAGTGGATTCATTCAACCCATTCAATAGACACATACACAGAACCACTTACTTCAAGAAATACTCTGTTACAAGTAAGTCTGGTAATAAACATGTATTGATTGAAATAAAAAAGGGCCTTATATCAAACACATAGCCATGGGCACACAAACTGTAGGCTACAGCTACAAAAGCCTATAGGCCTACATTTTTTTTAGTTTACAAAAAAAGAAATAAATGCATTTACAGTACATTTTAAATTAAACAAAGTTATGGATTTTATTAAACCAACTACAGGTGCCCATTGGCCATTGCAGTTATATTTATGAACATTCATCGTTTTTCTTTCTACATAAACCTGTGCGTAAACGTGCGTAATACAGCACTGAGCCTCTATGGTGTTCATATTGACATTGTGACCCACATCGGACCCTATAGAGCGTTGACATGCAGTCATTTATAATCCTCAGACAAAATGAAACCCTCTTTTATAGTTGTCGTCCACCGCCCCCATCTTTTTGTACTGGTATGTAGCCTAGGGTTTCCTCAACGCTCTATAGTAGCCCATTATAGAGCTGTATTACGCACGTTTACGCACAGGTTTATGTATAATGAAAAACGATTAATGTTCATAAATATAACTGCAATGGGCACCTGTAGTTGGGTTGCAGTTGGTTAAATCATGGACGCTGAAGCATATATTCAGATTGCGAACAGTCGCGGAGGGAAAGCCCTCATCATTAATAATTTTCGTTACCTCAGGAATAAAACTAAGCCTGATAAAATATATTGGCGTTGCGCCCGTCGGGGTGCAACGTGTTCTTACACACGAGGTGGCTAGATGTGGAGGCCGACTATCCAGCCATCGTCGTTACAAGCCCTCCAGGGAACCACGACCACGCGGCCGAAGAGGACCTGGTCGCCACCACTGCTATAATTGAGCAGATGCTCGAGCAGGTGGCTACAGACCCAACCCTCCCCGTCAAGCGGGTCTATGACCGAGTCGTGGCCCAAACGGCTGACGTGCAACACTGCCCCCCCCTTTCATGCCGTGAAGTCGCGCCTGGAGAGACAGCGGGCCAGCTTCATGCCTCCCATCCCGCAGACTCTGCAGGAGGTCGAAGTGGAGGGCGAGTGGGCACTCACCTGGGGAGGGGATGAGTTCCTCTCCAAAAATAACCGGCAGCATGGCTTCGTAGTCTTTAAGACCCAGGCGAAAAATAAATATATTTATTCCATACTTAAGTACACTTTTAGCACAGAAAGTATGTTAAATGTATACTTGTAGTGTCTCTAATCATATTACTAGTACATTTTTGCTAAATATAATATAAGTGAACATAAATTAATTTGTGATTTAGCACATTTGTGATAAGTGTACTAAATGAGAAATATATTTCAAATAGTATGAAAATATGCTTTTCATGAGTGCATTCATTTTATGTTTACTTTTGTCTAACTTAAATACATATAATCACAAATACATTTGTGATGATTATATTTGAAGTACTTTATCAATATATTCACAACAAGTTCTCCTGAACATGCATTTATTGTAAGATGTACTTTAATTATAATAATTCAAAATATATTGGTGATTATTATATTTTAAGTCCATTAGCAATGTATTCATAGCAAGTTCTCCTGAACATGCATTTATTGTAAGATGTATTTTAATATAATGATTAAAAATACATTTGTGATTATTATATTTTAAGTCCATTAGCAATATATTCATAGCAAGTTCTCCTGAACATGCATTTATTGTAAGATGTACTTTAATATAATAATTAAAAATACATCTGTGATTATTATATTTTAAGCACTTTATCAATAGATTCATAGCAAGTTCTCCTGAACATGCATTTATTGTAAGATGTACTTTAATATAATAATTAAAAATATATTTGTAGATTGTATTTTTTAAATGCACTCTTAGCATATTTTAAGTAAATATATTTGTAGATTGTATTTTTTAAATGCACTCTTAGCATATTTTAAGTAAATATATGTGTAAATTGTATTTTTAATACATTATAAATACAATACAAGTATAAACTTTCAGTATATTAAGTTTAAGTATATTAACTATAAATACTGGCAGGTGAAATGGGAGTGGCTAGAGGAAGTCCATTTCCCAGCATACACTGGGGCGCCAAGGACTGTGTGTTATTGTTCTTATTTGTGTTCTTATTTGAATATTAGAATGTATACTGGAGTTATGTTATGGGTCATTGTGTTTAGGGTTTTGTTGTGGAGTTATTTGGTGATTTATGTTGTTTTATGTGATTTGTTAGTAAAACCATGAATCTAAATGTCTGTTGGTTTGGTCAGTCTCTCTCCCCTTTTCCCATTCATATGTATAGTAACATGGTTGCTCCAATTATGAGTTATATATGCAAATTTATACTTTTCCGAAGTATATATATAATATATATATACTTTGGAAAAGTATAAATTTGCATATATTTCCATATATATTATATATAATGCTTAAAATGTATTTGGAGTATAAAAGTAATTAATTTGAAGTATACTTGTATTAGTTTCAAGTATACTATCAAATATATTTTAAGCACATTAGTTTGTAATGTTATTATATTAACACATTGGTAGTATATTTTAAATGTATTTATTTAATACTTGATATACACTTATAATACACTATAAAAATACACTATAAATATAATATAAGTATGCTTTCACTCATCGGAAAAAAGTATACTTGGGATACTGGAAGTATATTTTCAATTTAACACTATTTTTTTGTCACAAAAGGGTTAAAAAGTATAGAAAAAATATATTTAAGATATGTTTAAGTAGATCTGATAGTGTATTCGAGATAACAAAGTATATTTTAAGCACATTAGTTCATAATGTTATTCTATTAACACATTGGTAGTATATTTTAAATGCATTTATTTAATACTTGATATACACTCGATATATTCGAAAATACACTATAAATATAATCTAAGTATGCTTTTCAAAAGTATACTTGGGATACTGGAAGTATATTTTCCATTTAACACTATTTCTTTGGTCACAAAAGGGTTAAAAAGTATAGAAAAAATATATTGTGGAAGTTGAGGAATGAGACGAGCAGACGGAGAATGTGAGTCTCTGAACTTTACTTCCAACAAACAACAACCATACACAGGTACATCACTTCCCTATATCACTTCCTACATCCTCCCGTTACCACCCAGTGCAATGGTGCTCAATCTGAGGTGAGGTCCCCATTCAGTGTCCACCACACAGGCCCCCCCAGAACCTTCAGAATTGACATGCAGTGCAAAACATCATTGTACAACGCCCCAAACACAGTGTCTCTAGTGTCTTTCAGGAGGTCTGACCATGCGGCCATACCGGCTGTATTTCACCGTCCCAGGGAATGTGGAAGGGGCAGGGGTAGTGGCATGGGCAGGCAGTCGTCCACGCCGACGACGAGGCATCGTGGGCGGAACAGCAGGCGTAGCCACGGATGGGGGGGGCGGGACAGGGGCAGACTTTAGTGGACGACCCCGGCGTGGGGGCTGCGCCAGCTCCACCGGCCCGTCTGGGACCACATGAGCAGGTTTAAGACGATCCACTGAAATCTGCTCTTTATTGCCCCCCATGTCTACCACAAAGTACTTGGCCCCCGCCTCGAGGACTTGGAAGGGCCCGTCATAAGGAGCCTGCAGTGGAGAACGGTGGGCATCGTGACGGATGAACACATACCGCGCCGCCATCAGGTCCTTTGGGATGTAGGAGCGGGGGAAGCAGTGATGTGCGGGAACAGGGGCAAAAGCTCTTCCCGTGTCCCGACCGGCAGAATGATAAGCTGCAGCGGACCAAGGGGCAGAAGGCTCAGCGAGGAACTCCCCCGGGACCCTCAGCGGCTGCCCAAAAACCAGCTCGGCTGACGAGGACTGCAGGTCTTCTTTGGGGGCCGAACGCAGGCCCAACATGACCCATGGCAACCGGTCGATCCAGTTGCTGTCTTTGAGCGTGGCCCGGAGAGAAGCCTTCATGGAACGGTGAAACCGCTCACACATCCCGTTGGCCTTAGGGTTGTACGCCGTGGTGCGATGGAGTTTCACTCCCAGGCTCTCAGCCACGGCGCTCCACAGCTCTGAAGTGAACTGGGCCCCCCTGTCCGAAGTCAAGTCCAATGGGGTGCCAAAACGTGTCACCCAGCCGGAGATGAACGCACGGGCCACCTCTGCAGATGTGCTAGCCTTCAGGGGAACCGCCTCCGGCCACCTGGTGGTCCTGTCCACCATGGTGAAAAGATATGTGAACCCTTGGGACAGGGGAAGTGGGCCCACCAGGTCCACGTTGACGTGGTCAAACCGCCTCTCTGGAATGAAAAACGGCTCCAGGGGGGCCTTAGTGTGACGGTGTACCTTGGATCGCTGGCATGCCACACGAGTGCAGTACTTTCATCCGACGGATCATTGGTCCGAACGACAACCTACCTCCTCCCTCACCCTAACCCTAACCTCCCCCGGGGCAGACACCTAAACCTAACCGCAACCCTCTCCCGACCCGCAGCGCACCTCGGAGCATTGCCCCGTCGGGCCTATGAGTTGTCGGACAAAAGTATGCCCCCCATGCCACACAGGATGCTGCCCACCCCTTTACGTCCTTCCTGAGGCCCGGCCAGACGAACTTGGCCCCCACCAGCTTAACCGACGCCCTCACCCCTGGGTGTGAAAGGGAGTGAATGGCGTCAAAAACGCGGCGGCGCCAGCCAGTTGGGACCATGGGGCGGGGCTGGCCCATGGAGACGTCACAGAGGAGTGTAGCGCCACTGTCCTGAAACGCCACATCCTCCAGCCGCAGTCCCGTCACGGCCGTCCTGAACGCCTGGAGCTCCAAGTCTGTGAGCTGGTCAGCGGCCAGTGCCACATAATCGATGCCCAGGTGCACAGGACTGATGTGCCCCCGGGAGAGGCAGTCCGCAACCCGGTTGTCTTTACCGGCCACATGCTGTCCGTCGTGAACTCTGAGATGGCAGAGAGTTGGCGCTGCTGCCGCCCTGACCACGGCTCCGTAGTCTTGGCCATGGCAAAAGTCAGGGGCTTATGGTCCACAAACGCGGTGAACTCTCTTCCCTCCAGCAGGAATCGGAAGTGCCGTACAGCAAGGGAAAGGGCCAGCAGCTCCCTATCAAACGTGCTGTACTTCCTCTCTGTGTCCCGGAGCTTCTTGCTGAAAAAAGCGAGGGGCTGCCATGCACCGGCCACCCACTGCTCACAAACCGCTCCTACTACGTAATTGGAAGCGTCGGTGGTCAGGGCTATAGGAGCAGCAGGGAACGGGTGTGCTAGCATGGCAGCTTTGGCGAGGGCCACCTTACTGCCCTCAAATGCCTGGACCCGCTCCGGGGACCAGCCCACATCCTCATTGTCCTTCTTCCCCTTCAACGCCTCGTACAAAGGATGCATGAGGTGGGCAGCGTGTGGTATGAACCCATTATAAAAGTTCACCATGCCCAGGTACTCCTGCAAAGGCTTGACTGTGAGGGGGCGGGGGAAAACAGCAATGGCCTCCACCTTGGTGGGCAACGGCACAGCCCCCTGGGGGGAAACGTGGTGGCCGAGGAAGTCTATAGCCAGCAGGCCGAAGTGGCATTTAGCCGGATTCACGATCAGCCCGTGCTCGTTGAGTCGCTCAAAAAGCTGCCGGAGATGTGCCTGGTGCTGGTGTGCCGACCCGCTAGCCACCAGAATGTCATCCAAATACGTGAATAGAAATGACATGCCGCGCAGCACAGAGTCCATCAGCCACTGGAACGTCTGCGCTGCCCCTTTAAGGCCGAATGGCATCCGTAAAAATTCAAACAGCCCAAACGGAGTGATGACAGCAGTCTTAGGCACGTCCACCGGATGGACCGGCACCTGGTGGTAGCCACGCACCAAATCCACCTTAGAAAAAATGGTGGCCCCCGCCAGGTGGGCAGAAAAGTCCTTTATGTGTGGGACTGGGTAACGGTCATGTGTGGTAATGTTATTCAAGCGGCGGAAATCACCACACGGCCGCCAATTCCCATCTGCCTTGGGGACCATGTGCAGAGGAGAGGCCCATGGGCTCTTAGATCGGCGCACAATCCCGAGCCGCTCCATTGTAGAGAACTCCTCCTTGGCTATTGCCAACTTGGCAGCATCAAGACGGCGCGCTCGTGCAAAGACGGGTGGCCCAACTGTGGGGATGTAATGCTCCACACCATGCTTAGCGACGGCAGCCGAGAAGGTGGGCACCGTCAGGGCAGGGAACTCAGCGAGGAGGCGCTGGTACACATCCCCCGTGGCGAGCAAGTTGGCCAGGGCAAGCGGCCCTGGCCCCCCCAGTGTGCATGGATAGGTGGCAAAGGAAACAGCGTGAATCAGCCGACAGTTGGAAATGTCCACCAATAGCCTGTGAGCACACAAAAAATCAGCACCCAGTATAGGCACTGACACAGAGGCAATGACAAAGTCCCAGCAAAACTTACGTCCATGAAAACACACCGTTACATCCCTAGTGCAAAACGTGCGAATAGGAGTGCCGTTAGCATTGTCGAACGGCGGCCCCTGTCCATCTCCCAACGCGTCCGCTGATGATGCAGGCAGGATACTCAGCTGGGCGCCAGAATCCACAAGCAGGCGCCTACCCGACAATGTGTCCTCAATGAACAACAGCTTGTTGTTGCTGGCGCCAGCGCTCACAGCTGTTAATGAGCGCTGGCTCGTGCGTTTCCCTGCTCCACCCAAGAGCATGGCTGAATGCACCGCTTCGCCTTGTTGCCAAAACGGCGATGATAATAACACAGTTCGCTACTATTACCATCCCTCCGACGTTCAGGCTGAGGCACCGCCAGTGGAGAGGTGGCCAAAGCCGTGCGCACTGGGGTGGGAAGCTGCCGCAGGAAGAGTTGGATGAACAGGAATGTAGTGTCACCTGTACCGATCAGTGCCAGCATATTCTCCATTAGTTCTGTGGGTTTACTGTCTCCTAATCCATTCAGAGACAGTAGGCGCTCTGCGCGCTCTTCGTCGGATAGCTGAAACAACTGCAAGAGTTTATCTTTGATAGCCGCGTATTTGCCGGCCGCTGGAGGGTCCCTCAGAAGTCCCATCATTCGGCGGGTGGTGGTGGAATCCAAAGCCGCCACGACATGATAATATTTCGTCTCATCTACCGTGATCCCTCTGAGGTGAAACTGTGCCTCGATATGCTGGAACCACGGGCCTGGATCGTGCTGCCAAAACTCTGGCAGTTTAACTGTCGCCGCATACACAGCGGGAGCCGGCACAACAGCATCCATATTAATTAAATTACAAACGTCAAGGTCACCACTGTGGAAGTTGAGGAATGAGACGAACAGACGGAGAATGTGAGTCTCTGAACTTTACTTCCAACAAACAACAACCATACACAGGTACATCACTTCCCTATATCACTTCCTACATCCTCCCGTTACCACCCAGTGCAATGGTGCTCAATCTGAGGTGAGGTCCCCATTCAGTGTCCACCACAATATTTAAGATATGTTTTAGCACATCTTAAGTGCAACTTAAGTATAAAAAGTACAACTTAAGTAGTTTCAAAATAACACAATTTAAATTCAAATAATTTCAAGTACAAATAAGTACATTTGGTATACTTTAAAAAAGTATACTAAATATATTTATATTTCGCCTGGGGACAGAGGCCAATTTCACGAAATTGAGCCAGTGTGACCAGGTTAGTACCCCTCTCCCATAATAATTAAATTTATAGCAATGCTTGATCGAGTAAAAGGTGCTAAAGCCGAATATTTTTTTAATAAGGGTTTTCCGCAATAATATATAGGCATATGTCTAATTTCTATCAGTATGCATATAATGACATTCATTTTGTTTTAGATCTATATGGACGGGACGTTCAAGACGTGCCCAAGGCCGTTCTACCAATTTTTTAGCATCCACGGCCTCTACCTGGGCAGGGTGGTGGCTTTCGTCATGGTATTGATGAGCGGCAAGACGGAGGACATGTACAGGGCTGTCCTCCGTCACGTTAAGAGGAGGGTCGAGCGGGTCACACAACAACAGTAAGTGTGTGTGTGTGTGTGTGTGTGTGTGTGTGTGTGTGTGTGTGAGAGAATATAATGCACAAGGTGTGTGTGTGTAAGCGCTATATAACTGTACCATTTACATGATGAGATTAAATCAAACCAAATTTATATTTATACAATATCACTCAATGTATGAAAACGACCATTGTAAAGCACATAGATTTTGTACAAACTACTAAACACTAGTGACATTTTAGTCACCTGGAATGTTTTAGAGCATTGATCAGAGCATTGATCAATAGGCTATATCATGTTTTTTTTTATCTACTAGCTTACAGTGCAAGCTGGCTTCTGTTGTCTTTTGTATTACCTCCTCCATCACTGGACTGCTCCACACCTTGACGGCCTTGTATCATACAAGTATCATACAACTTGCCTCTTGAGTACTCAGAGTCCAGGATTTTATAACCTTTGCCATCCAATAAAGTGGCGCATTGTTGCCTAACGCAGCCATCGCCTTTGCCGTCATTCCTTTGAAGTTTGCATCAGCCTCCACAAAGGTAATGTTCCGTGACCTTGAACCTTGAACCGTGACCTCGGCCACAGTGATTGACCTGGACATCAAATCATGAATTTAAAATTACAGTTACACATAAAGCTTATATGAATGAGAGATAAGATTTTACAGCATAAAAAACTAACCTATGGGAGGATTTCACTGGGAACATGGCCCTGGCTCGTGGAGTTCCAACCGAAGAGTTTGGTGTGGGTGGGAATCTGCTTGCAGGGAGCGGACTCTGATCTGGATCGCCATGGACCTCATAGTGACCACGATTTGCAAGATGGATGGTGGTAAAATATCCTGATGACACTGGAAATATTACAACGTCTGCCTCATCTGTAATGTACAGATTCCTGGAGGTGACCTGTTTAAGTGGACAGAATGAAAAATACCATACCAATCTCTAAAGATGCAATAACATTCACGTTTTCATCGTTACAATTAGTGGAAAAAATATATTCATTGTTGACAATGTCCTCCATTTATTAGCTTAAAACTCATACGTCCAATTTTGTCTGTTAATTTCTTTGTCATCACTTGTGTATCCTGCATGAGTCTTTTCTCCTGATAAAGCCAATCTACGACCTCACAACGCAAAGCATCGTTGTAAATATGATGGAATCACATGCTACCATGGGTTCCCAAAGTGGGGTCCGGGGACACCCAGGGGTACCTGAGGGAGTTCCAGGGGGTCCCCAGCTAAATGATCATTAGGAACCAAATGGACCCTTATGGGTCTGTATCTGTAACTCTGAGAGTGTGCAAATGGAACCAAATGGACCTGGTCAATTTGGTTCCATTTGTACACCGAGTTAAATTAACATTGATTTTACAATATAAATCGGGGGTCCCTGAGATAGAAATGCCATTAAATGGCGATCCGTAGACTGCATGTCAAACTGGGGGTCCTTGAAATAAAACAGGTTGAGAATCTCTGCTATATAGCCGTAAAGATCTTCTCTTATGGGGGTCCCTGGCATATGTTTTTAAATGGGAGTCCGCTGGCTGTTAAGTGTCATTTTGGGGGTCCTTGACATGAAATAGTTTGGGAACCACTGTCCTAGTACCCGCTACATGCTACACAGGTAAATAGCTTCATGCTACACAGGTAAACAGTACGCTCAAACGTATTAATTAAATATTACAGTACCTTGAAGATCATGCCTATATTCTCCACGCACATGTCCATGTCCATTACTGTATGCCTGATGTCCCCCACAGGCGGAGCTTGAACTTGACGCCAGAGGTTGCGACTGCTTGGCGAGCGACTTCCGCACGCACGCTTGGCGTGCAATTTTTTTTAACCTTTATTTTATTATTTTAGCGTTTTTACAATGCCCTAACCCCTAAAAAATAGTTATTTAGGTAGTATCCTACAGCAGCGCACACACCAACCTGGTCGCAGGCCAACTCGTTGAAATAGAACGGACTGGTACACTGCCGTTCCGTTCATAGAATACTAGTAGGTACCGCAGTCCGTTCATATCATACTAAAAGTCCCACCAGTGAAACCTATGGATTCGTGTCCCGGATGATGTCACGTGACTTAAAAAAAAAACCCACACCGCAAGTCCGTTCATAGCGTACTATTATGCCCACCATTGAAACCTATAGGTTAAAAAAATTAAAAAAAATTGAAACGATCCAAGCTGATATCGCTTCTCTCGTGCATTTTTATGTATGTATGGTATTGTATTTTAATAAACATAATTGTTATTGACTTTTTGTAATTCATTTTATAACATTTAAGGCTCCGCCTGTAATACATATTTGGGCATGGCTATGAAGCCATCGTTTACTTCCTCCACATTTGGCCCTTACTTCTACATAAACGTTCATCTTTAGGCTTATCCCAAGGCCATAATTGTTACAATATTTGACGGGCTCACGGAAGTACCCGTTCCTTCCGTATTGTTTAATAAAAAGCATTTTAATCGGATCGAACGCAACTTTCTAAAAGAACGTTCACTGTATCAGCATGCAGTACACCTACTAAACGATAGGGTCGTAGTTGAAAGAAATAGGAAGAAATGGCAAATCGATGGCATCGATCGGATTAAAATGCTTTTTAATTGAACAACACGGAAGATATGGTTAATTTTTTTGGATGCAGACGTAATCCACTCTTCCAGGTGCTGTCGATATGAAATGAGCAACACGTAACTTTTCAACGAAATTAACAGACTTCCCTCCCAGACCACGATAATAATAATTATTATTATTAGTTGATCGACCGTACATAATTGTAACATCAGTGGGCATGGGTTAATAACCTTATATTTGAAATCCACACGGAATATGTAGATATGGATGTTTTTATTGTATTATTTAATTTATCTTAGTTTTGTCCGGAAACCGGAAGCATTCTCTTGTTTAAGATCCGGTTTTATATCCGTCTGAGCGTCTACTAGTAACTACTACACCACTACAGTACTATGCTAGTACCTTAACTGCAGTTGTCTCACTAGAAAGGTAAGGTATATTTTTGTATCAAAGTCTATATCGATCTAGTTGTTGTGTCTTTTTTGCCTCACGTTAAATGACGGGGCCATGTGACATAATTATTGCATTCAGTTCAGATACAAGTTAGAACTAAAGACCTACCTAGCTAGGGTTAGCATATGGCTGCTAGCTAACAATAACATGGACACAGTAGGTTCACAATAGGTTTACAGAAAGTGATCAAGACTATAGTTCACACCGCTTTTTTTGTTTGATTGATTGAATATTTTATTAACAGTCTGTAGTCCGTCAGCCGACAGGCTTCTTTTGTTTAAAGTGAGACACGTGGTAGGCTATATAGTCTTTTTTGTATTGGCCTAAAATATTGTCTATACATGCATTCATGGCCATAGCAGTCGTGACAAATGTGATGAAGTCGATCAGCACATTTTGGGCAAGTGGCTATGGCTCTTTATAGCCCAAGGAGTATTTTTTGTGCAAAACGAAAGCTTGGTTCAGAATCATGAAAACCCCATAGTTTTACATGTCACATGCTACTTGAAGCATAAGGAAAGTTTGGGATTTTTGACATATACCGACAGCCGGTCAACAAGTGGATTCATGAATGTATACGTATATTATATATATATATATATATATATATATATATATATATAGACAATATTTTAGGCCAATAAAGAATACTATACCAAATTTCCCACCCGTGCACCACAGCTGCCGGACTATTGCAGAATTACAGTATATTTCAAGCAGAACTCAATACAAAACTGTTAACTGTGAGTGGACGACACCATAAAGCATTTAATACTTGTTTACAATAGAGCCCACCATTTTCATTTAATCAAAATATTACTACTTGGGGGCACGGTGGAACAGTCGGTAGTGCTGTCGCCTCACAGCTAGAAGGTCCTGGGTTCGATTCCCACTCTGGACGCTGTGGGTGCTGGGGGCGTGTTCCCTCCTCCGCGTCATCAGTGCCCATACCCGAGGCAAAGGGACCTTTCTATGTGGAGTTTGCATGTTCTCCCCGTATCCCCTAGGGTAGGTACCCTCACAAAAACATGCAGTAATCCTGGTCTCTAAAACTACATCCCCCTGGCCAGCTGGGCCGCCTGATGGAGGGGAAAGTCGGAATAACGTGTTCCTTCCACACGCTACGTCCGGCCGGGGAAATTCCCCCGTCAGGTGAAAAGAAGCAGCTTGGACTCCTCATGCATAGGAGGAGGCATGAGGTCAGTCCGCTGCCCCCCCAGGTTGGCAGAGGAAGTGTAGCACCCAGGATAATTGGCACTGGGTTAAAAAACTGGGATAAAAATAAAATAAAATATTACTACTTATGCTCATGTGCGACTTATTTACTTGCTGGAGGATGGCCCGGCACCAACCAGAAATGTTTTTGGTTATTATAATTATCCAGCACATTGATTAAGATTAAGTATCTAGGAATCCAGCAGGGTGTAGTTAGGAATACAGTGTAGTTGGCATATTGCCCCGCACTGTGGAAGAGTACTAAACCAAATACTTAATCTCTCAAACTCTCTTGTCATTCTTAGACAAGCCCTCCATTGGTGTCTCCAGAGTCCAGTCTACGTACAATCTACTTTTGGCCAGCTCTTTTCTGTTTTGTGTTTTTTGTAGCCTACATCCACATAGGTAGGTGTAGGATGTCCTACTGATTGACGCCTGATTGATTTATAGTTATTCCACAGGTTCATACAAAAACAGTTACTGTGGAAGATATCACCATGATAAAGCATTACACTTGTTTCCATTCTAACAGGGTCCAACCGTTTACTAATGACTAACAACTTACACATTTTTTTATTGTTTCAGTACAATGTCAACCCACATAAAGGCAGACTCGGTGTCTAATAAGGCCAGATTGGAAGGTCTTGCTCTGGTCGGGCAAGCATTAATGAAGGCAGAAGTAAGTTACATTCTTGTACATCAATGTGTAGGCCTAATTAATTTAACTTCTGTTAGTTGATGCCTATTTCTCTATATTTCATGACGTGTGTCCATCTAGAAGAAACTGCCAGTGACAAAGAAACCTGAAGTCTCATGCCCTGAAGTGATCTGGTTGAAGAGAGACGCAAATGGGGTTCCTCTTCCCACAGGAAAGAGACCAAGGAAAAGGACTTCAACTAATGGTTAGTCTCCATCTCAAAACGTATGGCAAGGACTTCATTCATAGAGAGTGGTCTTTGATTAGGTGTAGGGTAATCGTTTGATAGTGTTATTGTTGTGATATTTATACTGCCTAAGAGTTTGAAATTATTTGGTCTAATGTGGTTTTTGATATTTTTACTTCCAAATAGTTACATCTACATCCACTGCCTCTGTCAGTAAATCTGTCTCATCTCCATGTCTTGGCTACCAAGAACCTGGTAAGTATAAAAACTACTTAAAATACACTCCTCAAAAGAAAGCTGTGGCAGTGGTGTTGCAAATTACGGTATGTTTGTTTTTCCATTTCCCTCCCAAAGATTTTAATTTGCAGAGGCTCGAGGAGCTTATACAGGACTCGGCAGGCATTGATGTGCAGGATCATGGTGTAGAACA
Organism: Protomyctophum parallelum; assembly: GCF_964188405.1. Classification (NCBI taxonomy): domain Eukaryota; kingdom Metazoa; phylum Chordata; class Actinopteri; order Myctophiformes; family Myctophidae; genus Protomyctophum; species Protomyctophum parallelum. Next base: position 659,358 of record NC_139706.1, on the reverse strand, counting down.
GCCCAATTGGACCCAAAGACAGAAAGATGCACACTTCTCTTGGCAACAAGCAAGAGAACACAATGTCGACAACTTGCTGTCTGCAGAGACTATTGTGAAGATGGTGTGTCAACACTGTCGTTTGAGAGAAGCAGTCATCCGTTGTGGGGACTGTATGCCGTCAGAGTGGTTTTGTGTGGAATGTGACCGTTTGGTTCATGAACATCACATTCTACACAATAGGCAAACCACAATGTTTGGGTATTATAAATACATTCCCCCAACGGAGTCAGTGAAACTCATCGATGGTAAATACACCATTTGTGAACAAGGTTTGTGTCTCTTTTTTAAATTAACATACAACATTGTCTCCTATATTAAAATGTGTTATCCATGTACCTTCATTCAAACCAAACATTTCATCCAGATTGTCCTCTTGTCTTTTCAGACTGTTTGCTGCCAACCGCCTATCCGGCAAATATATGCACCTGCGACACATTTAATGTTGCAGTATCTGTCGGTAGACCCATCATACTGGTTTGCATAAATGGTAGGAATTTATGTCTATCAATCTAGATACACACACACGCGATGTGGATAGGTATGTGTTTAAAGGACAACATAACTTCCGTGCCCCCTGTTACTTTTGTCTCATGTACTCTCAGGCCGTTATGATCTTCACGTTCCGTTGTTATCACGCAACCAGTGCAGTAAGCAGTGGTCTCCAGAGGTCAGGGACTTTATAAGAAGTGGCTACTGGCCTACAACAATGCAAGGACAGACCCTATTCCACAAAGACATCTTCCATTCCTTTGAAGCTATGAAGACTACAGCTCCAGGAATGTCGAGACAAGCCTTCACAACCCTGTTAGACCAGAGAACAGTGCATTTTGGAAGAGTGAGTAATTCGTTTGATAATGTCGTACGGTTGGACAGTTGTACAGATTTTTTTTTCCATTATATTATGTATTTCTTTCAGACTGGAAAAGTGAATGCAGACTCTTTTCAGAGGAGCTTTCTGCAGTACACTTACTGCAACTCTGTAGAGAACCGGCTTCTGGGAAAGGAACTGTTTGTCTGTCCGGCCTGTAGCCCTGAAATGGTGGCTGTTTCTGTTGATGGGAACAGAAAACTTTACAGGTTCCAGAAAGCAAATCAGTGAGTTTTGACCTTCCTATTGGTGTGTGTGTGTGTGTGTGTGTGTGTCACTGACTGACTCACTCTATTGTTTTAGGAGTCAAGATCCTGGGTTCTTTGATGGACTTTTCTTAGCAAAAGACTCCGACGTGTCCACTTTTGTTGAGGAGGTCAGAGGAGTTGTAAAAAGTGTAAGTTTTTAACAGCCAATAAAGAGTAATTACTGTAATAATTTTGTAGATAGCCCTGCTATCTATTGTCTTTAATCAACTCCTAATATCTTCGAAATATGTACTTTGCAGACTGCAGGGAAAGCCATGTGTGGAGATTCACATTGGAGAGCTGCTCGAGAGTCATCCAAACAGGCCAACAAGTTGGATGAAGAAGGTGTTGAAATTGCTGTTTGTAGGCATGGCTTCCTTCTCAAAGGTTGGTATTAGTATATATAATCCTGATGAGTTCAAATTTAAAAAATGTAGATGATTAGAGGCCCTTCATTGTACTATGCTCTCTAATATTAATTTCCCCCCAAAAAAGGTCTCAATATGTATAGAGGGGAAATCTTTGCATATCCAATGTTTCTCCAAAAAGAGTTCCAGAGTGCTACATATTTGGCCATGGATGTGACCTGCCGATATGTGCCATACTTGGAGAAGGTGTCTGAGAACCTGAGTCATCTTCAACCCCTTCAGCAACAGAAACATTGCTTGTCAGTGATGCATGCGAAAGCACACAATACCAAGTGCGAGGTGATGCTTCTTACATTTTTGTTTATGACTTAAATTAAATTATTCATTTAAATTCTCAAAATAAATGATTAGCCACACAAACCAAGTGACCTCAGGATATGCATCAATTGTGATCATGCTAGCTTCCACACTGTTAAACAATTCCATACTTCCTGTAGATCCAGTGGAATGCAAGGAACCAGGAAGGTATCGGAACAACGTTGGGAGAAGAAGTAGAGCAAGTCAACAGTTATCTCTCCCGATGTGCTCTGACCACTAAATACATGACAAAGTCAGGTCTGTAAGCTTATTTAACCCCATGCTACCCTGCAAAGTTACACATACAACATTTTCAACACATTCTTATTAGCATTTGTGTTCTTTACAGTAAGAACTGACATGCTTACTGTGCATGCAATGGGTTGGAATCTCCGCAAAGAGAATGGCCTACACATTGCTTTGTCTTCGAGATACAAAAAGGTATGTTGATGAAAAGGGGATAACTATTTCAAGCAGCTACATGTGAAACTTCAAATACTATGACATGTTTCTGTATTGCAATTTTGCAGACACTAGAGAAGACTTTGGAGGTAGCTGAGAACTTGACAAAGTTGCAGGAGCAGTTCCATTGTAGCGATGACATGCTACAACAGTGGGTTCTTGATGTCAAGCAGTGGGCCAAGACCGGTAAGGAAGAATCTTTTACACAAACACTGTCAGACTCTTTGGCTGTAATGCATATACTGTAGCTGTAGCCTATATGTTATGGTGCAGGGATGGGTACTGTAAGTAAATCACTTTTTCACTTCACTTTCAATGTTTCATTTTGGTCTCATAACGGTATATAAATAAAGATACATTGCTATGACCAAAAAAGGTGTAGGCTGAAGCTAATTAGCTTAATTTGCCTACCCTTACCAAATAATTACAAATAATATAGATCACAAACAAAGAAAACTAAGTAATAAGTCTGTCGGTAAACAGGAAAAAACTAAAACAATGTGTGTGATTATTTATTCTTTCTTAGGAAGTGCAGCGGCCAGTGCTGTGAATGTCCATGCTTTGCAGCTCTCCATTGAAGCACTTTTTGTGAGCATCTGCCAAAAGAAGCACTACATTTACAGGGATAATGGTATGTATAGTACCTATAGTTTAAGCTTAAATGTTTCAGCTGCATACTTGCATGATTGTGTTTGTTAAGACAGTGGCTCGTAACAGACTGTCTACTGAAGAATTTCTTTGTCAGCTGAAAATGACAACACGTGTTGTGTAAACAGAGCTATGTCACATTGTGTCGTTATATACAGGGTATATAAAGCTTTTTGAAATAAATAGCATCAGTCCTTTGCAGTTGCTTTGGAAGAAATGGTAGCATAGTATACAAAAAATATATTTAATATTGGTTTAAAGGTAGCAGCTCTGTTTATAATTGCAGTAGGTCAATCAATGGTTTGTTATCCTTGGGGTGGTTGTATTCCATTCGCAAGCCGCCTTTTATCGCAAGAGTTCACAAATCTTGCTTTGTTTGGATGGTGTTGTATATCTCCTAGTAGGTTTGGGAGTTTTTTTGTTATTGGTCATTTTTTCAAACTCATGTTGGGTGAGTGTAATCTGAAGTATGTGCTCTGATGTTTTGGTAGGTGATTAGAATCAAATGTGTAGCTGTTTCCTACATTTCCTTGGCTTGAAAGCGGGGGCTGTCTCTGGTGGCCTTTCTGTATTGCAATACTCTGTTCGCTGAGTCTGTACCTAGTTAAGGCTGGTTTTGGTTCTCGTTTGGTTTTATTGCTAGATAGAACTACATTTGCTTTGGGTTTGGGTGTCTCTTTCCAGTATGTCAGGTAGCTTTCTTTTTGTTTTCTATATGGTTATCCGACTGGCAGAGTCCCTGGGCCAGCTGTTTGAGGGGGGCATCCCCCCTAGGTTTGCATTATGGTTGAGGGCAATGTTATGAAGCATATCTTGTTTGATAATTTAATTTAATTTAGATAATTTAAAACGATTTGAAACCTACACATTGCCCCGTAAAATTTAAATAATAAATAAATACATTAAACGTTAATTCATTCATTCCTTTGACAGAGCCCCATCACAGCTTTTTTTTGTAATACTACTCTTTTATAGATCGCAATAAAAGGCGCCAGAAGATCAGCCAGAAAATTGGCCAGGAGAAGAAAAGGTTGTTGGAAGAGCTCGAGAGATACAACCAACACGCTGACGCAAGCCCTGTGGACATGAGCTCTGTTGTGCAGAAGCTGTCCAACAAAGCTTCCCAGAGCATGATATGGCCTTGGCAGGAACAGAACGCAGGTATCTAAACTAATACATTAAGGTGTGTGTGTGTGTGTGTGTCTGTCTGTCTGTCTGTCTACACGCCAAGCCTCATTGCTCCTGATGTGCTGGTTGGTGCCTTGCATGGTTTCCTCTGCCATCGGTGTATGAATGTGTGTGAATGTAATGCACATCTATGTAAATATAAATGCACCATTTACCATAACAACACTGACTCCCATGCACTCACAGCTGTATGCTTTTGGATGCCAATGTCTCTTGCTCCATTTCACCTCTAAAAAAAACCACGACTAATCATGTTGTCATTCCTTCACAGATGGTGTTGATATCCTGACCAAGAAGCAGCTCTTTGACCAACGCATGCTTCTTTCGCGGCTGGTAGAGGAAAAGCACATCATTACAAAGGAGATGATGCAGCACCTTGCTTTCCTCAAGGACTCTCAGTCAAAGGTCCAGACACAGATGGACACCATTTCAATGAGCACACAGACAAGAGGTAAGTGAAAAATGTCAGGTGACTGCTATCATGTTAGTATTTTGTAACTAATCTATGTTTTATTTGTTGCTATGTATTTGAGATCTCTACTGTCAGAAAAGAACACTTTATATTAACGTCGTCTTTATAATGCGTTATAATGTGCTTATAAGGCATTATAACACTTATAATCATGTATAACAACATATAACCACGTTTATAACATAAGTGCTGGTCATAATGCATTATTATGCTCAGTGGAAGTATAAAGCACATTATAACGTAGGTGATTATAAAGACACATAGAGAAGTGCTGTAATGTCTGTCAATGCATAACAACCAATGTGTATTAAATGGAATAATGTCGTATAAGCATAAGCATCAATAATATGCATTATAAATGAGCTTATAATGCATTATAAAGGCGACCTTAATATAGTGTTATCGACAAAGTTTAGTGTGAACTTTATTCCACTCTTCATATACATTCTAGATTTTCCAAATGGATTGACAGAGGAGGGTTCCCAGGGCCTCATCTGTCTGCTGAAGCGAAGGTTTGAGGACCATAAACTACAACAGCAGACTGCAGCGAGAGCATACAAGGCCATTCTTGGACCAAGTCCAATGTTGTTGGAACAGGAGGTGGCGATGGAGGATGAAACACACTGGCAAGAACACAGCTCAGATGAGGATGAGGACGATGACGATTAGACAATGGAGAATCTCTACCAACTTATGACACCACTGCTATATCAAGGACAAGTAGTCATTACTCATAAGCATGAGTGACGGCTTTCGATGGTGACGTATATGTCGATCAGTGTCGGGTGGATTAAAGGAAAGGACAGCGAGAGAGACAGCGAGAGAGACAGAGAGAGACAGAGATGCACGATTGTCCAGAACCAGCCCAAAAGCCTCTGCCCGGGCCTGTACCTGCACCCCTATATCTCCATATATGGAGCTGGCCCGTTCTGACTGTTGACATCACTTCAGTTCATATTTGGGCATGCCTTGACACAAAAATCCATAGAATGAAGGGACAGAGAGAGACAGATACAGAAATCTTCATATCTGGGCATAAAAGGGACACAGAGTGGAACGGGTACTCTGACATGGGTATACGTGACTGCTATGTGAAGGAACGTTTGAAATGTTGAATTATTAGGTTAAGCTATTTGCTACATACCTACTTTATGTATGTAAAAAAGTAGTATTATGAAGTATGGTACAAGTTTCTATCTATAAAAGAAATACAGTTTTAACGATTTAGAATTATTCTGGATCCCTCTTTAGTTTCTCAAAGAGAAGAAAAGGGTCCCGCACACTGTCTTTCACTTATAGAGTAGTAGTTAACTACTACTCTATAAGTGAACCCTTTTCTTCTCATGAATTGCAGTTGGCTCCGACGCACCTGTCCTTGTAGGAGTGCACAAGGCCTTTTCGTTACGTAGTTTCTCAAAGAAATATAAATCATCTATCTGATGGAAAAAAAAGGTATATAAAATGTTACCACGTATACAGTATCATTATTTATTTTAAATTGTCAATTGCTTTCAATTTACTTAATCTTGGGCTATAGTGATATTAATACTAAATGCATCTGTGTATATGTATAATGTAATTTGTAAGTTGATTAGCTGTATACTGTGGTTACTTTGCACCACTTTTGATGCGTATGCACCGTCCCAGCATATTTTGATGCGTATGCACTGCCCCAGCAAATTATGTAATGACTACTTGTGCCTGATACAGCAGTGGTGCCAGATTACATACATGTATACATAGGATTTTGTTTTGTTTTGCCATGTTTTTTGTTCCTGCTATTTTGTTCCTGCTATCCTATTGTTTAAAACATGAGTAAAATTATGATTCTCATACCATGTTTGTCGTATGTTTGCCTTTTTCCTGTGACACATCTGCCAGGCTTATTGGCTGTCAACATTATGACACACTTAGGTGGTTTTCGGTGGATGCTGAAAGTGCTCTAGACATTATAAGATGTCTATCAGTCTATAATTGTATATGAACTAGGCATAATCTGTTTATAACACTAATTACACTTATAAAGCAGTTAATGACGTAGAACATCACATGTTGCTGGAGACTATACAGGCATTGTAGTTATAAATCATAAGGGTTCATTTTTTTAATGGTGCAACCACTCCCTTACGGAGATATGGGTGTCTGGCTGGGTATGAGCACAACAACATCATGGTTGTTTTTCACCACCTGTGTGCAACCTAACACACACGCACATATTAACTGTATATATATGATGATTTCGGGTGTACCAGTACAGTGACAGTACAGTAGAGGGACTGCCACACGGTAACTGTCATTTCTCAACCGTTTCGGACGCGGGGCAGCTTGCTGGAACTGGGGTTGGCACCTCAATGAGCCTTAAAGTGACTTATCACATCAATGCATTAGAGCAGTGACAACAATGAGTCCAATTACCCAATTATAATCTATCTATAAATGTGCCTTGTCTCTGTACGTGTTTATGTCTGGAATTCACATAACTCCAACCATCCACACCGACTTCAAATTCGACACACGTTCCACACCACCACAGGGAGTGCAGTGCTTGGCCTTGAGTGAGAGAGACAGAGAGATAGAGAGAGACAGAGATGCATGATTGTCCAGAACCAGCCCAAAAGCCTCTGCCCGGGCTATGTACCTGCACCCCTATATCTCCATTTATGGAGCTGGCCTGTTCTGACTGTTGACATCACTTCAGTTCATATTTGGGCATGCCTTGACACAACTCCATAGAATGAAGGGACAGAGAGAGACAGATACAGAAATCTTCATATCTGGGCATAAAAGGGACACAGTGGGTGTACGGGTACTCTGACACTGGTACCGGGTATTGCATAGCCAGGTGGGGCATGGATCTCCAACTTCCATCGTTACAGAGTAGATGCTCTACTTAAGGTCAAGTATATAAGTCATAGGCAAGTAATAAAGAATGTGTAATAAATACCTACTCATGAAGCATTATGCGTATAGTTATTGGTTATTAGTAAAACATTGCATGGATGCACCTGGGACGTATCCTCAGTGATGTATCCCAAGGTCATCTCTCGAACATCATACCCCTCACTCAGGCGACCCAGCTGGGGTGATCAAGTCCCAACTTACGTCCCAGTAGCTACCCTCAATCAGTCCCATTAGGGAAAACCCTGGGCCACACAATCCGTTGGAACTACTCCTGAACTACTCTGCCAGGGCTGGGAGGTACACTTCTGGCTGGAAGGATTAGGCTTTGTGGGTTGACTCCTCCTCCTACGTCTCACCAGGTCCACTCCTGCTCTCAGGCCCAGGACCTGTGCGTTTCACCAGAGTCCCAGCATCAGACACTTCATTCAGGAGTGGTGGGCAATGGTTAGAGTGTCCGCCCTGAAACTGGGAGGTCGGGGTTCGATCCCCGGCCGGGTCATACCAAAGACTGTAAAGATGGGATCCAATGCCTCCCTGCTTGGCACTCAGCATCAAAGGGTTGGATTGGGGGATCAAATCTACTATTCAAATGATTCCTGAGTGCGGCACGGCTGCAGCTCACTGCTCCTCACCGTTCCAAGAGATGGGTCAAATGTGGAGAACAAATTTCACTGCGGTAACGTGTGTGACAAATCAAACGACTTTGATGCAGACTCCACCCGAGCGATTAGGTGGTGCTGAGGCCTCACCGAGGGTTTGTTGGGCTTCCTCCTCACGGACGACACAGACTGGGGCACTAACCCATACTGCTCACCCGGGTGCCGTCTACATTCCAGCTGTCACCCGTCTCTTTGGTGGTCACCAGACTATACCTGGTTGTCACATAGTCTATTCCTATGAGTCACTATACATATACCATAGTTATAAATGCATTTTAAGTATATTCATAAAGCTTTTTAGATGGGATGCATAGCATGTGTTACCCTGATATATCAATGTCAAAGAAGTGTCAATATAGAAATATCAAATGGGCAGCCTATTACAAGAATATTAACAGTCTGTCCTAATTTCAGTAATGGAGAATATTCCTGCTTTTAATAACCATAATCAGTACCAAACCTGTCCAGTTGTACAGTAGGCCTACTGCATTTACCCATTTCTGTTGTCCTTTCCTGTACTTCTCTGACGTATATATACAATCAAATATGCGCTGGAATGGGAGTGAAACTGGTATACCAAAAGAGTTCATCCAGGTCATCAATATGTCCTTACACTATTACACTATTGCACTTATTACACTATTACACTACTATTACACTAATTACACTATTACACTATTACCCTACTATTACACTATTACATTAGTATGGATTAGTCTTGCTCAAGGTCACTTCAACACTAACTCTCTGGGAGCCTGGATCAAACCGGGTTACCTTCCAGTTTCCAGTAATCACACCTGCACTGGATGTGACTTAATTGTCCAATTCAACTAGGTATACTCTTGATGGGGATGTACATTCTGTGCTGGCATACATAGTTATGATTATGAAGAAAATGTATGTTCATTGCAGTTATTTTTGTTTCCAACTACTTTAGAAAGTTTGCACCACACTGTACAGTACACAGACAATAGCTAGAATATAGACAATAGTAGAATGATTATGGAGGCAAAACCAGGTTGATGACAACCGTCATGTTAACCAAGTGTACAGTCTAAGCTCCATGACTGCAGGAACAATAGCAAGGTCTTCACACATTCACAGGTTGAACTTGAAAATCTAACAATATGAGCAGTAGAACTGTAAAGACTTTTGAAATACTGTGTCCCATTTATTTAATTGTATGCATGGCGGGCCCCTTGCCAACACCTAGTCCTACTGAGCAAATGATGAGGCTGTGATTTATAAACAAATACTTTATTACAAAAGTTATGAAAATAAGAAAAACAAACAAAATAAATAGCAAATTGTGCAAATTCAAGAAAAAAAATAAATGTATAAACAAATACTTATGAAAACAAAAAGTTATGAAAATAGTGCAAATAAGAAAAATAAACAAACAAACAAAATAAATAGCAAATTGTGCAAATTCAAGAACAAAAAACCCCCCATTCAATTGGTGTTCTCAGTGGCCGTCTCAGTGGCCTTCAGCTGGCTGAGGATTCCCTCGGTTGGCTCCCACGTGTCTGCAAACTCTTTCTGGCTGAAAAACACAAAACAGATGATAGTTGTGAATAATACCAAGAAACTGGAGTATATTAAATCCTTCCACTGGCTCCCTGTGTCAAAGAATGTATTTCAAAGTAATACTGTTGGTATATAAAGCCCTGAATGGTTAGACGCAAAAAGTGGAAGAGTCAATTGATGCCCCACATCCCTGTGATTCACAGACACTGAATTAATTTACTTGGTTTACCTGACTGGGAAAGGTCTGCTTTCTGACCATAAAATCAAAAATTAATTTGGGGAAGCATTTTGTTTTTATGCACCACATATCTGGAACAAACTCACAGAAAACTGCAGGTCTGCTGCCTTTCCTTATTTTAAAACACAACTAAAGACATTTGTTTGCCTCTTTGATTGACATAATTTTCTCTCTTCAGCTCTGTAACTTTCTTTTCTTTTGTTTCCTTTGCTTGTTGAACTGTGTATAGACTGAATTGCCTTGTTGAAATGTGTTATACAAATAAACAGCATTCCCTTATAAATAATAATATATTTCTTGACTTTGAAATCATGTTAAGCATTTACATATTTCTTATGTTTCAAGAGCATCAATCACTTTACTCTGCAAGACAAGTAACTAACAAGTTAGAGAAACAAAGTTAAAGGGTTAAAGTTACCATGTGGGGCATGGAGCCCATTGAACCAAGGACTGCTTTGTGCCCTTTGGAAGAGGGAAAACAGGAAAAATAATCACAATTTTATTTTTGATTGGATAATGACTCCCAGCTTCTAAAATATTCACAACACATCAGAGATAATACGATTACTAGTCAACACTCATGCTGGAGAACAGGAGCCTCTACTCTCAACAGTAAAACGTTGTAAACAGGCCTGGTACACATCAGAGGTAATAAAATAAAATTCACACCTGTGTGAAGTGAGGGGCGCTCTTATCATCTTACAACATCAATTACAACATAATGTTTGTTTAAGCAACGGGTGCTAATGTTTGTTTTAGTCCTCAAAACAAACATTACATTTCTCTTTATTAAACAAGCATCGTTGAAAGACAAACATTAAAGCTGTACCGTATATAGGAGAAAAATTTAAGTAATTATACATGTTCAAAATACTGCTGCATTTCAGGCAGAAGGCAAGATTGAAAATAGTAGAGCAGATACTAACTTTTCTCTCACGAGTCTTTTCGGCAACAGACTTAATGGGCCAGGGGATCTCGGAGGACCAATGCGTGCAATCTGTGTGAGAGAGAGAGAGAGAGAGAGAGAGATTGCAGCACTGTTTTTTCCTTAAAAAAAAAAGAAAATCAATCAATAAAACATATTTATGTAGACAGGGTTCATTAGACAAACATAAAAAACCCACTATACCTAGAGAAAGAACATCGCTATACCATAAAATAAAATAAAAACATCTATAATTGCACTGTGTATAATTGCAAAGTCTGTGTGTATGTACGTGTGTGCATCTGTTCCACGCAACTTGAAAACCGCTCGCCACACCGACTTCAAATTAAACACACGTTCCACTACACCACAGGGAGTGCAGTGCCCGGCCTTGAGTCGGTCAGACCCACGGTTATCCAGAACCGTCACAAAATAACTCTGACCAGGCTCTGGACAGGGCCCAAATTAGCCAATTGATCACACCTAATCTCACCTATATCTCCATATATGGAGCTGGCCTGTTCCGACTTCACAATGATATTCTGACATCTGCATAGACTCCATATTTGGGCATGCCTGACAAAGAACTCAATATATGGGCATAACAGGGACACAGACATAATAACTGGGTGGACATGCATTTCCAACTTGCATCATTCCAAGTAGGCCAGCTCTAGGAATAAAAATTACAAGACACAACGGTACCAACGTTTCCAAAAAGTAGACCGATATCTGATAACACCATTAGACAGCAGCGTAATAGAATTCTGACTTACTTCTTACTACTCACACATTGCAAAACAACTCACTTGCCTTCCTGAACTTAACCAACAAGCGTGCTCAATTGAACATGAGAAGAAATTCCTCCTCAGCATCTTGAGAAAATATTATACAGCACTGCCTTTACAGATCACCAACCAACATCACAATGAACGGGTAAAGACTGGATGAAGTATAGGACTTCAGGTTCTTTGTGAGTGAGGATGGCAGCTCCACAAAGGAAATAAAAACAAGAATCAGCATAGCAACATCAGCCATGACAAGACTTGCCAGATCATAAAAATGGTCTATGGTCTAATTTAATGGAATAAATGGATGATCAAATGCAGGAGTTTTCACGACTCATCTAACTGTAACTAGGGCCGTCACCTTCCCCCCCGCACCTCACTGGTGCGAAACTCGGTAGGAAAAACGGGGTCGCTTACAAGTAACAGGTGCTCTTCACCATACTCTATGGTTGTGAGAGCTGGACACTCACAGCGGACAGAGAGCACAGGATACAGCCCTTTGAAAGCAAGTGCTTCAGAAGGATGCTTCATATTTCACATAAAGAACACCGGACAAACGATTACTAGTCAACACATGCTGGAGAACAGGAGCCTCTACTCTCAACAGTAAAACGTTATAAACAGGCCTGGTATGGCCATGTCACAAGACATATGTCCCTGCGAGTGAGAGTGAGCCTTTGGTCAGTAGATCTGTTAACATGTCCCAGATACCTAGCTTTGCTACACACAGATAACACATGGCCTGAGGAGAGATCATTATACCCTCTTGTCCTGCAAATCATTACAACACTCTTTGACATTCTATTTCTCATCAAATGCTGCACCATATTGTCAGCTCCAGAGACACCCTCTAGAGCGTCGCAGTCCCGCCCCCTACCAGGGCCCAGGAATTGATTCCCCGTTCATTTTCCTCATAGACTTTTCAAAAAGTATTTATTTAAAGACCTTTTAAGCCTCGTACAAAGCCAACTCGAGTTGTGAGAAATCATCACAACAGACGGCAGGTTACAACACTTATGTTGTTTTTCTTCTTTGTAATTATTTGTTTGGTCCAAAATATTATGTTTATTGTCATGATTTGTCACAACTCGAGTTGGCTTTGTCCGCGGCGTAACAGTCTTTAAGTAAATACTTTTTTTTTATTTCTATGGGAAAAATGCATTGGGAATCATTTCCTGGGCCTGGCATCGTCATGAAAGGGGGCGGGACTGCGACGCTCTATGGTGCAAGGTAATAGAGTATTACTCCTGTTCAGAGCTCAGAGCTTATGACCAAAGAGCTTTTCAGCCAGAGTAAGCTCTCATAGTCCCTTCATTTTTTACTAACATAACGTAGTGCATAATTATACCTGGCAGGAGTTATCTTTTTGTGGTCCAGGACAAGTTCCTGTCTGGGCAGAGCCAGTAGTACTAAAGCCATGAAGGCCCTATTTGACTCTACATGGCGATGTATGTTAATACAATATAACTTATACTATTTTGTCTCCCTGCTCTTATATTCAGACAAATATTGTCAAAGGTCGAGTCTCACCTCGACAAAGGATCTGACACAAATTTTGACTAGAATGTCAAGATTCAATTTATCCCCTGAGCAGACAGGCTATATTAACTCAATGGTAGAAATAGAAGCATGTGCACAGGAAACCAGGTGCAAATACAGGGTAAAAGAGGAGAATTAGGTAGTGCAGCTTTAATTATACAAATAATAATAATAATAGTTATTCATACCAGTATCTACATTTTTCACCTTCCTGTTCCCAGCTCTTTTCTTGGCCGTTTTCGTCACCGCAGGCCTGTATGGAGGAAAAGAACATAAATAAAGGCCTCTGGTCTTTGCATTGCAGGCCAGGTTCTCTGACCCCTTCCCACATTAAATGCCCTTAACAATAAAGATAATGTAATGTTTGTTAAGCATTACATCACCTAATCATAGCAACATGAGTTAGACTTTAATATATTAGCGCCTCTCAAGTGAGGGGTTATCTATTTCCATATGGGAACAGGACATTTTAACTGTAATGGCCTTGCCTAGATGCATGCCTGGGAAAACAAGTGTTCTTGTACCCAAAGACTGACCACCTATTCTGCATAGTGACGGTCAACTCTATTGCTCAGCATCTTCTATCCTGTATCGGCACGTACCGTTTAGTCCGTACCACCGCCGTCTTCTTCTTCTTCTCTCCTTCCCCATCTATGTTCTCTCCCTCCTCCTCTCCTCTCTCTCTATCCATGTCTTCCTCCTCTCTCGCCATCTCTCCCCCCTCCTCTCCTTTCTCTCCCCCATTGTCCTGTCTTCTCTCTCTATCCAGGTCTTCCTCCTCTCTCACCATCTCTAGACCCTCCTCTCTCTCCCCCCTCCTCTCCCCCTCCAGCTCTTCCTCCTCCTGTTCTCTCTCTCCCGACATCTCTCCCCCCTCCTCTCCTTTCTCTCTATCCATGTCTTCCTCCTCTCTCGCCATCTCTCCCCCCTCCTCTCCTTTCTCTCCCCCATTGTCCTGTCTTCTCTCTCTATCCAGGTCTTCCTCCTCTCTCGCCATCTCTAGACCCTCCTCTCTCTCCCCCCTCCAGCTCTTCCTCCTCCTGTTCTCTCTCTCCCGACATCTCTCCCCCCTCCTCTGCTTCCTGGTGCCCCCCCTCTGCAGCCGCCTTGTAATTGCATGCTTTTGGGGGGAAAATGGGAACAAACAAAAAAACATGGTATGTTAAAACATTTAAATCTGCTCCATCTGGGCATAATATAGGACCAATATAATGAATAGATATAATGAATGCTAGTCTAACCTACCTTTCAAAAAACCCTCAAACGTGACCAAGAGCACTTCCAGGACGTCCCTTGCCGCCTGAGGCAGTTTGTGGAATGGGAAACACATTTCCGCCCCCCATTCCGCACTCTTCCCTCGTTTCTTTTTCCCCATAAGGAGAAGAGGGACATATCCAAGGGCCTTCAATTTCTCCACCTTAAAAAAGAATATATATGTAAGATAGAGACCTACAAAATTACAACGCCTCGCATTGTGAGGCAGTATCAAACGATTGGTTTTAATCTTTGCAGCCCATAATAATAATCTCTGATAACATTTAGACAAAACATAGGATGTGCAGGTGCTACATTGTTTAATTTCTCTCATGTATAAGATCAGTTTGAACGTGTCTGGAAATAGTTAGATGCCTTTTGCCATGGTCCTTATTAGAGCTCACAGGAATTAATTTAGTTGAGGACCACACTGGTCTCCACAACAGTAGCGACATTTAACTACATTAAGACATCACAACATCAGGGTGAACATGGCCAAATAATAACAAATATAACAAAAACCAAACTAACTCGAACTAACTACGAGAGCACATCACTGCATGCCTGGCTGACATCTCACAGTGGATGTCCTCCAACCACCTCAAGCTGAACCCAGACAAGACTGAGCTTCTCTTCTTCCCAGCTAAGTCCTGCCCTATGCGGGAGCTAACTATTTCCGCCCTGGTAACGTCTGTCCCAACAGCCAGGAACATTGGTGTTGTCCTGGACAGTCAGCTCTCGTTTCAAAACTCACATCACAGCTGTCACTCGATCCTGTAGGTTCACACTCTATAACATACGACAAATTAGACCGTTCCTCACCCAGGAATCAGCCCAGCTCCTAATCCAGACAACAGTCTTGTCAAAACTCGACTATTGTAACTCCCTCCTTACTGGCCTACCGGCATGTGCACTTAAGCCTCTCCAACTGATCCAAAATGCTGCAGCTCGCTTTGTCTTCAATCAGCCAAAATTCTCACATGTCTCACAAAACTCAAAGCAACCAAAGTTATGGCTCCCCCATATCTTGCAAGTATGATTGATCCCTACAAACCCTCCCGCGCACTCAGGTCAGCCAACGCAGGGAAGCTGGAAGTACCCTCACTAAAAACGCCGGGACAACGCTCCACACGTCCCAAACTCTTCTCCCTTCTGGCTCCAAAACTGTGGAATGCACTTCCCGTTGCAGTCAGAACTGTAGCATCACTCCCAATCTTCCACCGTAGTCTGAAAACCCACCTTTTCAGACTCCATCATGGCACCCTACCCCCTTAGATAGCATCTTTGTAGACTTACAAAGCATTTGATACAGACTTATTGCATGTTATGTAGACAGCACTATAATTGCATTGTATGTAGTCATAGCACGTCATAGTACATATGTATAGCATAGTAGGCCTATAGTATATATGTATAGTTTCATTATATAGATATTCCACTGTTATGTTCTTAGCTTACGCACGTTTCATGATAAATGCTTTTTATATATGTGATGTATTCCCATGTTTTTTTGTTCTTGCTAAATGCCTAAATTGTAACTCTGCCGAAGCATGTCATCATGTAGCTCTGGTCAGTGCTACTAAGCTAAAACAACATTTAAGTCAACAAACCCAAGTCCCTAAACAAGACAAACATTCGTTTAACGGCTTTGAAAAGTTAACACTTCTGGGTCCATTTGTTGGGTCTACTGTATATGTGAAAAGGCCCTTTGAAGAGATTGGGCCAACTGGAACTTGAAAAGGCTAACGAAAATGGACAGAAAGAAAGAAAAATAAAATTGTATCACCTGTATGTACGAGCGGTCAACAACCTTCGACTGGTTGCCATCGGCTATGTTTTTTTTGGCCCATTCATCAGCCCGAGCCCGGAACTCTAAAACGTCCTTGGTGTGCCTCTCTTTATGTGCCAAAAGCTGGCCACACTGTACAAGTGAGAAAGAGCCAGAATGAGAGCGCTACAAGAGAAAGAATACAGTTCCAAATGATCTGTGATACTTTTCTAGATTTTAAATACACTAAATAGGTATGCTGTTGAGTTAATGCACCACATGTTTTAATCATATTAAAGGTAGGGTGGTAGAAAACAGGAAAATGTCAATGGTCAGGTTTCCCAAAGAGATCCTTACATGCTGTATAATTATATGTATGTATGTGTGTTGTGGTGGTCGCTCTCTTTCTCTCTCTCAGTATCAAAAGCAAGCGCGCTCTACACAACAGACTGAGACGAGAGAGAGAACATGGCCAAATTAAACACACGTGTTTGTAGCTCAGCATCACATTTAACTTTAGTTCATTTCGCATATACCTTATATTTTTATAAGATGATTGGATCATTCATGAGTACATTTTATAAATGTCGGGTGCACGTGCCACTCTCTCTGTCGCATAATTAATATAGTATTATAGCCAGTGTGAACACTGACATCCACTTGTCATCTATTTTTAAAACTATACTGTAAAGGTTATAGTTATAGTAAAGTTATAGTATAGTATAGTTATAATGCTTTGCTTCGCTGCGAACGGTGTAAGGGCGCTCCAGGTCACTCTTTCAAAGGCCTTCGTAGGACAGGTCTGCGTATAGGCTAAGAAGGCTTTCAGGAAACAGTTTTGCCGCTACAAAGGGCCTCTATGAATGTGAATGTGAGCTACAATTTTTCTCAAATCGCTTTGGGAAACCCGTGCCAAAGTCCATTGTCTGGCCACAGCAATAAAGCCATAAGTTGTCATTAATGCAATGCTAGTGGAGATGCTGCCGTTTTCATGAATTAATAACAAAATATGGATAATCTCAATAACCATAGTGACAGTTGAATACTAACAGACTCGATATCCAATTTTAGCAATAATATGATGCAATTTATAAAAAAGAGTCCAATTATATTTCAACAGGTACCTATCCATCAGTTGAGAGATGTTTAGAAAATACAGAATATAATGACCATTGGTGAATGCTTGGTGTAATAAATAAATGTTTTTTTTTTTGGGTTTTTTTAATAACTCATCACAGTATTTCTCAACAAAGACTGGGGTATTTAATGCCAAAATGTAAGTTCATTTGAACGTATAATGGATGTTCTGGTCATATTAATGTATGAAAATGGGGATTGGCTATCCTGTATGACCTACCTCTGGAACTGGGCAGGATCTATGCCCACATGCCACTTTGGCTTTGCAATGAGGGCATGTGCGTCGGTTCGGCATTCTCACTTTTTAAGGGAAAAACAAAACAAACAAAACAAAACATACTTAAAGCAGCACTATGTAAAGAGTTGTTATGAATAGCATGCAATTTTATTAATACAATATAACTCATACAACGAACTCAATTGGAGTGGTTGCATTTGGTCTTCTTGTAGTGTGTAATGCATGTTGTACATTGTAAACAAAAGGAGCTTTGGATTTAAAAGAAGGTTTACAGTAACGTCAAATTGCAGCTGCTATTGCTAACTTGCGTTGTTGTCCAGAAGCCCTCTCACACTAGCAGCTAGTATGCTAAAGCTAGTTAGTTAGTTCTAACCATAGTGTATATATATCTTAAATATCTATATACTCTAACGTTCTAACCTGTATTAGATCACATGGCCCCATCATTTAACGTGAGGTAAAAAAAGAAAAAAGACGGACACAAAAAATACATTGATATCGTGACTTTGTTACAAACATATAATCTTACCTTTCCCCAGCCAACGAAGGAGTAGAGTTGTGCTTGAAATGTACTGTAATTCTGCAAACTGTACCTGTCCTGTGGCTACTGTAGCCTACCTGTAGTCAAACAAGCGAATGCTTCCGGGTTCCGGTTTTCGCCCAAAATTAAAATAAATTAAATAATACAATAAAAACATCAATATCTACATATTCCGTGTGGATTTCAAATATAAGGTTATTAACCCATGCCCACTGATGTTACAATTATGTACGGTCGATCAACTAATAATAATAATTATTATTATCGTGGTCTGGGAGCGAAGTCTGTTAATTTCGTTGAAAAGTTACGTGTTGCTCATTTCATATCGACAGCACCTGGAAGAGTGGATTACGTCTGCATCCAAAAAAATTAAGTGCTTACCCTATGGATGTTAAAATGCTTTGCGGGCCCGCAGAATTAACCATATCTTCCGTGTTGTTCAATTAAAAAGCATTTTAATCCGATCGATGGCCATTTCTTCCTATTTCTTTCAACTACGACCCTATCGTTTAGTAGGTGTACTGCATGCTGATACAGTGAACGTTCTTTTAGAAAGTTGCGTTCGATCCGATTAAAATGCTTTTTATTAAACAATACGGAAGGAACGGGTACTTCCGTGAGCCCGTCAAATATTGTAACAATTATGGCCTTGGGATAAGCCTAAAGATGAACGTTTATGTAGAAGTAAGGGCCAAATGTGGAGGAAGTAAACGATGGCTTCATAGCCATGCCCAAATATGTATTACAGGCGGAGCCTTAAATGTTATAAAATTAATTACAAAAAGTCAATAACAATTATGTTTATTAAAATACAATACCATACATACATAAAAATGCACGACAGAAGCGATATCAGCTTGGATCGTTTCATTTTTTTTAATTTTTTTAACCTATAGGTTTCAATGGTGGGCATAATAGTACGCTATGAACGGACTTGCGGTGTGGGTTTTTTTTTAAGTCACGTGACATCATCCGGGACACGAATCCATAGGTTTCACTGGTGGGACTTTTAGTATGATATGAACGGACTGCGGTACCTACTAGTATTCTATGAACGGAACGGCAGTGTACCAGTCCGTTCTATTTCAACGAGTTGGCCTGCGACCAGGTTGCACACACATACACACATGCACTACAGCCGTACAGCGAGTCATCATATCATGATAAGAGAGATGATTACAAACTACAAACAACAACCGGCATTGACAGGGCACTGTAATCCTGGACACTGCAGTTCATTGCAGAGAGGCGGGCTGGCGGGGGCATCTTTGTAATATGTCTCAAATGTCCACACAATGATTATAATCAAAATAGTAAAGTCAGGGCTGCCATATTTCAGAAAATGTCAAGAGTGAGACTCTAGTGTCTTAATGTGGCTTAATTGGCTTTTTTTAATGTAAATTTGGCCCGTTTTAACGTTGATATTTAACCTTAACACTGATGTCTTCACCTCCATGCCAGCTGCTCTCCCTGCACTGACAGCCTCCTCATGCTTAAAGTAGAAATGAAAAAGATATCTACCTATCTATCCATGCTCCTCAGACCCAGCCAGCCAGCCAGCAAGCCACACACATAGTACTCAGACCCAGCCAGCCAGCCACACACATAGTGCTCAGACCCAGCCAGCCAGCAAGCCACACACATAGTGCTCAGACCCAGCCAGCCAGCAAGCCACACACATAGTGCTCAGACCCAGCCAGCCAGCAAGCCACACACATAGTGCTCAGACCCAGCCAGCCAGCAAGCCACACACATAGTGCTCAGACCCAGCCCGCCAGCAAGCCACACACATAGTGCTCAGACCCAGCCAGCCACACACATAGCTCCGTAAGGAAGTGGTTGCAAAAAATCTTCAAAAAACTGAAGAGGCTACTGGACATTGGAGAACCTGATTTGGACATGATCTGATGCAGGACAATGTCACTATGACAGAAAGAGAAGATGGGTCTGGCCACATTCATTTACCCCATAATCTCAGTGGAAATTGGGGAATATGTCAGAAAACTGGAATGTGGGAAAATTCCTTATTTTTACATTTTCTTAGTTCAAACACATCTGTGGGCTCTCTCTCTCTATGAACAGAAACAAGTCGCGATGCGGCCCCTCCCCCTTCACTTCACTTCACACACACACACACACACACACACACACACACACACACACACACACAACTTTGTCCCTATAATGTGCACGGGCTATGGCACCGTTCCATTTCCTCATATCACGCAAGAGACGCCACACACCAGTATAGAAGAGAGATAGTCACAGGTCACTTACTCACTTGTTGTAACTTGTGGGGGCTATATTGTCTTCCATGAAAAATATTTCGAAGCGATGTTAAACTCTGCATGGCTCTTTTTCATGCGTCACACAGTCAGGGACCCTGCTGACGATTTGGTCCACTGTTTACCCTCCTGCATATATCAGCACTGAATGCAGATCGGCTATTTTACCGTTTGTGAGGACGCACACATGAGCGTGCGTTATTACGCGGCGGAGCCGCAGAGAAAAATGTTATTTATCATTATAATGCGTGTGAAATGGCATGTGTGGCGTGGTGCGTGGTAAAGGGTTAAATTGCGTGACTGTCACACTCAAAGGTTGAGACATGGCAGCTCTGGGTTTGCCATCTACTGCTAGCCAGGGTCAGAGGTCAAAAGGCAGAACACGAAAGTTGTTCGACATGAGGAGACGCATATGTCTATCCAAGTTTTATTGTTGACGATCAAACGGAGCTATACCTGTTCAAAGTTTGCATTTTCCATTGAGTGCTATAGCGCCACCCTTTGGCCAATGGCCGTGGGCTTTGAGTTCTCACCGTTTCACATACCTGTCTACCATTGCCAAGTTTCACGAAAACCGACTGCACATCTCATAATATTATTTTTATCAGGCACGTGCATAGGCTTCAGCCCATCCTTCAGCCCATCCTTGCTACAGTACATCTGCAAAGGTGAGTGAGTGAACAATAATATTGTTCAATAAAAATGGCTTTTATAATATTCTTGCCAAGTTTTATTAGCCTTTAGTCTTGAACCTAAAGGAATAAATTAACTTTCTTATTATACGTGAGAAAAGGATATCCTACAGATTGCTACTTATTAACCAGTGGATCCATCGGACAGAATAAGATTATCTACATCATCACGTCATCACAGATTAAATGGGCGTGTATGATCTATGCGAGGCGGAACCTACATGGTGGAAACGCTTGGTAAAGAGGGAGTCCGTTGACTGTCAGGTTCATGAGCTATTCCTTTTTAATATATTTCACTTGAGTGCTATAGCGCCACCCTTTGGCCAATGGGCTTCATGTCTTCACCGTTTGGCATAGCCCTCTATACCATAATGCCAAGTTCCGCGAAAACCGACGGGTTCAGCCAGAACTGCTATTTTTGGCTAAAGGAGAAGAAGAAGAAGATGAAGAAGAAAATATAGCTGCAAGCAGCGATAAGACGGGGTCAAGCAATATAATTATGTGATCGGCCCCCGATTTCTGATCACGTTGACCGGTATGAACTTCAGCTACAAAGATGCACAGTGTAGCTTTGCATCTGCCAATGTGAACGCAGCATTATTTTTATATATTTTTTATCCCACGTTTTTTGTAACCCATTTTTCACCTCTGTGTCAATGATCTAATGTGATCCTGGGCTCTACACACCCTCCGCCAACCTGGGGAGAGCAACGGACTTGAACTCTTGAGCTTCCTTCATGCCTGAGTGTCCAAGTTGCTCCTTACACCTTGACATGGGGGAGTTTCCCTGGTTGGACGTAGCGTGTGGAAGGAACACGTTATTCCAACCAGTTCCTTTCCCCTCCATCAGGCGCCCCGGCTGGCCAGGGGGAGGTAGTTTAGACCAGGATTACTGCATGTTTTTTGTGAGGGTACCTACCCTAGGGCAGTGTTTCCCAACCTTTTTTGCTCCAGGGCACACTTTTCATAGCCTAAAAATATCGGGGCACACCTAGGCCTATCTATATACATATACATACATACAGTGTTGGGATTAATAAAGTGACAACTTTTACAATATCTCCATTACCATTATCCAAATTAATTCCTTAATCCTTTTCCTTGTCTTTATTATGGGCCATCTTGTGAAAGCTGCATGCTTTTATTGTGAAGGGTCTCAGTTCTCACAGCCTGCATATTTCCACGTGCTAAAAATAGCTGATCGACAAGCTCACAACGTGTTGCGTCCACAACGCGTTGTGAGCTTGTTGATCAGCCATTTTCAGCATGCAAGCATAACACGTGTACGACGAAGAATAAATCAGGCATTACTGCGCTTCTGTGGAGGGAGGGAGATATATTTTGTTGGACGAGGCGATCATGTTTGGACATCTATGGACAGCTATTTTGACAGCTATTCTTCGTGGCACATTATGTTTAATCACAACAACGTCACGTTTACTTTAGCTCCTCAATGTTTGGGTCGGGACATGTATGTGTCTGCTGTCTACGTGCAAATGCGCTCTGCGCGCTCCTGTCTTTCTGGAGGGAGCGAAATGTAGCGTCTTCTGCATGCATCTAACCATTAACATTTCAATGGCCGAGGGTCGTTAGAGTCTATTGTTCCGTGTTGTTGTTATCGCACGTCTAATGGTTAGACGTGTGACAACGCAACAATAGGAAGCCTGCAGCCCAGTAGCTATAATATTGCTTTCGGGGGAGGGTTAGTGTGCCGCCTGATTTTGACAGAAAGTAACACTAACTTAGTGTTACTTTCTGACAAATCAGGCGGCACACCTGGACAGATCAAACGGCACAGTAAAGTGCCGCGGTACATAGGTTGAGAAACACTGCCCTAGGGGACACAAGGAGAACATGTTGAGGGTACCTACCCTAGGGGACACGGGGAGAACATGTGAGGGTACCTACCCTAGGGGACATGGGGAGAACATGTAAACTCCACACAGAAAGGCCCTTTTTCCAACCCCGCCTCGGGTATGGGCACTGATGACGTGGAGGAGGGAACACGCCCTCAGCACCCACAGCGTCCCCAGCGGGAATCGAACCCAGGACCTTCTAGCTGTCAGGCGACAGCACTACCAACTGTGCCACCGTGCCCCGAACGCAGCATTTTTGTGGACAGCTATTTCTGATCACACCGTTTATGGTGCTTAGGTTTCCCCCAGGTGTGGTGGAGAACAGTGTTGTTTTTGTTTTACTCAGTCTCTTGAATAGTTTATTTAGTTTTAGTCACATTTTAGTCACCTGGAATGTCTTAGTGTTAGTCTAGTTTCAGTCGACTAAATCTAGTTGATTTAGTCAAACAAATTTTATTTTGGCGGGCCGTCGTAATCATTGTTTTTCTGGGTGCCTGCCATGCAATGGCAGAAACACAGGTTGAAATCCGCAACACATATTTAACTAGAAACAACATTTCAAGATTTTTTTCTGGGTGCCTGAAGCTCGCCAAGTCTGTGCAGCATTTGAGCCACGGACCACCATTTGATGACATTTAGCCTCTCAGAAGGGTCCATTTGTTTACATGTGAGCCAGGTCTCCCCATTGACTTTCAATGGGGTATTTTGTCTGGGTTTATTGCGCATTATTAACCCCTGGCCTACAATTAACGGAAAAAACTGAATTAATATAAAAATCTAAACCTCCCGTTAACGGAAAAAACTGAATGACAATCAATATCAGTTATCGCGGGTTCAAAAGAGCAAAAATTTATATTTTTTCGCTAATATCACTAATGTTGGATGTAATTTACCAAAAAATGGCCAAAATCCGCGTGATCGTGCGCTATCGTGCACGCGCGCCGTCTATGTGCGTCGCTGTAAAAAAATTGATATTTTGCGATCTTTTGGGGTTGATTTGAGGTTAATTTGACTTAGTTATGAAAAATATAGCATTAGCTTAGCAATCCGGACCAGCCAAGCTATTGACTAGGGTCAAAATACTACAGGATGTTGTTGATCGTTGAACCGGAAGTGACTTAGGAAGATTCGTCTATTTTGGCCAAAATCAGCATAATGGTGCTTTCCCGCCATCTGGTGGCGATTCGAGAGAATACACTATCAATGAAAAAAAAAAAAACATCTTTTCAAACGACCAGATCTTTCTTGTATGTTAAAACGATGAATTAAAAAAATGCCAATTTGTTACCCAAACAAAAAAATTGGGATTGTCAGTCCAAGTGTTACGTTGCCACCAATATTATAATGCTAACATGCTAACAACCTAATACTAACATGCTAACATGCTAGCATGCTAACATTTTAATGTTAACATGCTAATGCTAACATGCTAACATGCTAATACTAACATGATATCATGCTAAAATGCTAATGCTAACATGCTAATGCTATCATGCTAACATGCTAATGCTAACATGCTAACATGCTAATACTAACATGCTAATGCTATCATGCTAACATGCTAATGCTAACATGCTAATGCTAACATGCTAATGCTATCATGCTAATGCTATCATGCTAACATGCTAATGCTAACATGCTAATGCTTACATGCTAACATGCTAATGCTAATATGCTAACATGCTAATGCTAAGATGTCTGAGCTGTAAGGGTCCATTTGGTTTCGTTCAGGGGGGCGGCCCGGTTCCGGCGAGCCGCCCTACTTATGAAACGGTCGAGAAATGACAGAGTTACGTGTTTCCCCAATTTTCTCCATTGACTTTCAATGTGTGTGTGTGCGTGCACATGTGTGCATGTGCGTCCGTGTGTGCGCGTGTGTGAGAGGTGGTCAACTTGGTCTAAGTGCATGGAGCAAGTTTCAAGACTAGCATGTTGCAAACAAAAGTTATAGCTGTGTAAAGGCCAGCCAATAGGAATACAGAGGGGCGGGGCTTAAGCAATTAAGCCATTACAGCTTGTTCCTCTTGATGGTCTACTGTAGCATGTTGTAAACAATAGTTGGAGCTGTGTAAAGGCCAGCCAATAGGAAGACAGGGTTTGTGTGTGTGTGTGTGTGTGTGTGTGTGTGTGTGTGTGTGTGTGTGCGCGTGTGTGTGTGTGTGTGTGCTCAGGGGGGGCGGCCCGGTTCTGGCGAGCCACCCCGCGTCTGAAACGGTTGAGAAATGACAGAGTTACGCGTTTCCCCAATTGTCTCCATTGACTTTCAATGTGTGTGTGTGCGTGCACATGTGTGCATGTGCACGCGTGTGCGTGCGTGCGTGTGTGAGATGTGGTCAACTTCACCTTGAATCATTAACAATGTATCATTTTCAGCTGGGCCAGTCTATGCAAATGCACCACTATTGAAAGTTAAAAGCACACTGACTCAATGAGAGGATTTGTTCAGACATACGGTCCGAACAAATTGCTCTAGCGCAAAAAGTAAAAGTCAAATGCAATTTTTGTTTTCGCCGTGAGTGACCCGAGACATTGAGGTACGCCGTGGGCGATCGTGGTATTGGTACGATAAAAAACGTGGTTATAAGAGCGAGTTAAGAAATTGTGTTTGTGGTGAAAAAATTGCTGACTCATTCAGGCAGTTAACATTGAGTTTTATGACACATTATGATGGTACACCTGTCACTTTCAGGGCTGTAGTTCACGTACCGTATGAATCTGGGCTGTGGTTGTGACATTGGGTGAAAGAGGACGAGTGTGGCTACAAAATTACCGAAACCCATGCGTGTAAAGTTCATATTTTGGCCGTGAGGACGATTTGTTCGGAGAATTTCGCTACAGTCTTCACAGTGGCCTCTCCCTCTGACCCGCTCTCTCTCTGGGCGTGCGACACTCTAAGTCGAGATTTTTGCTCAGACCAAACACACTTTGAACTGCGATAGCGGGCAAACCGTGCAACGTATTTGAATTCCGTCTGAACCACAACAAAGTCGATGGCCTAGTGTGCTGTTTGAGGTTTAAATCGTGTTTCTACGTAACAATATGCCAGAGTAATGTGGCTCCAAAGTAACGTGTCGTTTTCTGTTTTTACCCGCGTTTCCCCATTGACTTTGCATGGGGCATTTTTCGAGTTGTTTAGTGGGACCACAAAGAAAAGCACAAGCACACCATTCCCGGCCGAGCCGCACGTTTCGATGTATATATTGTGGGGATTTGGTAAACCGTGCGGCCGGCCATAGCGGTCAAAGTTTCGGAACATTTACGATTATTATTACGACTAGAAACAAAATTTCAAGAAATTTTACTGGGTGCCTGAAGCTCGCCAAGTCTGTGCAGCATTTGAGCCACGGACCACCATTTGATGACATTTAGCCTCTCAGAAGGGTCCATTTGGTTACATGTGAGCCAGGTCTCCCCATTGACTTTCAATGAGGTATTTTGTCATAGTTCATTGCGCATTACGTTGCCACCAACATTCTAATGCTAACATGCTAACATGCTAATACTAACATGATATCATGGTAAAATGCTAACATGCTGCTAACATGCTAATGCTAACATGCTAATGCTATCATGCTAACATGCTAATGCTAACATGCTAATGCTATCATGCAAACATGCTAATGCTATCATGCTAACATTCTAATGCTAACATGCTAATGCTAACATGCTAACATGCTAATGCTAGCATGCTAATGCTATCATGTTAACATGCTAATGCTAACATGCTAATGCTAACATGCTAACATGCTAATGCTAGCATGCTAACATGCTAACATGCTAATGCTAACATGCTAATGCTATCATGCATACATGCTAATGCTAACATGCTAATGCTATCATGCTAACATGCTAATGCTATCATGCTAACATGCTAATGCTATCATGCTAACATGCTAATGCTAACATGCTAATGCTATCATGCTAACATAGCATGTAGTTGGGCTACTAGGGCCTGTGTGTATTCCTGTGTAGACCTATGCATTTGGCTTCCCACAGGTTCTGAGTTGCTGATCAGGTGCATTGGGAGCACCTGGCCAGTGTTCCCAAGGTGCACTATAAATGGCTGGGCGTTGGCCACGCTCAGTCTCTCTCTCCTTCCATGAGAGCAGCAGCATCTTTGCACCATTCAACACCCCACACTACACCCACCACACATCCACTCACTTACACTACTGATCTACTGAATAACACCTTAGAACAGTAGTATTGTTTGTTTGATTCGTATTAAGTTTGTTATAATGTAAATAAATATTGGTTTGTGCACTTTTAAACAGCCGTGTGTCTTCCTCCTTTGTTATGGCCCAAGAGCCAGGTCGTAACATGGGGGCTCGTCCGGGATATGAACCCGGGACCTCTCGCACCCCAAGCGAGAATCATACCCCTAGACAACATGGGGGGCTCGTGATTTGAACTCGGATTGGTTGTGACGTTAACAGGTAAAGTAACTAACTTCCTGTTTTGTTTGAACTTGTAGATTACTAAATTTGTCATAATATTTTGGCATTAGGAGGAGGTGCACGGTAGTTAAAGTGTTTTGGTGGTAGTATTTGTTGGTTCAGTTTGGTTATGTATATAAGATATTTGGTTTGATGCTGGTCATGTCATGTGTATTTGCTATAGTGTTAGAAGTTAGGATGGGTGTGACAAGTGTGTTTTGTCTGAGGCTTGGTGGTCCCTGCATAGGATTAATGGTGTTTCCCCCTGTGGGACTCGCTGTATTTTTTTTTTAATTTGTTGATTTGTCTTTGTAGATACTGTTCCACACAAGATGGGACAGGGTGGTACCACTGGGATGCCTTGTCGGTATGGGGGACTCAGGAGGGCCACTGAAGACCAGGGCAAGTGAGTCAGTTTAGTTTTTGGTTAGGCAGCTGAGGTAGGGGGATCACCGCACCTGTAGGCACGCCTGTCATATCTGTCCTGGCTTTGCAGGGTTGGAGAGAGAGCATTTGTTTGTTAGTTTTTGTGTGTTGATTAATTGTGAATTAATTGTCAATTGTAATTGTGAATTGTAATTCACTTGTCCTCATAGTTTTCTGTCTGAAATGGTTGGTCCATCATTTTGTTGTCAGTACGTATGTATCTTGTGAGAGCTCCGTGTGGGAGCTGTTTAAAATTGGAAATGGCAGGAGTAGTCTTCACCAGGCTGGTGCAGCTGGGAGACAATGTTGTATCTGTCAGGCTGTAGATGGTTGGCGGTGTAGATTTTGGTTTTATCCTGTCTACTATGTGATTTGTCTCATCAGGCCGTAATGGCTAAGAGGCAGTGTTCGTTTCCCCTGTCCTTCTGACACATGGGTCGGTTGGGGAGGTGGGTTTGGTCAAGGGCAATGCTGGATGGATAGGTGTGGGGCTTTGTGCGCACACTCCCGGTGAACTGGGAGGAGCCTCCACCCTCTGTTTTATTCAGGTTGGCCTTATTAAAGGGTACTGAATGACTGGATTTTGTATGTTGGATCAGAAAATGTCGTGAGGGAGAGTTATGTTGGACAACATGAACTGTGTTTTGTCGTTTTCAAATCTGGCCTGTTTCTGTCTTGTATCTACCTTATATCCCTGTTCCTCTATTCTTAAATGCTTCAAGAATACCGGTAATCTTAGTTGCTGATAGAAGGCCTGGTGTGCTGGGTGCAGATTGAATTGGTTGGGCTGAAATTAATTTTGAGTAATTGTCTTAATGTTGGTTTATAGTAATCTTAGGTAAACTATGTCTGGTACGTTGGTTACATTGGTTTGGTTAAGTTGGTTTGGCAAGTGTATGGTTTGCGCAGATTCCCATCCTTAAAAATAATAAATGATGAATTGACTATAGCACTTTTGTGTTATTGCTGATTGTTAAAATGTGTATGTCTTTGTTTGCCTTGTGGTAAACTGGTCACTGGTGTGTCAAAGCTGGCAGCTTTAGGTGGTGAAACGTCATGCCACAGTGTGGTAGTTTTATATGCTGGGGGGGACGATGGTCTCAGCTGGCCTTCCGCCTCTGAGAGGTGGAGCTCCAAACAAGCTGGTGCTGTTGTGCATTAGGGCTAGAGCTGACGGTTACCTGCCCCTCAGCCAGATAGCTGCCACGGTTAAAAGTATTTTAAACTTCAGCAAACACATTTTGTGCTCTATTTTGTATTTGTATTGGTTTGCTGTTTGCATCTAAATTAGGGGGGGGGGGGGTAAGTCTGCGCAAACGGTTCGGTTTGGTGTGGGAAAAACAAACATCAGTCAAACAGACTTTGGTCACATTTTCGAAGTAATATGATTTTCTATGCTAAATGATATTTTGGTTATTGGATGAGATGGATTGGATGATGGATGAGTGTCTCGGTCCCTTAAGGGTCCTCGCTTTGTAGGGGGAGGGTGTCACAGCCCCTGTAGTTGGGCTACTAGGGCCTGTGTGTATTCCTGTGTAGACCTATGCATTTGGCTTCCCACAGGTTCTGAGTTGCTGATCAGGTGCATTGGGAGCACCTGGCCAGTGTTCCCAAGGTGCACTATAAATGGCTGGGCGTTGGCCACGCTCAGTCTCTCTCTCCTTCCATGAGAGCAGCAGCATCTTTGCACCATTCAACACCCCACACTACACCCACCACACATCCACTCACTTACACTACTGATCTACTGAATAACACACTCCACCTTAGAACAGTAGTATTGTTTGTTTGATTCGTATTAAGTTTGTTATAATGTAAATAAATATTGGTTTGTGCACTTTTAAACAGCCGTGTGTCTTCCTCCTTTGTTATGGCCCAAGAGCCAGGTCGTAACAATGCTAACATGCCAATGCTAACATGCTAATGCTAACATGTTAACATGCTAATGCTAATATGCTAACATGCTAAAGCTACCATGCTAACATGCTAACATGATAATGCTATCATGTTAATGCTATCATGCTAACATGCTAATGCTAACATGCTAATGCTAACATGCTAATGCTAACTTGCTAATGCTAACTTGCTAATAGTAACATGCTAATGCTAACATGCTAATGCTATCATGCTAACATGCTAATGCTAAGATGTCTGAGCTGTAAGGGTCCATTTGGTTTCGTTCAGGGGGGCGGCCCGGTTCCGGCGAGCCGCCCTGCTTCTGAAACGGTCGAGAAATGACAGAGTTACGTGTTTCCCCGATTTTCTCCATTGACTTTCAATGTGTGTGTGTGCGTGCACATGTGTGCATGTGCGTTCGTGTGTGCGCGTGTTTGAGAGGCTTGAATCATTAACAAAGTATCAATTTCACCTGGGCTAGAGCTAGTCTATGCGAACGCAAACACTATTGAAAGTTAAAACCACACTGACTCAGTGAGAGAACGTATGTCCGAACAAATTGCTCTATCGCAAAAAGTAAACGTCAAATGCGATTTTTGTTTTCGCCGTGAGTGACCCGAGACATTGAGGTACGCCGTGTGCGATCGTGGTATTGGTACGATAAAAAACGTGGTTATGAGAGCGAGTTAAGAAATTGTGTTTGTGATGAAAAAATTGCTGTCTCATTCAGGCATTTAACATGGAGTTGTATGACACATTATGATGGTACACCTGTCGCTTTCAGGGCTGTAGTTCACGTACCGTATGAATCTGGGCTGTGGTTGTGACATTGGGTGAAAGAGGACGAGTGTGGCTACAGAATTACCGAAACCCATGCGTGTAAAGTTAATATTTTGGCCGTGAGGACGATTTGTTCAGAGAATTTCGCTACAGTTTTCACATTGGCTTCTCCCTCTGACCCGCCATCTCTCTCTGGCCGTGCGACACTGTGAGTCGAGATTTTTGCTCAGACCAAACACACTTTGAACTGCGATAGCGGGCAAACCGTGCAACGTAATCGAATTCCGTCTGAACCAGGTTTAAATCGTGTTTCTTCGTAACAGTTTGCCAGAGTAATGTGGCTCCAAAGTAACGTGTCGTTTTCTGTTTTTACCCGCGTTTCCCCATTGACTTTGCATGGGGCATTTTTCGCGTCGTTTATTGCGAATTACGTCGGCACGGTAACCCGAAACGGAAAGAAAAGCAGAAGCACACCATTCCCGGCCGAGCCGCACGTTTCAATGTATATATTGCGGGGCTTTGGTAAACCGTGCGGCCGGCCATAGACGTCAAAGTTTCGTGTCTTGACTACGACGATAATTAAGTATTGGTCGCGGATTTCAACCTGTGTTTCTGCCATTGCATGGCAGGCACCCAGAATAATAACCGTAGTCAAGACACGAAACTTTGACGTCTACGGCCGGCCGCACGGTTTACCAAAGCCCCACAATATATACATCGAAACGTGCGGCTCGGCCGGGAATGGTGTGCTTGTGCTTTTCTTTCCGTTTCGGGTTACCGTGCCGACGTAATTCGCAATAAACGATGCGAAAAATGCCCCATGCAAAGTCAATGGGGAAACGCGGGCATGTTAGCATGATAGCATTAGCATGTTAGCATTAGCATGTTAGCATGATAGCATTAGCATGTTAGCATGATAGCATTAGCATGTTAGCATTAGCATGTTAGCATGTTAGCATTAGCATGTTAGCATGATAACATTAGCATGTTAACATTAGCATGTTAGCATGATAGCATTAACATGTTAGCATGTTACCATTAGCATGTTAGCATGTTAGCATGATAGCATTAGCATGTTAGCATTATAATAGCATGTTAGCATTAGCATGTTAGCATGATAGCATTAACATGATAGCATTAGCATGTTAGCATTAGAATGTTAGCATGATAGCATTAGCATGTTAGCATGATAGCATTAGCATGTTAGCATTAGCATGTTTGCATGATATCATTAGCATGTTAGCATTAGCATGTTAGCATGTTTTTGCCATTGCATGGCAGGCACCCAGAATCATCGTAATCGTAATCAAGACACGAAACTTTGACGTCTATGGCCGGCCGCACGGTTTACCAAAGCCCCACAATATATACATCGAAACGTGCGGCTCGGCCGGGAATGGTGTGCTTGTGCTTTTCTTTCCGTTTTGGGTTACCGTGCCGACGTAATTCGCAATAAACGACGCGAAAAATGCCCCATGCAAAGTCAATGGGGAAACGCGGGTAAAAACAGAAAATGACACTTTACTTTGGAGCCACATTGCTCTGGCATACTGTTACGTAGAAACACGATTTAAACCTTAAACAGCACACGAGGCCATCAACTTTGTTGTGGTTCAGACGGAATTCAAATACGTTGCACGGTTTGCCCGCTATCGCAGTTCAAAGTGTGTGTGGTCTGAGTAAAAATCTCGACTCACAGTGTCGCACGCCCAGAGAGAGAGCGGGTCAGAGGGAGAAGCCAATGTGAAGACTGTAGCGAAATATTAACTTTACACGCATGGGTTTCGGTAATTTTGTAGCCACACTCGTCCTCTTTCACCCAATGTCACAACCACAGCCCAGATTCATACGGTACGTGAACTACAGCCCTGAAAGCGACAGGTGTACCATCATAATGTGTCATAAAACTCAATGTTAACTGCCTGAATGAGTCAGCAACACAATTTCTTAACTCGCTCTTATAACCACGTTTTGTATCGTACCAATACCACGATCGGCCACGGCGTACCTCAATGTCTCGGGTCACTCACGGTGAAAACAAAAATCGCATTTGACTTTTACTTT
The DNA here is from genome assembly GCF_964188405.1 of Protomyctophum parallelum. Lineage (NCBI taxonomy): Eukaryota > Metazoa > Chordata > Actinopteri > Myctophiformes > Myctophidae > Protomyctophum > Protomyctophum parallelum. The sequence continues at coordinate 626,755 of NC_139706.1, read as the reverse complement.
TTGCGCTAGAGCAATTTGTTCGGACATACGTTCTCTCACTGAGTCAGTGTGCTTTTAACTTTCAATAGTGGTTGCATTCGCATAGACTACCCCTGAAAATGATACTTTGTTAATGATTCAAGGTCAAGTAACCTCTCACGCACACGCACAAATGTGCACGCACACACACACATTGAAAGTCAATGAAAAAAATCGGGGAAACACGTAACTCTGTCATTTCTCAACCGTTTCAGAAGCAGGGCGGCTTGCCGGAACCGGGCCGCCCCCCTGAACGAAACCAAATGGACCCTTACAGCTCAGACATCTTAGCATTAGCATGTTAGCATTAGCATGTTAGCATATTAGCATGTTAGTATTAGCATGTTAGCATTAGCATGTTAGCATTAGCATGATAGCATTAACATGTTAGCATGTTAGCATGATAGCATTAGCATGTTAGCATTAACATGTTAGCATGTTAGCATGATAGCATTAGCATGTTAGCATTAGCATGTTAGCATTAACATGTTAGCATTAGCATTAAAATGTTAGCATGCTAGCATGTTAGTATTAGCATGTTAGCATTAGAATGTTGGTGGCAACGTAATAAACGCAATAAACTAAGACAAAATACCCCATTGAAAGTAAAAGGGGAGACCTGGCTCAACCAAATGGAACCTTCTGAGAGGCTAAATGTCATCAAATGGTGGTCCGTGGCTCAAACGCTGCACAGACTTGGCGAGCTTCAGGCACCCAGAAAAGAATCTTGAAATTTTGTTTCTAGTTTACACTTTGTTTTTGAAAATAGCCGATCTACAAGCCCACAACGCGTCGCGCTTGAGCTTGTAGATTGTCTATTTTCAGCATGCAACTAATTGTAAAATGACTTATAGCCTACTGGAAATATATTGGTATATTTAGTCTTAGTTTTAGTCATCATAGCTTTTTCATCAGTAAAAAAAAGGTAGTCAACGAACATTTTTCGCCTTAGTCAACGAAATCAACACTGGTGGAGACGACGCTGGTGTGCCTGCAGAGTACCTGACTGACTGAAACTCTTGTCACAATGTTTGCAGTGGTAAAGTTTTTGTCCAGTGTGGATACGCAGGTGTGTCCGTAAACAACATATGTCAATGAAACTCTTGTCACAATGTTTGCAGTGGTAAGGTTTTTCTCCAGTGTGGATACGCAGGTGTGTCCACAAACAACCTATATCAATGAAACTCTTGTAACACCGCTTACAGCAATAAGGTCTTTCTCCGGTGTGTAGACACTGGTGTCTTGTCAGCGTAGCATCTGGTAGAAGCTCTTGTCACATTGTTCACAATGGAAAGGTTTTACAGAATCATAGGTGTTATATATATGGTCGTGATTCACCAGGATCTTAAATGGTTGGATTCTATAGGCTTAAAATAAAATACACCGGATATAGCACAGTTGCTAATTTGCATCCACAGACAGGAATACATTTACATAACATTACATAGGGAAAACAGCGTACAAAAATAAATACACCTAAAATAATCATGAATGGTTGCAGCTTTGGTTTTCAAGCAACCATTTTTTCAGATTGAATTTAAAAGATGGAAATGTAGCACAATCCCTTATACGCAGAGGAAGGCCATTCCATGCTACACAACCCTGTACTGAGAGGACATTTTGGCACTAGCCCCTCCTATAGGGACACAAGGGTTTAATGTTTGTCTTTAGTTCAATGTTTGTTTTGTAAACGCCATTGACAATGAAGGGAAAATGTACGTCATAATGTTTGTTTTACATCATCATTACATCACCTAATCAACATGAGTTAGACTTTAATATATTAGCGCCCCTCACTTCACATGGGTGTGATATTTTTGTCTATATAAGCTCATGTGTAGAATCTTTTGTGCATTTTGGCCAATAGCAAATAGCCGATCTACCAGCTCACAATACGTCGCGATGCAACGCATTGTGAGCTTGTAGATCGGCTGTTTTGTACACATTCCATACATGCACCATTCTGCAATATGAGTACTTTTACTTTTAGTACTTAAAGTACATTTTGATGCCAATACGGTTGTACTTTTACTCGAGCACACTTTGAATACGATACGTCTACATTGCAGTATTTATACTTTTACTTAACCCATTGAGACCTGACTGACACTAGATTCTACAAATGTCTTCAAAATTTTTAAAGTTTTCAGAAACCTGTGTTTCTATGTCAGTGGTTCTCAAACCTTTTCCATGTCAAGAACCCCCAGAATTATCTGTATTTGGCCACGGGCCCCCATCTGGAAATATGTTGTTCCATTTTGGGAACTCAATATTTATCAAACGTTTCTAGTACCTCTAGTCTAGAACAAAAGCAAATATGTCAAATCTAAGTAGAAGTAAACATTTTTTCTACATTTAATCTGTGCACTCATCTAATTCAGTAGTCATTCAGTTGTGAAAACAGACACTTGGAAAAGAGTATAGGCTATTTATTGATTGATTAAATACTTTATTAACAGGCTTTGGGCCAAGCCCCTATAGGCTTGTTTCCATTGTGGTTCCTCTGTAAAATATCGGAATCAGCCAGAATCGGTATCGGCAGATATGACCCTGCAAATAATCAGAGGTGGGCTAACGGTCATAATTTCATAATCGTGCCACGCCTACGATAGAGTAGTGGTACCGGCAGTGTTGTTTTTGTCGACAAAAACTAAGATCTTTTTTATATTCGCGACCTTATTCTTCCGGTCATCACCCACAGCTTCCCGAAACGTATAAAAGTTTAACGCATGTTGACCTGGTTAACCCGTTGACCTGGGAACGATTCTACAAAATGTTTTCTAAATCCTGACAGTAATCTGAAAAACCCTATGTTTCAAACATTTTCACGTCAAGGACCCCCAAGATTATATGTAATTGGCCGCCGACCCCCATTTGAAAATAACAACAATCAGCTTGTAGATCTGCTATATTTCAATGGCTAAAGTATAATATAATGCTTAAAACACCAAACGGGGTTCCCGCCCCAAGATGGTTTAATGTCATAATTAAACAGTTACAATAGAGAAATAATCTACCAAAGACAACAACTTTTTGTGCCATGTGTATATAGGTTTTACATACAAAAGATACTTAAGAAACTAAACTGTGGTGGTCATGTTGATAGTGTCAGATTATGTGATTCCATGACTTTAGTATCTACCACTTGTCATTGTCATCCTGGAATAGAATGAATGATCATTCGATTGTATGTTATATCATGTGTCAACTAAAAAAATGTGAATTTATTACTATTACAACTAACCACTTCTTCCCTGTATGATTCCTCCTCATTATGCTCAGATGTGCATTTTGACCCAAGCATTTGCCACTAACAGGAACTAAAGGGTTTTTCCCCTGAATGAGTCTTCATGTGTGATTTTAGATGTTCACTCCGAGCAAAGCCTTTACCACACACGTTACAAGCAAAGGGCTTTTCCCCTGTATGAGTCCTCATGTGTTTTTTTAGATCACTACTCTGTGTACAGCCTTTACCACACACATTACAAGTGAAGGGCTTTTCCCCTGTATGAGTCCTCATGTGTTTTTTTAGATCACCACTATGAGCAAAGCCTTTACCACACAAGTTACAAGTAAAGGGCTTTTCCCCTGTATGAGTCAGCATGTGTGATTTTAGATGTTCACTCTGAGCAAAGCCTTTACCACAGACGTTACAAGTAAAGGGCTTTTCCCCTGTATGAGTCCTCATGTGTATTTTTAGATCACCAATCTGAGCAAAGCCTTTACCACACACGTTACAAGTAAAGGGCTTTTCCCCTGTATGAGTCCGCATGTGTGATTTTAGATGTTCACTCTGAGCAAAGCCTTTACCACACACGTTACAAGTAAAGGGCTTTTCCCCTGTATGAGTCCTCATGTGTGATTTTAGATTAGCACTCTTAGCAAAGCCTTTACCACAGACGTTACAAGTAAAGGGCTTTTCCCCTGTATGAGTCCTCATGTGTGTTTTTAGATCACCACTCTGAATAAAACCTTTACCACAGACTTTACAAGTAAAGGGCTTTTCCCCTGTATGAGTCCTCATGTGTGTTTTTAGAGTAACAATCCGAGCAAAACCTTTACCACAGACGTTACAAGTAAAGGGCTTTTCCCCTGTATGAGTCCTCATGTGTGATTTTAGATTAGCACTCTTAGCAAAGCCTTTACCACAGACGTTACAAGTAGAGGGCTTTTCCCCTGTATGAGTCCTCATGTGTGATTTTAGACCACCACTATGAGCAAAGCCTTTACCACACACTTTACAAGTAAAGGGCTTTTCCCCTGTATGAGTCCTCATGTGTGTTTTTAGTTTACTACTCTGTGTACAGCCTTTACCACACACGTTACAAGTAAATGGCTTTTCCCCTGTATGAATCCTTGTGTGCATCGTCAGATTATACGTCCGATTAAAACATTTGCCACAGTCTGTACAACTAAAGTGTTTCTTCCCTGTGTGGCTCCTCATGGAGTGAGTTTGTTTTGATGATTTCAGGTCCTTGGACAGCTTGCTGCTCAAAGACAATCTTTGTCCTTCTACATTTGTCTTGTGTGATTTCAGTGTGTTTAAAGTTGACTGACCTTCACTGGGCTCCTGCCACTCATCACTGTCTTCAGTGTCAGATTCAGAACAGTGTGAAGAGAGGAGCTGGTCATCACCAGTTGGTTGTGATGTTCCACAGTCCTCTAGATCAGCTTGTGTTTTCATGTGTTGAGTTGAGGTGCCGGCTACAGGCTCTGTCTCTCTGTTTTCATCATCATGAACATCTTCACTTTTCACTGCTAGTAATGTCAACGTTGACCCATCAGCCTCAGTTGGTCTTTGAAGTATCTCCTCTTGTTCCTCTTTAATCTGTGGTGGTTGTGGTTCCTCCTGGACCAGACTGGAGCTCCTCTCCTGTTGTTCAGTAAAAACCTCCTCTTTACACACAGGGAGGTGCGGGGCGGCTAGAGAAAAAAGACACAAAGAGAGAGAAAACATTTAATGTTTGAACTTTGCATTTTCCCCACGCAGTGTTTCCCGTTTTATAGCTTTGGTACTGTTGGAGGAAAGTCCTCTTTTCCATTTCTAAATCAAAAACAGTTTTCAGGGCTTGAAATTACATATTTGAGCCACAAAAAAATTGTACATTAGACATGTACTTGTCTTGCATCCTTTGTTTGTATTTATATATATATTATATATATTTACAAATACGTAGCAAGTGTTCAACAGAAGGTTATTACAAAAGAACACAATTATTTTGAAAGGGAAATTGTTTTTACACTAGATGGTGCTCTTGCTAACCTATGGTCGCACACCGGATCGTTGGTAATGAGACGTTTGTTGGGCATCCGTTAAAGAAAATATGTTTCAATACATCCAACTGAAGATTGCATGGTGATCGCGCCCAAAGTGGAATAATAATGCAATTTTTATTAGGAAGAAAACTCTGACTCAATCCGTGGATCCGGATCTTCAAATAGTAAAATCAACGGGAAGTAAACATTTTTATTAAAATAATTAAACGGTACGAGTTTTGGTGATGCTCTATATTGTCTGAATAAACTTTGTTTGTGTTTGGTTAAGGTGTTCATTTATCTCGGGGTCTTGTTCACGAGTGAGGGGAGGACGGAGAAGGAGATCAGCCGGAGAAACGGAGCGGCAGGGGCGGAATTGCAGTCACTGTACCGCACTGTTGTGACGAAAAGAGAGTTGAGCCAGAAGGCAAAGCTATCTGTCTACCGAGCAATCTTCGCTCATTCTCTCACCTATGGTCATGAAGTGTGGGTCATGACCGAAAGAATAAGGTCACGAATACAAGCGGCCAAAATGAGTTTTCTTCAACGGGTGGCTGGCATCTCCCTTATAGAAATAGGGTGAGAAGTTCAGTCACACGAGAGAGACTCGTGTAGAGTCGCTGCTTATTTGCCTGGAAAGGAGCCAGCTTAGGTGGTTCTGGCATCTAGTTAGGATGCCTCTCGGGCGTCTCCCTAGGGAGGTCCTCGAGGCACGTGCCACTGGGAGGAGACCCCGGGGCAGACCAAGACCAGACCCTTGGAACGTCTCGGTATCCCCCAGGAGGAAGTCACTAATGTTGCTCTGGAGAGGGAAGTCTGGAACACTCTGGTGGAGCTGTTGCCCCCGCAACCCGACTACGGATAAGAATATGTTATGTAAGTAAGTAAACAAAACAGCACATACCTATACGGTACAACTTAACTACAGGTTGCATCTTCACATCAAACTGTACACGTCTCTGGTCCACCTCTGGCTGTTCCTCTGACACCGTTGGATGTCTTTTGGAGGCCATCTCTATAGATACGGGAGACCTCTCCCTGTGGTGCTCTGTGGAAATCACCAGTAGAAACAATTCAGTAAGGGTGTGTGTGTGTGAGAGAGACTGAGATATATATATATATATATATATATATATATATATATATATAAGAGAGAGAGAGAGAGAGACATACACACACACACACACATACATATCTCCATGCTAAACCCCTTATCCCTAAACTACTTTGTCTTTTTTAACTACCTAAAAAACATTTTTTTAATAGTTAAAATAGCCAATCTACATCGACACGTTGTGAGCTTGTAGATTGGCTATTGTATAGGGGTGTGCATCTGTCCCTTACAAGACGATTCTATTGTATAGGGGTGTGCATCTCTCCCTTACAAGACGATTCGATACGTATATATACGCATGGGCTACGATGCGATTCAGAGACGATGCATTTAGACACATAACGAATCACATTAAACCTTTTTTTTATTTTTTATTTGAAGCCATCTGTAAAGTACCATTGCTGACCATCAAATAGATATGTCATAAGACTATTAAGATTGGGAACAACAAAATATGTATCAAGATTCATTTAGTATCACATCATCGTGTTTATTCCATACTGAAAATAGACAACTCACCGACATGTATAAAATAAATACTTAGTTACTGTACTACAAAACATACTGACATGGAATGGAAGTCTGTCCCACACAGTACACACCCATGTCTAAGACCTTCACTTTGGCAGGTACTAGAAACATGAAAAGAAACACAAGGAATATGTTTGTGTTTCTACTGGCTTCAGTACAGTCTGAGTCTAGTAGTCTACATTTACATTACAATTCCGCTTGGCAGATAGGCAGTTGCTTAGTCAGATGAAATATGAAAAAGATCACAACAATAGCCATCTTTTGGCTTCAGTACAGTCTAGTCTACAGTGCAATCAATCCATGTACTTTGAAAATCTCCTTCTGTTATGGAGAAATATGAAAAACATTTTAAATTAGCCATATTCAGGCTTCAAATCAGTAGTCTAGTTCTAGTCTACAGTGCAATAAATCCCTGTACTTTGCAAAGCTCCTGCTGTTATATTAAGTCAATAAAATAACACAATTTCAAAGAAATCCACCTTCTAACTCCAATGTCATAACATAACAGTACAGTAAGTGCAACATTTTAGTGCAAACAGTATATAATAAAGTAAAAATACCACATTCTTTGTTTGTATGGGGCTGACAAATAAATAACTAACTAGCATACAAATAACATTTTTAAAGTGGCTTTGCATGATTACCTGACACACTGTCTGGCATTAGCTCCTCTTACTATGAACACTGTGCTGTAACATGTCACGTCTGTGTGTGTGTGTGTGTGTGTGTGTGTGTGTGTGTGTGTGTGTGTGTGTGTGTGTGTGCACGCGCGTGTGAGACTGTGTGTAGGCTTCTTTAAGACATTTGCTTGTCAAGATTCTTCGTAAGGAAAATCAATTGATCGATTTGATCGTGTGCGAGTACACTGCGTTGAGCAGAAACGATGTCTCCTGCAGTGCTGAAAACTCTTTCTGATGCCACACTGGTGGCTGGTATACAGAGGTATTTCTACTACTGGTGGCTGGTATACAGAGGTATTTCTACTACTGGTGGCTGGTATACAAAGGTATTTCTGGTATACAGAGGTATTTCTTTGCAAGAGAAGACATCAGTGGTAGGTCCACCTGCCGGGAATGCCCTGCCGGACTTTCTGGGTCTTCATCCAGGGGCAAAGGATCCCGCTGTCTGTACCTTTAAGAATCAAGAGGGTTTGTCATTCACTCCTGCAGGTTCAAGCCATAAGCAAGGCAATATTACTGACCATCAACAATATATACACAGGATAATAATAGAGCTAATATTCGAATGACATTACATAAAAACGAAATAAGATAAAGTAATCCTACTAAATAAGATAAAGTAATAAGATTAAGGTTAATTGAATTACCTTGTGACTTCCTCGATAGCTTTCTCCCTTGAAGATCTTGCTGTTGTTCTAACTTGGAATATTTCTCTGAACAGCTCAGAGCCCCACGTTTCTTATTTTTGGGAGGACGGTCATCATCTGAAATAGAAAATAAATAATACGTACCGTCACTGTGTATTCATTGTTTTTTATTCCATCACTCAAGTGCTTTTCTTTCACCTTACTATTATGCAATATCTCAATCTGCTCACAGTGAATAAAAACACACCTTTTGGCTCATCCTGGATCTGGGGACTAACGATGCCGATGCCGATGTCTCCCTGAGGCGCTGGATCTATCTCTGCATTGGATCACTCTGAGCTGGATGTTCTTCTGGCCCGTTTACATCCTCTGCTTCCTAATGACACAATTATGTATAAAGTCACATAATGAGATTAGATCAACAATCAGAGAAATGTTTCCCACTTATTAATTTCAAACTAATTTCAAAAGAAAAAGCTAATGACTAGTCTAGCAGCAATACATTCAAGCTCTGTTAAAATGCACTGTAAAACTAATATTGTGTTGACTGAATGACAATGACTAGCATCAATATAAGCTCTGTTCAATTCACTGCTGTAACTAATATCAATTCATGTTGTGTGAATGACTAACAGCAACACATTCAAGGCAGCTGTATTAGAATGCACTGTAACTAATAATTGTTATTCTCATAGTGTTGATTGAATGTGTTCAGGGGGGGGTGCTATGTTACCTTTCCTGGGCTGCATTTGTCAGTTTCAGGAAGATCCTCTCAGCCTCATGGTCACTCAGGAATGGCAACAGCTTGAAGCGAGGGTCCAGAGCTGCTGCAGTGTAGATTAGATCCTGGATGCCGTTTTCTGTGTACCGTTTCTGAAAGTCATCCCTGAACACCTTCTTCATGGCCGCAATGACTTCTGTGTCCGCAAAGTGCTTTGCAAGTTTAACTTGGAGGGGGGCAATCATTGAGATTGACTGCTCATCCTCACACATAACAGTGGTCAAAAGTTTAACATCTGCCTTGACTATGGCTTCAGCATCTACAAGGTCACTGTCTTCAAGAGTGTTCTTGCTCACAGCATCCCCTCTTTGATTTGTTGCACGCGAGGTCCAAGCATCTGTTGTTATAGGCACTCACTATTGTATGTAGAACGCTGGCACACGTGTATCTGTGAAATGGTCTCTACTTGGTATGTGGTACCTCGGCTCCAATGTATGCAACTATGCATCATTCTCAACCACACTATACAGGCGCAAGTCCTTCGCAATAAAATGGGCATTCGATTCCGTGATTGCCTTTGCCCGTGGCGAGTTGTGGGGAAGTTCTGACTGGAAAAACTGTGTAATAGCCGTGTCTTCTTTTGTGTTGTGTTGCTGTGGGCCATCTAGTGACTGCTCTGTAATGCCATGCTTCCTCTGCAGATGCGTCTTCAGATTAGTTGTGGCGCTTTTGTATGGAACGGCTTACAAATTGTCTTCGTTTTGTCTAGTTTTCCTCTCCTCTTATGAAATCCCAAACTGTATGCTATTGCAGTTGTTTTCTTTCATGTTGTGTACGGCTGTATGATATTGCAGTTGCTCATGCAGTGTCGCTTCTGTGTTCTGTCGCATAGTTGCGTGCTAGCATCATAAGCATGCGCCACTTTCCTGCGCAGGAAGTAGCAGATCTACAAGTTGTCTACCCGTCGCAATGCATGGTGTTGTGGGCTTATACATTTATCTTCTTCTTACATGCATATACATACAGTTTTATATTAACATTTTAGGAGTGAATACATAGCTTAGATGCCTAGCTTAGATGCCTGTGACAGCATGTCAGCAGTTCAGACAATGCTGCTCCGCTTGTGTACGACAGAAAAACAGGTGAGGACAAAGCGTACGACAGCTCCCGACCCAACATGATTTTTGTCCTGGCACACGTTCAAGTTAAAGGTTTTGCGGAAATGTCAAAGTTGACTCACCAGTCTCCTCTTCCTGTTCCTCTTTAATCTGTGGAGGGTGTGGTTCCTCCAGGACCAGACTGGATCTCCTCTCCTGATGTTGTGGAGGTTGTGGTTCCTCCTGGACTAGACTGGATCTCCGCTCCTCATATTCAGATGAAACCCCTTTACACACAGACAGGAGGAGGGGAGAGAAGGTAGCATCAGCAGAGCAACTCAAAGTGCTTTTGTCAACTCAAAGATGACATTAAATATTCTCCTATTTGTTTTGTCAGGATATCGTTTAAAAGATGTCTCGAGTCTCTTCACAACGCCTCACAGAGCACGGTGTTGTGAGTAGAGCCCGACATCGGTCTCACCGATGTATCCGTCATTTTTGGCACCGATGCAGACATTATTTCACCGATGTGTTTTTCATTAATGTAACCTACACTTAATACACGTAATACGTCCTTATGAAACGCGCTCTTTCGGTTTGATATTAATTAACGTATTACAGCTGCAGAGAATGGATTTAAAAAGGCACTCCGTGCACCGTGTCTCTGACTCTGGAGCCTAGGCTGCAGCAGAAAACCCTGCCCTGCGAGTGACTGTCATGATGAATGGAAGTCCAGCTGTCATTCCGGACCCCTCGCCCTGAGAACTTTTACATGGATGTGAAACTAGAGGACAATATCTCACTCCACGTGTTTGGAATTAATTATTGGGTGAGTACAAACTGAGCGCCGAGCACATTTATGCTGCCCATGTCTCCTTACTCACTGGGAGCGGAGGCATCCGATCTATGGCTGTGTATACAGGAATATATGTAATTTATGTATGATCACAGACATTCTAGGGCTAGTACAACTACTGGGAGATGTATTTCCGTTCAGCTAGCTTAATGATACTTGTAGCTAAGCTGGTGTTGTTCAGAATCTACTAACCTGCAGTGTGTAGATCGATGTCCATATCAAAATCAATGTCCAGCAGTTTGTTTTGTGTCTCCAGCAGAGTTTGTAGTGTCTCCATCTCTCTCTGGAAGAGGTTGACCATGAACTCTCCCACCGCGCTGAGGCGCTCCAACACAAACACTCTGACGCTAAGCTCCACACTACAAACATCAGCAGCGCCACGCTGCTGTTTGTCCACAACAAACAATATCTCCTCTCCCACCACCGCTAGCTGTTCATTTATCTTCAGCCGTACAGACTCCATTTGACGCTTTTCACCTCCTTTAGGAGACATTTCCACCAAGCTCTCTGTTCCTACTGTAATATAGAATGTGTAATAAAGGCACAAACATCAACAATTCCGGAGACACGACAACATGTTTGACTTCAACAAGCAACGCCAAGCAACGCCATCGCCGTAATGGAAAATATAGTCGTAACGTGTTGCAAACAATCACTTCCGGGTCAAAGGTTTTCCACGCATGCGCAACTAAATAAACCAGGCATTGTTGCCTAAATGCCTTTCGCCTCCTGTTGGTGGGGGTGTATAACTGTCACTGAATGATTGTTAGATAGACACAAAACAAAAGCATGTCATAGCCTACATCACATAGCCTATATAAAAAGTAGTTATCATGAATCGTGTATAAACTAAGAACGTAATAGTGGAGTACCTTCCTACCTACATGACTGCCTCCCTAAATATGTCCCAAACCGGCCCCTAAGGTCTTCCACTGCTGGCCTGCTCGCCTTGCCTAAAAAAATGGCAACTAAAAAATACGGGGAAGCAGCGTTTTGCTTCTACGGGCCGTCGGCATGGAACAAGCTCCCACTGTACCTTCGACAGGCAGCCTCTGTAGACATTTTTAAAGCTCAGCTCAAGACCCACCTACAACATTGCTTTTAAGTGCTATTGTTTTAACTGCATGCCTGTTTTAATGCGGTTTTGTTTTGCCTTTGTTTTTATTATCTTGTCTGCTCTGTAAAGCACTTTGAGCTACATTTATGTATGAAAGGTGCTATATAAATAAAGTTTATTATTAGTTTGTCGACTAAATGTCATAAGATTTTAGTCTACTAAATCTACAGGTGATTTAGTCGACTAAAATGTATTTTTGCGGGCCTTGTTGCCGTCTTAATGACTTATTTTACACTTGCTGAAAATAGCCGATCTACAAGCTCACAACGCGTCGCACCACAAGCAGCAGAATCAAACTACACACAGCAGAATCAAACTACACACAGCAGAATCACACTACACACAGCAGAATCACACTACACACAGCAGAATCAAACTACACACAGCAGAATCACACTACACACAGCAGAATCAAACTACACACAGCAGAATCAAACTATACACACAGCAGAATCACACTACACACAGCAGAATCAAACTACACACAGCAGAATCAAACTACACACAGCAGAATCAAACTACACACAGCAGAATCACACTACACACAGCAGAATCAAACTACACACAGCAGAATCAAACTACACACAGCAGACACCACAAGCAGCAGAATCAAACTACACACAGCATAATCAAACTACACACAGCAGAATCACACTACACACAGCAGAATCACACTACACACAGCAGAATCAAACTACACACAGCAGAATCAAACTACACACAGCAGAATCACACTACACACAGCATAATCACAAACAGCAGAATCAAACTACACACAGCATAATCACAAACAGCAGAATCAAACTACACACATCAGAATCAAACTACACACAGCAGACACCACAAGCAGCAGAATCAAACTACACACAGCAGACACTAGCCGCAATTTGCAACTCTATATTTTTTTATAATGGGATGAATCTAGAGTTGCAATACCCTCCATTGACTCCCCACTCATCTTTTTTGGTTTGCGATCTGCTTGTCTTAAACAACGTTAAACTCACCAACATTGCAGCTGTAGTACAAGCTTGAATTATCCTCTTTCAATCTGCCAAGCTTGTTTTTGATAAAAGTCCACCGTAGAGATGTTATGAGATACTTTCTGTCAAGACATCCTCTGCAGGTGATTATTTATTATTATAAGTGCTGGAGTTTGGAAGCACTCGTCGTAAGTCACTGAACGGCCCTGCGTTCCACCTGTTTCGAATTTGCACATAATGCAGGAGGCAGCAGCGCGAACCGTTAATAAAAACGAGCGCTTCCAAACTCCAGCACTTTTGGATATTCACTTTTGGCCAGTGAATAATCACTTGCAGAGGATGTCTTGACAGAAAGTAGCTCATAACATCTCTACGGTGACTTTTATGAAAAACATAGCTCGGCAGATTGAAAGAGGATAATTCAAGCTTGTACTTCAGCTGCAATGTTGGTGAGTTTAACGTTGTTTAAGACAAGCAGATCGCAAACCAAAAAAGATGAGTGGGGAGTCAATGGAGGGTGTTGCAACTCTAGATTCATCCCAATATAAAAAAAATCTAGAGTTGCAAATTGCGGCTAAGCAGACGCCACAAACAGCAGCAGCAGCAAAAGAGACAAAAGCACAATTCTTCCTACCTTGAGACGTCTTCTGCTTGACTTCATCAGTTCATCAGATAGAGCCTCCGTCTGTCCGTCTGACTTCATCAGTTCATCAGATAGAGCCTCCGTCTGTCCGTCTGACTTCATCAGTTCATCAGATAGAGCCTCCGTCTGTCCGTCCGGCTGGTTCTTGATGAGCCCTCTCCAGCGGCATCGTCTCCAGCAGTGTTGTTTTTGGCAGCAAATTTCTATTTTAGTTTTAGTCATAGTCTTTGGACTGAAACTTCATTTATAGTTTTAGTCACATTTTAGTCACCTGGAATGTCTTAGTGTTAGTCTAGTTTTAGTCGACTAAATCTACAGTTGATTTAGTCGACTAAAATGTATTTTGGCGGGTCTTGATGCCGTCATAATGAGTGTATTTACACTTGCTGAAAATAGCCGATCTACAAGCTCACATTCAGCATGCAACCAAGAGTAAAATTACTTATAGTGGATCTCTTGTCCACTAGTCCCTTCCTAACATTTTAGTCTAGTTTTTATTTGTCGACGAAATTGTCAGTATATTTAGTCTTAGTTTTAGTCATCGTAGCTTAGTTTTCATTTAGTTTCCATTCGTTTTTTGTCAGTGGAAAAAGGTAGTCGACGAACATTTTTCGTCTTAGTTTTAGTCGACGAAAGCAATACTGTTCTCCAGACATCTCCATCCTCCATACACCGAGCTACAGCTGGGCCAGTACTCTCTCCTCCATCCTCCATACACCGGGCTACAGCTGGGCCAGTACTCTCCTCCATCCTCCATACACCGGGCTACAGCTGGGCCAGTACTCTCCTCCATCCTCCATACACCGGGCTACAGCTGGGCCAGTACTCTCCTCCATCCTCCATACACCGGGCTACAGCTGGGCCAGTACTCTCCTCCATCCTCCATACACCGGGCTACAGCTGGGCCAGTACTCTCCTCCATCCTCCATACACCGGGCTACAGCTGAGCCAGTACTCTCTCCTCCATCCTCCATACACCGGGCCACAGCTGGGCCAGTACTCTCCTCCATCCTCCATACACCGGGCTACAGCTGGGCCAGTACTCTCCTCCATCCTCCATACACCGGGCTACAGCTGAGCCAGTACTCTCTCCTCCATCCTCCATACACCGGGCCACAGCTGGGCCAGTACTCTCCTCCATCCTCCATACACCGGGCTACAGCTGGGCCAGTACTCTCCTCCATCCTCCATACACCGGGCTACAGCTGGGCCAGTACTCTCTCCTCCATCCTCTCCATACACCGGGCCACAGCTGGGCCAGTACTCTCCTCCATCCTCCATACAACGGGCCACAGCTGGGCCAGTACTCTCCTCCATCCTCTCCATACACCGGGCTACAGCTGGGCCAGTACTCTCCTCCCAGTACCAACGGCACCGACCACCAGGACCCAGCCTCATTCTCCATGGCTGCCATCTTCTCACTGACTCAGCCTTGGATGTGTAGTCTAGTGGCCCTGCAGGGATTTATTTAGGGCAGTCTCTCCCTGGGGTCCAGAGCATGCAGAGCGGGTCCTCTAGGAGAAGAGAGCTGAGCCTGGGGGGGGGGGGGGGGGTGTCTCTCTGGGGTCCAGAGCATGCAGAGCGGGTCCTCTAGGAGAAGAGAGCTGAGCCTGGGGGGGGGTCTCTCTGGGGTCATCTACATCTGGAGCAGGTTGAGAGAGACACCATATACGCTTTTTAGTATCCGCCTTTTTCATACGGCCCATATAAAGTCTTTAGCCAAATTCCAATACCCAAAATCTCGGCCACTCGCTCACTCACACTCGCTCACTCCAGCATGGAGGTGTTACGGTGAAATTGGTGACCTGCTGAAATATGTGACGATGACGATCGTGTTGACATCACATGACATCAGTGTCCGAATGTAAATCGTTGCAGTTTGTTTATTAGCAGAGTTCAATATAGCGGTATTCAGGCCACGTATTTAAAGACCTCCATGCAAGTTGTGTGAAGTCCACAAGATGGTCACATATTTCGACAGGTCACCAATTTCACCATAATTTGCCATGCCGGAGTGACCGAGTGAGAGCGAGCGAGTGGCCGAGATTTTGGGTATTGGAATTTGGCTTTTGCGCGCGCGCGTGTGTGTGTGTGTGTGTGTGTGTGTGCATAAGTTCCTCTTCCTCGTGCCGTGTTGCCATGTTTTGCAAGAAAAAAAAACAAGTGACCAGGTCTATGAAAACATGTACCACAAATGAGAAATAGCTGATCTACAAGCTCATTGTGAGGTTGTGTATACTGTCTGTTATTTAAAGAAACACATTGAGAATAAATAGAAATATTTTGAATATTTTGTTTTTAAACATTTCAATAAGAAAAGGCACAACATAATGTGCAGATGGATGTCTGTGGACAATTACATATTCATCTGGGGTTCCTTGATGTGAAGACATGTGGAAGCAAGCCCAAATAAGCAACTACTGTACACTGTACGCCAAAAAAAACATCAACCAGCAACTACCAATTGTAGCTCCTTCCCCCTACTAGTGAATAAGGGCAGGGCCCTGAGTTCCTATCGTTATGGTTTTAAAATACGTAATACGTTTAGATTAATTTACCTCTTGTGTTTCAGGTGTACGCCGGTAAGTATTAGCAATTAAGTTAATTCACAGTCCCTAGTCTACTGTAAATAACCAACACTGTTTTCTTCCTCCAGGTAATTAGAACGCCAAGTATCTTAATTCCCAGATCAACAGGTAAGTATACTTCAACTAATATTGTTACCAAGAAATAGAGGTCCAGTCAGCTAAGTATAATAAAATAATAATATTTACTTAGACAAACAAATAAACTGACAATATACAAATAGTCCCTTCAATATGCAAACACAAAATAAACTCAAACATCACAACCCTAGTTGTAAACCTTTAAGGTCAGACATAATAATAATAATCACACCAACCAGAAAAATACCTGTGGTAATATACCAACTAGTGTAAAACAATATACCTTTTAGAATTAAACCATATACCAAAACCCTGTTTTTAGAATCCTATTTTAATACTAATTTAAACCCTATTTTAATCCTATTTAATACTAATTTAAACCCTATATTAATCCTATTTTAATACTAATTTAAACCCTATATTTAATGTAACCTTACTACACCCTTAAGATTAAATATGAAATGACAAAGAACCTTGTTTAGACTATATACTAACCCGGTGGATTACCTTAAATAAAAGAAAAACACTTTGTTCAACGAACTTTAGATTTCAACCACAATAAACAATTAATGGATCAAAAGACTGGTAAAACTGAAATGTGGGCCCACAACCTTTCACACCTTACACCCTGACGATAAGGAATTAATCACTATTAACCCCCGGTGCAGGCCTGTAGATGCTCGGGTACATGGTGGCCTAAAACGGAATGGCCCCTTCACTCTCCTAAAGCCAGGAAAATAAAAAGGTACCTTTCGTTCGTGTGACGAGTGTCTGTGGGTGATGCAACAGTTCAGAGCTCCTCTCCAGCAGCAGACCGGTCCCGAACGTCCCAACAAAGAACAGCAGCAGAATGTCCTCAGAGCATGCAGGCAGGTAGCCTGACCTAAGCAGAGACATTTCTGGTCTAGAGGGGCGGGTCGCGCCTCAGAAATGCGCGCACCCTGATTGGATCTCATCGATCTGTCTGTCACCCCCGGCCCCTCCTCTCCCCCCTAGTGCAGCGCTACGTCACATCATTTAGAGCGACGCCCACCCGGAAGGGTTGACTCCCACTTTTAGACTGGTTCAGCCCACGGCTTTTTCCAGGCTTTCATCTTTCGCGCAGACGAAATGAAAGCCTGGGTATCGAGGCTAGCAGGCAGGTAGCCCTGGTCCAAGGCTTACAGCGAGGCGAGCGAGCCTCTCTCTGACGCCTTGTGGAAGTCCCTTCCACAGCCCTCTGGTCATATTTCCACTCCCGTGCGCTGTTTTTATAATACCAGCAAATAAACAAAATGACGAAACCACTCACGGAAACAAAGCCTGCTAGACCTTGGTAAAAGTCTATTCTCGAACCTGGGAAGCGTCTCAGGTCCCCAGTTTCTCTCTAAAATGCACTTTGTGCCATTTTAATAACGCAATGTACCCTGAATTTACCGGGCAGAGTCATTTCTTCTACTATGGCATTTCCGGGTTTTTCCTGCGCCGATCTGGTTGGATTAATTTTATTTAATGATTAAAATAGTGCATTTTAGAGAGAAGCTGGGGACCTGAGACGCTTCCCAGGTTCGAGAATAGACTTTTACCTTAAGGTCTAGCAGGCTTTGTTTTGGTGAGTGGTTACGTCGTTTTGTTTATTTGCTGGTATTATAAAAACAGCGCACGGGAGTGGAAATATGACCAGAGGGCTGTGGAAGGTACTTCCACAAGGCGTCAGAGAGAGGCTCGCTGTAAGCCTTGGACCAGGGCTAACAGGCAGGCAGCTCACCGCAGAAACATCTCTCCTCCCGTCCCGACGTTAGCAGAGACTTGAAGGCTGACGGTCTCTAGCCCAAACAACGTCTCTCTCTGAGCTAGTGAGACGTGCGGCTAAAAAAAGGTCACTTGCCCTCGCTGATTTAGCAAGCACTGATAATCACTTCACACGCAGCATATCACGGTATAAAACGTTGTGTAGACGTTCAGTCCGAGTCCACACGTGATTACTGCAGCTTCACTGTAGTTGTCGAGCAGACACACACAGAAACTACAGCTAAATACTATTTTACATCGTAAAGTTAAAACTTTAGATCGCACAGCAAAAACGGACGCAGCCTCTGTGCTCCGCTCTCCTTCTCCCTCTCCTTGATTAGAAAATCACAGGCACCTGTAGACTCACTGACTGCGGCTCTCTGAAACTACCCAATTCCCCACATCCACCAATCACCTTAGGCAAGTTATAATTGACACAATAATGACATCATCAATTCAGCTTTGACCAAAATACACAGACCCATAGAAAATAAAAGCACCAGTCAATGTTACAAAATAAAACACAGTTCCACCACACCAGGTTAATACCCACTATATAAATATCCACCGGGTTACACAATGATTTATTATAAGTGACTTTACAGAAAAAGAACTAGTCAAAGGTTGCTTATATTAAGCAGACATGGCAACACGGCCTGTGGGAAGCAAAGCACACGATTCAATTCAATTCAATTCAATGGGCTTTATTGGCATGAGAAAACATACGTTTACATTGCCAAAGCAGAAAGAATACAACAATACAGTAATACAATCACAACAAAAATGTACACACACACACACACACACACACACACACACACACACACGGCCTGGCGGGGAAAGACGTGGATAATAAGAAAGTAATGAAAGAAAGTATGCCGACCAAGAGCCACAGACACTTCACAACTCACTACTTTTACTTGTTTATAAAGCTCTCAATGGTCTCACACCTTCCTACCTGTATACTTGACTGCCTGCCTAAATATGTCCCAAACCGTCCCCCTAAGGTCTTCCACTGCTGGCCTGCTCGCTTTGCCAAAAAAAATGGCAACTAAAAAATACGGGGAAGCAGCTTTTTGCTTCTACGGGCTGTCGGCATGGAACAAGCTCCCACTGTACCTTCGACGTAAAGGCAGCCTCTGTAGACATTTTTAAAGCACAGCTTAAGACCCACTTCTACACTCTTGCTTTGAATTGATCTTTAAAATAAATTCTTATTCATGTCCTGACTGTATTGCATTACTGCTCTTGTGTTTTAATGTTTATGCCTTGCATTTCTTTTCTCCATTGTTCTGTAAAGCACTTTGAGCTGCATTTCATGTCATGAAAGGTGCTATACAAATAAAGTATGTATTATTAGTATTACTAGCAGCAGACAACACAGCGGACCATGACACCAAACATGAACAGATCAACCATTCAAAAGTTCAAGAAGACAAAAAACTAGGTGTGTCGTCATTCATCTTTACTTTACTTGCACAAGTTGGTAAAACTGTAAACGAAATACAAAATACAATAAATGGCATTCACATACAAACTTCCTGACACAACATTATACAATAGACTTACAGACGTGGCCTTCTGAGGGCTTCTAGTCAAAGGAAAGGCAGAAAGTGAGCTCTGCACAGCACCAAACATTTCACACACTGAGCATCAGCACACTGAAAACACACCAAGCTGAACCCAACTACCAATTAGGCTGCTAATACAATGAGTGAGTGAGTTGCAAACTCAAAACACGCCAGCAGGTGGCAAACTTTTCACTTGAACACAAAAGGTTAACACATTATTTCAGAATACACTTCTATGTAGAATATAGCCATGGCACCTACTGTAGGGCCATGCCAATCTCAAGAGTTAAAGACCTATAAGGGTCCATTTGGTTACCAACTCTCCATCATTTAGAAGTTTAGCTGCAGGGACCGCCTGGGATCCCCTCAAGGACCACTGGTGGTCACCAGTGTTGTTTTCGTCGACTAAAACAAAGGGCCGATTCATACTCCTATTTTAGAGCCGAATAAAAGTCGGTTCGGCGCTGTAGAGCCTACAATGTGATGTCATTTGAGGTTCGGGGGGGGGGGGGGGGGGTACCGTCCTAAAGTCGGCTCTTCGGTGCTACTGAAAATTTCTGACGAGCCAAAATCATTTGGGCACTACAGCGCCGAAACAGCGTTAAAATAGGAGTATGAATCGGCCCTAAGACGAAAAATTTCCGTCGACTACGTTTTTCCACTGAAGAAAACTAAATGTAAACTAAATGAAAACTGTGCTATGATGACTAAAACTAAGACTAAATATACTGACAATTTTGTCAACAAATAAAAACTAGACTAAAATGTTAGGAAGGGGACTAGTGGACAAGAGATCCACTATAAGTCATTTTACACTTGGTTGTTGCGACGCGTTGTGAGCTTGTAGATCGGCTATTTTCAGCAAGTGTAAAAACACTCATTAAGACGGCATCAAGACACCGCCAAAATACATTTTAGTCGACTAAATCAACTGTAGATTTAGTCGACTAAAACTAGACTGACACTAAGACATTCCAGGTGACTAAAATGTGACTAAAACTAAATGTAGTTTCAGTCCAAAGACTATGACTAAAACTAAAATAGACATTTGCTGCCAAAAACAACACTGGTGGTCGGTCACCCCTTCCATCTCTCTCCCCCATGTCCTGACAGCCTATACTCTCTATAAAGAATATAAAATAAAGGCGAAAACAACATTTAAAATAGTATTATATTTAGTCGGCTGAAACTATAATCAGGGCTGCACATAAGTGGTGCGCAGGTGCGCATGCGCGGTAAAAATTAAAAATGCGCTGTCAATCAAG
This sequence comes from Protomyctophum parallelum, assembly GCF_964188405.1. Classification (NCBI taxonomy): domain Eukaryota; kingdom Metazoa; phylum Chordata; class Actinopteri; order Myctophiformes; family Myctophidae; genus Protomyctophum; species Protomyctophum parallelum. Next base: position 605,823 of record NC_139706.1, on the reverse strand, counting down.
CGCCGGGAAGCGCTTCTGCGTACCAACAGCTGGGGCCGCCCAGAATGATTATTATGGCCAGAATACTAGAAAATGTTGTGGCGAGAGCATTTCCCACCGACTGCCACTCAAAGTGGCTACTGGCCCAATCACAGCGCGTCCTTACTCATAAGGGGGAGGATCCATGCTTCTTTCTGAGTGCTAGGAGCCTGGGAGGAGGCGGAGGGCGGTTGACAGGAAAACCTTACACAAATAGTTTCGTCTTCTCTTCTCCGTTTCAGATAGCAAACTACTGTAGTCCCCGGTGTAAAAGGTCATGCTTTGGATGCTTTGCACTCTTCCCATTTGCCGCTGTGCTTGTGTTTGTTTTCCGGCTGTTGGAGCAGCATGGTTGCTCGTGTGCGATGCCGTCTCAAAACCCGAATCCGAGGCAGAAACCATATTAGCGTCTCTCACAGCCTAGGCACCGGCCACCGACTTTTTACGGGTACTAAGGTTTTAGTTCCGACATAGTGGAGTGGGAAGAGTTTAAAGCATTGCGGACTGGCACTGCTGCTGCCCAACATGAACACCGTGTCTCGACATACTGTCCCTTATTATCGTAAAGTCGGGTAGTGTACACTGTTTATTTTTTTCACCGAGGAGCCATGTGTGTGTGTCTGACTACGTACGTCGCCTCATCTAAAAACAAAAGGGAACTAGGGAAGCCTGATGTATGATTCGCCGTACGATGTGTCGCATGTTAAAAAAATAGCTGATCTGCAAGCTCACAACGTGTCGCAACACGTTGTGAGCTAGTAGATTGGTTATTTAAATACAAAATAATACAAAATCTAAATATTGCTTTGATGCTCATATCATATTATCCTTAAGTTGTTAACTTGTTTTTATTATAATATGCATTCCATAGGGCTGGACCACACATGGACCTAGATTTTAGCAAATTTATATATTTTTAATAATGAAGAGCCATTCTAGGGCTAAATCTAGAGTTGCAATACCCTCCATTGACTCCCCACTCATCCAATAAATATTGTTTTGCTATAAGTTATTCATCCCTCTTTTATCCATCCGGCGAGACGGGTCGCCGCATTTTAGGAGCACCAAGCAACTCCTCCAGGTGCTCTTCTGAGTACTAGACCAAAAAAGTTGTGTGCAGCCCTGACTATAATAGACCAAAACTAAAACATCCCAGATGACAAAAAGTTTGACTAAAACTAAATGAAAAAAACTTATAGTCAAAAGACTATAATATGACAACTCAATTAGAACGCACCGCTGGCTCAATGCCAGGGATTAAATATCCTATTCCATTTAACCCATTCTGAACGGGAACCCATTTTGGTGTCGGCATCATGTTATGCTTTAGCTATTGAGAAATAGCAGATCTACAAGCTCATAGCGCGCCACCGAGTAGCGCTATGAGCTTGTAGGTCTGCTATTTTTGAAAAATCGAAGAGCGACTGACATAGAAGACATTTTTTTAATCTGATCTCAGGTCAGAATGGAAAACTGTCAGGATGTAGAAGACATTTTTAGAATCTGATCTCAGGTCAGAATGGAAAACTGTCAGGATGTAGAAGACAATTTTTAGAATCTGATCTCAGGTCAGAATGGAAAACTGTCAGGATGTAGAAGACAATTGTTTTAATCTGATCTCAGGTCAGAATGGAAAACTGTCAGGATGTAGAAGACATTTTTAGAATCTGATCTCAGGTCAGAATGGAAAACTGTCAGGATGTAGAAGACAATTTTTTGAATCTGATCTCAGGTCAGAATGGAAAACTGTCAAGATGTAGAAGACAATTTTTAGAATCTGATCTCAGGTCAGAATGGGAAATTGTCAGGATATAGAAGACATTTTTAGAATCTGATCTCAGGTCAGAATGGAAAACTGTCAGGATGTAGAAGACAATTTTTAGAATCTGATCTCAGGTCAGAATGGAAAACTGTCAGGATGTAGAAGACATTTTTAGAATCTGATCTCAGGTCAGAATGGGTTAAAACCCTGCTCTTTGTGTTCAAAGCCCTAAACTATAGGGGTGTCCAAAGTGCGGCCCGCGGGCCAAATGCGGCCCTGGGATGGATGTTATATGGCCCACAGCTTCATACCTGAATTGTATTATGAACGACTACCCTTATATGGGCATTTCCCAGAGTATAATTTGTCAGTGTCCCTTAAATGGTAAATGGTGCATTTATATAGCGCCTTTATCCAAGACGCTTTACATAGATGGTGCATTACATTCACCCATTCACACACACATTCACACACCTTTACATAGATTGTGCATTACATTCACCCATTCACACACACATTCACACACCTTTACATATATTGTGCATTACATTCACCCATTCACACACACATTCACACACCTTTACATAGATTGTGCATTACATTCACCCATTCACACACACATTCACACACCTTTACATAGATTGTGCATTACATTCACCCATTCACACACACATTCACACACCTTTACATAGATTGTGCATTACATTCACACACACATTCATACACCGATTGCGGCGGAAGCCATGCAAGGTACCAACCAGCACATCGGGAGCAATTTGGGGTTCAGTGTCTTTGCCCAAGGACACTTCGTCATGTAGACAGGAGGAGGAGGAGCCGGGATTCGAACCGCCGACCCATATGGATCATTGGACGACCTGCTCTACCTCCTGAGCCACAGTCGCCCATTGTCGTTCCTTGTTCCTTGTATTTGTTTTTTACCTTGCTTGTATGGTTACATATTACATTTGGTAATGTGACATATATATGGCTGATGAAAAAACATTGATATTAAATATTGATGACGACAGTTAAATAGAATCGTTTAAATGTGACGCGTTATGTATAATGTGACTTTGTCATAGTCAGACGGTACAGTATGTTATAGGAGATGTATTTGGCCCGCTTGGGTGTTTTAATATTTTCTAATAATATTTTTTGGAAAAAAAGTGTGGACACCCCCCTCTGCCCTAAATGGTCTTGCCCCCTCCTATATTAGCGCCCCCTGTCTGTCACTATAGGACACTTATAACCTCCACCCCAAACTAAAAGGTGAATTAGCGCCCCCTGTCTGTCACTATAGGACACTTATAACCTCCATCCCAAACTAAAAGGTGACGGGTCTCTCTCTGTAGAGGCCTCAGCTGTCACTATAGGACACTTAGAACCTGAGATCAGATTCATACGAGGTCTTCCACTGGACACACACTGGGTCTGATGAACCCATTCTGACCTGAGATCAGATTCATACGAGGTCTTCCACTGGACACACACTGGGTCTGATGAACCCATTCTGACCTGAGATCAGATTCTAAAAAGAAATGTCTGTCGTTCTTCGATTTTTCAAAAATAGCAGACGTACAAGCTCGTAGCGCGCCACTCGGTGGCGCGCTATGAGCTTGTAGATCTGCTATTTTTCAATAGCTAAAGCATAGCATGATGCTAACACCAAAATGGGTTCCCGTTCAGAATGGGTTAAAAGTACCATATAGGGTATATGGTATACCTCCCTATAATGACTGGGTTTTTTTTACTTGCTGAAAATAGACGATCTACAAACTCACAACGCGTCGCAGCGCCCATGTTGTGAGCTTGTAGATCGTCTATTTTCAGCATGCAACACATTGTAAAATGACTTATACTGGATCTCTAGTCCACTATAGTCCCTTCCTAACATTTTAGTGTTTGAATTTGTTTATTGTTTATAAGGATCCCCATTATAGCTTTTTAGTCTAGTCTCTGGAGGGGGGTCTCCTGCACCCCCCGGAAATATACTTCTAATCAATGTTTTCTTATTGGAAAAAATGTGCGCAAAATGATGAGCTATGATAAAAAGTTGTCAAAATGTCCTATCTATCTCAAAACCCCCTTTTTGGTATATGGCTCTGGCGAAATTGTGTAAAGGCAAATATTAATTCACTAAAATTACATAAATAGACATGGTAGTCTGAAATTGGTCATGAAGTATCTTGACACATAGGGGTAAGTAGCAGAACAGGATTTGGCGGGTTGCTACCATTATATTCTTAAATATGACCCACATCATCCTCAAAAACACAAAAGAATATGGTGTCCGCTTGGCTAATAACAACAAAGATGGTTATTTTCCAACACATTATGGTGAGTATCACTGCCTCACTTGTATATAGAAAACTTCCCATATCCCTAAGCTTCAATTTGAGCCCAAGATAACCTTTCTATCTTGTAAATTAGTCTTTCTGTAGCCAAAATTCTGAACTATACCTCAAATCGGTGAAAATTGTATATTTAGTCAGTATCAGCTATACATTTGGAATACATGAATGAATGACTGAGTTTGAACTGACTCCACATCATGGAATATTTATTACTTGAATAAGCTATGTTAAAAAGTTTGCAAAGTGTCCCATCTACCATTTTTATGCAAATGAGTGCCTCCATTATCAAAATAATCGATTTTCACTATATCTCAGCCAATATTGCACTTAAATGAACAAATAAGGTGTCTAGACCTATGTTTTGAGGGTCAAGGATCTCAGTGAAACTACTACTTGTGACCACATGTGCCCGTGGCATGCTGGTGTACAAATCAGTGCCGATTAAATATCTATCTCGTCGGCTTCTTGTCCATGCTCTCCAGACAGTGTCAAGGAGATCAACCAGTGAGGTTGGTAGGACTGCACCGCAGGACACACTGGATTAAAAAACTCAACCACCCCTGTCCTTCATCATAGGGTTTTGGTTTTTCCAAAAAAGCTTCATCAGCTCGCTTGTATAAGGCAACACGGTGGTTCTCTTCAGAGCAGAGTAGCATGGAGCAAGACGAGCCAGGTCAACTTTAGATTTAGAAATGAGTTTGTCATCTGCCCCCACCACTCTTTCACTGAAGACTCACAATTCAAATAGCTCTAGCCAAGCCATGTGGCTCATCGGGCAGGAGCCTATCAAGTACACTCCCTGGCATGACTAGTATGTACCAAAGGGACCCTTTGGTATATACTATACCTCAAATTGGTGAACATTGTATATTCAGTCAGTATCAGCTATAGGCCTACATTTTGAATTAATAACTGAGTTTGAACTGACTCCACATTATGGAATATTTCTTACTTGAATAAGCTACGGTATGTTATAAAGTTGGCAAAGTGTCCAATCTACCATTTTTATGCAAATGAGTGTCACCATTATTAAGACAATCGATTTTCACTATATCTATATTGCACTTAAATGAACAAATAAGGTGTCTAGACCTATGTTTTGAGGGTCTCAGTTAACCTATTCTTAAAGTGACCACATGTGCCCGTGGCATGCTAGTGTACAAATCAGTTACATTACAATAAAGTCACATTTATACGTAAGAGATACCAATATTGCATATAACATCTAGACAGGTGCTGTGTTTTTAAGCAAGCTTTATAATTTAGAATATACTGTAGAATAACATCACAAACTAAAAACATCCTTAGTATGAACAATAGTATACGGCAGTATACACACTAGACTATAGAATGGCCTGCAATATGCAGTACAAAATTCAAACATTCACACAATCCTGTAACAGTATTCCATCCTATTCCTGTACACACTCAAAGGCAAAAATGTAAGCAACAGTGTACAAACAGTGACCACCCTAGCCTGCACCATAAAGGACAAAATGCACAGTCACATGAATGAGTCATCGTGTTCATAGAACTCATCAGTCTTCTTTGTCTGCTTGTCCATGGTCTCCAATGACAAGGATTTTCAACCATCTCTGCCCTTAATATGGTTTTGGTTTTTCCACAATAGCTTCATCAGCTACATCAGCTATCGTGCAACACGATGGTTCTCTTCAGAGCAGAGTAGCATGGAGGAAGACGAGCCAGGTCAACTTTAACCCACCATTATCCACAGCAACTTGGCACGGGTGACGTCCACTGGGGCGGCGGTGGCTCAGGGGTAGAGTGGCTGGATGGTAACCAAAAGTTGCCAGTTCAAACCCGGGCTCCCCCAGAGTTAGTGTCGAAGTGTCCTCCTTGAGCAAGACCCCTAACGGCTCCTGGTGTGCAGTTTGGTGCCTTGCATGGTTTCCGCTGCCATCAGTGTATGAATGTGTGTGTGAATGGGTGAATGTAATGCACAATCTCTGTAAAGCGCCTTGGATAAAAGCGCTTTATAAATCCACCATTTACCATACTGAAGACTCGCAACTCTGTCCATACAGCAGACAGATTAATTGCTCCAACTATACTAATTAAGGATCTGTTCTATATAGTGTAGCAAAAGGCACATTTCAAGGACCCCCATAACCCTTACAGTTCCATTTGTACATTCAGAGTTCAGAGATGCACACCCGTAAGGGGCCCTGGATATCAACAGCTCAGTGGCCTTGTGGTCAGAGCATTTGCCTTGAGCCTGGGAGGTCAGGGTTCGATCCCCGGCTGGGTCATACCAAAGACTCTGAAAAATGGAACCCAGTACCTCCCTGCTTGTCCCTGCTTGACACTCAGCATCAAGGGTTGGATTGGGGTAAGTCCCTGCTACATACTAGCGTCATGTCCAGGGGGTGTACTTGTACATCAAGCTGCCTCCCACTACAGAAACGGGAGATAGGCTCCTGCCCTATGGGCCTCATGGCTCCGCAAGGCTTACAGGTCCATTTGGTTCCATTTTTTACACTCTAGAGTTACACACCCGTAAGAGGCCCTGGATATCATCAACAGCTCAGCGTCCACCCTGAGACTGGATGGTCAGGGGTTCGATCCCCAGCTGGGTAATACCAAAGGGTCCCTGCGACATACTAGTAATGCCAGGGAGTGTACTTGTTAGGCTCCTGACCGATGAGCCACATGGCTTGGCTAGAGCTATTTGAATTGTGAGTCTTCAGTGAAAGAGTGGTGGGGGCAGATGACAAACTCATTTCTAAATCTAAAGTTGACCTGGCTCGTCTTGCTCCATGCTACTCTGCTCTGAAGAGAACCACCGTGTTGCCTTATACAAGCGAGCTGATGAAGCTTTTTTGGAAAAACCAAAACCCTATGATGAAGGACAGGGGTGGTTGAGTTTTTTAATCCAGTGTGTCCTGCGGTGCAGTCCTACCAACCTCACTGGTTGATCTCCTTGACACTGTCTGGAGAGCATGGACAAGAAGCTGACGAGATAGATATTTAATCGGCACTGATTTGTACACCAGCATGCCACGGGCACATGTGGTCACTTTAAGAATAGTTTCACTGAGATCCTTGACCCTCAAAACATAGGTCTAGACACCTTATTTGTTCATTTAAGTGCAATATTGGCTGAGATATAGTGAAAATCGATTATTTTGATAATGGAGGCACTCATTTGCATAAAAATGGTAGATGGGACACTTTGCAAACTTTTTAACATAGCTTATTCAAGTAAGAAATATTCCATGATGTGGAGTCAGTTCAAACTCAGTCATTCATTAATTTATTCCAAATGTATAGCTGATACTGACTAAATATACAATTTTCATCGATTTGAGGTATAGTTCAGAATTTTGGCTACATAAAGACTAATTTACAAGATAGAAAGGTTATCTTGGGCTCAAATTGAAGCTTAGGGATATGGGAAGTTTTCTATATACAAGTGAGGCAGTGATACTCACCATAATGTGTTGGAAAATAACCATCTTTGTTGTTATTAGCCAATAACACCATATTTTTTTGTCTTTTTGAGGATGATGTGGGTCATATTTAAGAATATAATGGTAGCAACCCCCCAAATCCTGTCCTGCTACTTACCCCTATGTGTCAAGATACTTCATGACCAATTTCAGACTACCATGTCTATTTATGTAATTTTAGTGAATTAATATTTGCCTTTACACAATTTCGCCAGAGCCATATACCAAAAAGGGGGTTTTGAGGTAGGTGGGACATTTTGACAACTTTTTATCATAGCTCATCATTTTCAGCACATTTTTTCCAATAAGAAAACACTGATTAGAAGTATATTTCCGGGGGGTGCAGGAGACCCCCCTCCAGAGACTGTACTATTTGCCTTGAAACAAGCTAGTCTTCCTGGGGTCTGACACAGACAAACATTTAACATTTAACAAAGGCAATACTTACAATTGTTTACAAACACTATAACTCAAAATAAAACATAGTAAAACAAAATATAAAATAAGAAATAAAAAACCATAGGAGAAATTAAAAAACAAAGAAAAACATAGCAAAAAAATCACTTTCAACAAATACATACATTTGAATTATTATCTTCCCATGGGTTACTGCAGTATGGTTTACATAAGGTGTTCTTTGTTTGTTGATGAAATTGTCAGCATATTTAGTCTTAGTTTTAGTCGTCATATAGTATATATACTTAAAAGTATATATACTTTTCATTTAGATTCCATTTAGTTTTCTCCTTTTTTTTTTTATATATATTTTTTATCCCACGATTTTGTAACCCATTTTTCACCCCTGTGTCAATCATCTAATGTGATCCTGGGCTCTACACACCCTCCACCAACCTAGTCCCCATATATGGGGGACAAGGGGAGACCAACCTAGTCCCCATATATGGGGGACAAGGGGAGACCAACCTAGTCCCCATATATGGGGGACAAGGGGAGACCAACCTAGTCCCCATATGTGGGGGACAAGGGGAGAGCAACGGACTTGAACTCATGCTTCCTTCATGCCTGAGTGTCCAAGTTGCTCCTTTACACCTGACAGGGGGGAGTTTCCCTGGTTGGACGTATATAGCGCGTGGAAGGAACACGTTATTCCAACCAGTTCCTTTCCCCTCCATCAGGCGCCCCGGCTGGCCAGGGGGGGGCAGTATAGAGACCAGTTCCTTTCCCCTCCCATCAGGCGCCCCGGCTGGCCAGGGGGAGGCAGTTTAGAGACCAGGATTGCAATTGATTTATAAAGCAAATATCTCTGCACTGGGGAAATTGCCAACATAACGATATACGGTATGAAATATTAAATGTATCCGTTTGTAAGAAGAGATCCTTAATAGACAAGGTTCTCCCGCTCAGCTCCGTTTGCTAGAACCAGTGTTGTTTTTGGCGAGACATTTCTATTTTAGTTTTAGTCATAGTCTTTGGACTGAAACTTCATTTAGTTTTAGTCACATTTTAGTCACCTGGAATTGGAATGTCTTAGTGTTGGTCTAGTTTTAGTCGACTAAATGTCATGAGATTTTAGTCGACTAAATCTACAGTTGATTTAGTCGACTAAAATGTATTTTGGCGGGCCTTGATGCCGTCGTAATGAGTGTTTTTACACTTGCTGAAAATAGCCGATCTACAAGCTCACAACGCATTGCGTTGCGACGCGTTGTGAGCTTGTAGATCTGCTATTTTCAGCATGCAACCAAGTGTAAAATGACTTATACTGGATCTCTTGTCCACTAGTCCCTTCTTAACATTTTAGTCTAGTTTCTATTTGTCGACGAAATTGTCAGTATATTTAGTCTTAGTTTTAGTCACCATAGCTTAGTTTTCATTTAGTTTCCATTAGTTTTTGTCAGTGGAAAAAGGTAGTCGACGAACATTTTTCGTCTTAGTTTTAGTCGACGAAAACAACACTGGCTAGAACTGAAGTAGACGCTGATTATACGAGGGCAGTTGTTCTAAAATAAAGTGTTTAAACTGTAGCCTAAAGATAGACTAATACCATAATATAAACTAAAGTGTTTAAACTGTAGCCTAAAGATAGACTAATACCATAATATAAACTAAAGTGTTTAAACTGTAGCCTAAAGTTAGACTAATACCATAATATAAACTAAAGTGTTTAAACTGTAGCCTAAAGATAGACTAATACCATAATATAAACTAAAGTGTTTAAACTGTAGCCTACCATGCACTTATTGAGCCTAAAGATAGACTAATACCATAATATAAACTAAAGTGTTTAAACTGTAGCCTACCATGCACTTATTGAGCCTAAAGATAGACTAATAACATAATATAAGAATATAAGAAGATCTGAGGTTTATTTGTCAAACATAGTTCTTATATGAAGCGATCTAAACCCCCCCCCCCCCCCCCCCCCCCCCCCCCCTATGGGGATTACAATGCAACTAAAAACAAACACATGAACCTGTGTGCTACTGGCGCCCTCTACTGACAGTGACGTCAGACTTCGGTGCTCTATAATACAGTCCATCTAGTGATTCATCAAGTTGAGGAAGAAAAGGATATAGAATGTGGAACGCACATCTCTGAAGAACTCCATGTTGGCCATAATTAGAAGAACCTTTTCTTCCAAGTATCACACAGTGGTTCAAGGAATTATGTTTATGTTTACCTTTGGAAAAGATTGCAGACATTCTTAAGGACAAACAGGAGGTGTGGGGCCGTTTTATAAGTTACATAAAGAACAATAATTTGTCTCATTTAATGGATGGAGCTGAAGAGTAGTGTTGTTGTTGTTGTTGTTGTGTTGTTTCTTTAGGTTAGTGTTGTTTTGCTTTCTTTATAGTAGTAATTGTATTGTCTCGTAATGTTCATTGTTGTTTTCTCTATGTTTGTATTGTCATTTGTGTGTAAAAAAGAAAATAAATACATTGTTTAAAAAAAAAGAAGAACCTTTTTTAAATGTACGTAAATAACTATTTATGCCGTTATACAAATCCTCGAGATGAGATCACATGTTGAATTTGCAAAGCTCGGCCTGGTGCCCTTATTACTAAATCATTAATTTATTCATTTATTCATTAATTTATTACTATATCATTAATTTATTAATGTATTCATTAATTTATTACTAAATCAAATACATATAGAGAACATAGAGAAGCTTCAGAGACGGGCTACTAAACTAATACAAGGGCTGAAAGAAGTGTCATATGAAGAAAGGTTAATAATAATAATTAAAGGACCACTTCACCACTTTTAAACCTATCTTCATATAATAGGTCCTCACTAATAATCTTGAAAAAAATGACGCAATTGTTTTTCTACTCGGTCTGTGTCTCATAGGAGGGCTGTGGGCAGTTCAGAAACCAGTCTGTGTCTCATAGGAGGGCTGTGGGCAGTTCAGAAACCAGTCTGTGTCTCATAGGAGGGCTGTGGGCAGTTCAGAAACCAGTCTGTGTCTCATAGGAGGGCTGTGGGCAGTTCAGAAACCAGTCTGTGTCTCATAGGAGGGCTGTGGGCAGTTCAGAAACCAGTCTGTGTCTCATAGGAGGGCTGTGGGCAGTTCAGAAACCAGTCTGTGTCTCATAGGAGGGCTGTGGGCAGTTCAGAAACCAGTCTGTGTCTCATAGGAGGGCTGTGGGCAGTTCAGAAACCGTCTTCCAGTGACATCATCGATGGGGAATATACAAGCTAATAGAAACTGCAGGCTTTCTAGTCCTGAAAAGTTGCATTGCGAAAATGGAAGCCATCGTTCTCACGATAATGAAAATCTGAACATTTTTGTAAAAGAAATCTTGTTTAAAAAAAAAATCTGCCTAATGATGATGTCACTGGAAGACGGTTTCTAAACTGCCCACAGCCCTCCTATGAGACACAGACTGAACGGGAACCCATTTTGGTGTGAGCATCATGTCGTGCTTTAGCTATTGAAAAATAGCAGATCTACAAGCTCATAGCTATGAGCTTGTAGGTCTGCTATTTTTGAAAAATCGAAGAACGACTGACATTTTTAGAATCTGATCTCAGGTCAGAATGGGTTAATCAGACCAGTGTGTGTCCAGTGGAAACCTCGTATGAATCTGATCTCAGGTCAGAATGGGTTAAGACACTTACAGTTACCAACGTTAGTGTACAGGAGGGACGCACAGAGGAGATATGATCCAGGTCTATACATTAAGACACTTACAGTTACCAACGTTAGTGTACAGGAGGAGGAGGAGATATGATCCATACATTAAGACACTTACAGTTACCAACGTTAGTGTACAGGAGGAGGAGGAGATATGATCCATACATTAAGACACTTACAGTTACCAACGTTAGTGTACAGGAGGAGGAGGAGTTATGATCCAGGTCTATACATTAAGACACTTACAGTTACCAACGTTAGTGTACAGGAGGAAGAGGAGATATGATCCATACATTAAGACACTTACAGTTACCAAATATGTTAGTGTACAGGAGGAGGAGGAGATATGATCCATACATTAAGACACTTACAGTTACCAACGTTAGTGTACAGGAGGAGGAAGAGATATGATCCATACATTAAGACACTTACAGTTACCAACGTTAGTGTACAGGAGGAGGAGGAGATATGATCCATACATTAAGACACTTACAGTTACCAACGTTAGTGTACAGGAGGAGGAGGAGATATGATCCATACATTAAGACACTTACAGTTACCAACGTTAGTGTACAGGAGGAGGAGGAGATATGATCCATACATTAAGACACTTACAGTTACCAACGTTAGTGTACAGGAGGGACAGAGGAGATATGATCCAGGTCTATACATTAAGATACTTACAGTTACCAACGTTAGTGTACAGGAGGAGGAGATATGATCCATACATTAAGACACTTACAGTTACCAACGTTAGTGTACAGGAGGGACAGAGGAGTTATGATCCAGGTCTATACATTAAGATACTTACAGTTACCAACGTTAGTGTACAGGAGGAGGAGGAGATATGATCCAGGTCTATACATTAAGACACTTACAGTTACCAACGTTAGTGTACAGGAGGAGGAGTTATGATCCAGGTCTTTGTTCACCAGATAGATAATATATGACTTTACAGCCGAGCCCGGTGTCCATTTCTGGGACAGCAGGTATGAGTTGAGAGGGAATTCCCTTAAACCCATTCTGACCTGAGATCAGATTCATACGAGGTTTCCGCTGGACACACACACTGGTCTGATTAACCCATTCTGACCCGAGATCAGATTAAAAAAAAAAATGTCAGCCGTTCTTCGATTTTTCAAAAAATAGCAGACCTACAAGCTCTTCCTCCTCCTGTACACTAACGTTGGTAACTGTAAGTGTCTTAATGTATGGATCATATCTCCTCCTCCTCCTGTACACTAACATATTTGGTAACTAAAAAATATGGGGAAGCAGCTTTTTGCTTCTACGGGCCGTCGGCATGGAACAAACTCCCACTGTACCTTCGTCAGGCAGCCTCTGTAGACATTTTTAAAGCTCAGCTCAAGACCCACTTCTACAACATTGCCTTTAATTGATCTTTTATTTTTTATTTTTCATGTCCTCACTGTAACTGCTTGTTTTTTAATGTCGTTGCCTTGCTTTTATTTTATTCTCCATTGTTCTGTAAAGCACTTTGAGCTGCATTTCATGTCATGAAAGGTGCTATACAAATAAAGTTTTATTATTATTATTATTATTATTATTATTATTATTATTACCTCAGTGCACCTTGACAAACTCACCCAAAACTACATAGAAATCAATCCGGACACTTCTATCATCAATAAGCATTTATTTGATGTTATAGTTTCAGAAATGCTTCCAGAGCATTAGGAATATAATAATAACATGTGTAGCTGCTTATGAACGCTATAGACATTTACAATGTACTTTATGAACGCTATAGACATTTACAATGTACTTTATGAACGCTAGACATTTACAATGTACTTTATGAACGCTAATGTACTTTATGAACGCTGCTAGACATTTACAATTGTATACGTCAATATTGTAACAAGAACATTACAGAGTACAACTGATCCAATTTTTTTATCTTTTTATTTTTTTTATGAAATAAAATACATGGAAAAAGTAATAAAAAACATGGCCTCCTCACGCATCAGAAGGACAATATCAGCCACCAGAAGCAGAGACGTGTGTTTCCAACCAGTCTAACGTTCATCAGAAGGACAATATCAGCCACCAGAAGCAGAGACGTGTTTCCAACCAGTCTAACGTTCATCAGAAGGACAATATCAGTCACCAGAAACAGAGACGTGTGTTTCCAACCAGTCTAACGTTCATCAGAAGGACAATATCAGCCACCAGAAGCAGAGACGTGTGTTTCCAACCAGTCTAACGTTCATCAGAAGGACAATATCAGCCACCAGAAGCAGAGACGTGTGTTTCCAACCAGTCTAACGTTCATTAGAAGGACAATATCAGCCACCAGAAACAGAGACGTGTGTTTCCAACCAGTCTAACGTTCATCAGAAGGACAATATCAGCCACCAGAAGCAGAGACGTGTGTTTCAAACCAGTCTAACGTTCATTAGAAGGACAATATCAGCCACCAGAAACAGAGACGTGTGTTTCCAACCAGTCTAACGTTCATTAGAAGGACAATATCAGTCACCAGAAGCAGAGACGTGTGTTTCCAACCAGTCTAACGTTCATCAGAAGGACAATATCAGACACCAGAAGCAGAGATGTGTGTTTCCAACCAGTCTAACGTTCATCAGAAGGACAATATCAGTCACCAGAAGCAGAGACGTGTGTTTCCAACCAGTCTAACGTTCATTAGAAGGACAATATCAGCCACCAGAAGCAGAGACGTGTGTTTCCAACCAGTCTAACGTTCATCAGAAGGACAATATCAGCCACCAGAAGCAGAGACGTGTGTTTCCAACCAGTCTAACGTTCATTAGAAGGACAATATCAGCCACCAGAAACAGAGACGTGTGTTTCCAACCAGTCTAACGTTCATCAGAAGGACAATATCAGCCACCAGAAGCAGAGACGTGTGTTTCAAACCAGTCTAACGTTCATTAGAAGGACAATATCAGCCACCAGAAACAGAGACGTGTGTTTCCAACCAGTCTAACGTTCATTAGAAGGACAATATCAGTCACCAGAAGCAGAGACGTGTGTTTCCAACCAGTCTAACGTTCATCAGAAGGACAATATCAGACACCAGAAGCAGAGATGTGTTTCCAACCAGTCTAACGTTCATCAGAAGGACAATATCAGTCACCAGAAGCAGAGACGTGTGTTTCCAACCAGTCTAACGTTCATTAGAAGGACAATATCAGTCACCAGAAGCAGAGACGTGTGTTTCCAACCAGTCTAACGTTCATTAGAAGGACAATATCAGTCACCAGAAGCAGAGACGTGTGTTATGAGAGGGTCAATACACCTGGGGAGGCGTGGCTGTCTGCGTGGTCGTTATGAGAGGGTCAATACACCTGGTGAGGCGTGGCTGTCTGCGTGGCTGTCTGCGTGGTCATTATGAGAGGGTCCATATACACCTGGTGAGGCGTGGAGGCGTAGCGCGCCACCGATCTGCTATGTCTCTCTCTCTCTTAAACAATCTCTCTCTCTCTCTCTCTCTCTCTCTTATAAACAATGTCTCTCTCTCTCTCTCTCTCTCTCTCTCTCTCTCTCTCTCTCTCTCTCTCTCTCTCTCTCTGATCAGAGACGTTGTCTGTCCTAACAAAGACACACTGAGGAGGAGTCATTAAGAACCATAAACCCAGGGTAGAGAGCTTCAGTGAATCTGGTCTGGAAGGTATAAAGGTGTGTCAGTGAGTCAGAGGACACTTCATAGAAGGACAGAGTCCCTGCAGGGCAGTCTAGATGCACTGCTACTCTGTAGACAGACTGACCGCTCTCATCCACTGCTCTGCTGGAGACAGAGGGAACAAACGGGAGGGGAGTATCCCTACTATTGTGAAAGACAGAGTAACCGCCTCTATAACAGAACAGACTCCAGGAATGATCATTCCATCCAAGCGGCCCATCCTCTCCTCTCCTGCTGATTGCTCTGTAAGCCCCTCCTATCCCAACCCCTCCCCTCCTCTCTACCTCCCACAGGTAACGGCCTCCAGAAAGACCCTCTGAACACAGAACCTGATGAACATCATCCCTAAATCTATCAGGGTGGTCAGCGTATGGCTGAAGCTCCTCCCCCCCCTTTGACCTTGTGACCTTCCTGTTGTCGTCAGACAGACAGAGTGTTCTGCTTGCTGTGTTTGGGTCCAGAGTGAGACGATGGGAATCTGATGAGAAAACAACACAGTAGAAAACATTAAATATTAAACATATTTATACCTGTCTCACCCTCCTCCACCACAGCTACCACCTGTCTCACCCTCCTCCACCCCGGCTACCACCTGTCTCACCCTCCTCCACCCCCGCTATCACCTGTCTCACCCTCCTCCACCCCGCTACAAGCTGTCTCACCCTCCTCCACCCCCGCTATCACCTGTCTCACCCTCCTCCACCCCAGCTACCACCTGTCTCACCCTCCTCCACCCCCGCTATCACCTGTCTCACCCTCCTCCACACCAGCTACCATCTGTCTCACCCTCCTCCACCCCCGCTACCACCTGTCTCACCCTCCTCCACCCCAGCTACCACCTGTCTCACCCTACTCCACCCCCGCTACCACCTGTCTCACCCTCCTCCACCCCGCTACCACCTGTCTCACCCTCCTCCACCCCGCTACCACCTGTCTCACCCTCCTCCACCCCGCTACCACCTGTCTCACCCTCCTCCACCCCGCTACCACCTGTCTCACCCTCCTCCACCCCAGCTACCACCTGTCTCACCCTCCTCCACCCCAGCTACCACCTGTCTCACCCTCCTCCACCCCGCTACCACCTGTCTCACCCTCCTCCACCCCGCTACCACTTGTCTCACCCTCCTCCACCCCGCTACAAGCTGTCTCACCCTCCTCCACCCCGCTACCACCTGTCTCACCCTCCTCCACCCCGCTACCAACTGTCTCACCCTCCTCCACCCCGCTACCACCTGTCTCACCCTCCTCCACCCCGCTACCACTTGTCTCACCCTCCTCCACCCCGCTACAAGCTGTCTCACCCTCCTCCACCCCGCTACCACCTGTCTCACCCTCCTCCACCCCGCTACCAACTGTCTCACCCTCCTCCACCCCGCTACCACCTGTCTCACCCTCCTCCACCCCAGCTACCACCCGTCGTTTTGGATCTGCAGTTTAGGTACGGGGGATTCGGAGTCCCTATGGTTGGGACTGATGTGTGTGTGTGTGTGTGTGTGTGTGTGTGTGTGTGTGTGTGTGTGTGTGGTTACCAACCAGCATGAACAGACAGAGTGGTGTATGTGTGTGATTGGGTAATTTCTAGGAGGACAAGTGATGACCAGTGTTGCATCACAATGCGTTGTAGAATAGAAGCTTGTAAAAGCTTGTAGATCTGCTATTTTCAGCATGTAGCCAAGTGTAAAATCAACCATTACTATATGACGACATAAAGGCCGCCAAAATACATTGTAATTGCCTAAATCAATTGTAGATTTAGTCGACTAAAATCTCATGATATTTAGTCAACTAAAACTAGACTAACACAAAAACATTTCAGATGACTAAAATATAACTAAAACTCAATTAAGCTTTATTCAAAAGTCTATGACTAAACTACAATCTAAACGTTGCTGTTAAAATCAACACTGATACGTTTTGCAGAAAACCTATTAACCCATTAAGACCTGAGACCAGATTCTACAAAATGTACTTTTCCGTTTTCTGAACTTGAGTAAATGTACTTAGTTACTTTGCACCACTGCACATGCCAGTAGCAACACATAGCGGACGGACGGACGGACGGACGGACAGACAGACAGACAGACAGACAGACAGACAGACAGACACTCACATTGTGTAGTGAGTTGAGGATTAGTCCAGAGTTCTCCTCCATGTTTAACTCTGTAGGAAGTAGAACAACAATGCATCAATGTCTGACTGTCTAACACAACGTCTCTGACACTACAGTGTTTCTGCTACCCTTATCTTCACCAGGGCAGGCAGCCTGACCGGACAAACTCACTGCCACCTGGCTTGGACCAGAGGACGTTAAAATACTGTTGTATTTCTAATATGATTCCTTCCCATGGTACTGGCCAGCAGGCTGTGGTCATACAACGATACACTGAGGACACTCAAATGGAAACTGTTATGAAATGACTGAGAGGGAACCTTCTGTGTCCTCTCCTGTTAGACCTGCTATTTCAGCTTGTAGATCTGATGTTTGAGCTTGTAGATCTGCTAATTGAGCTTGTAGATCTGCTTTATGAGTTCTCAGAATGAAAAATTACAGTTTACATGTGAAGTATGCTACAATATAATCTTTTCATATAATTGTATTGTTTCAATAAAAAGTATATTCCTTACATCCAGCATTATTAATTTGTGTGTAAGTATTAACTAAATCAATCAATTTAAAGTTGACTTGAGGGAGTAATGTTCAGATGTGCAGAGTGGGAAGTCGGTCACAATGGTATAGGAGGGGCTAGCGCCCCTCAAAAATACATGTCATCATAATTATGATTCCAAACTCTAGTCTATGAGGTCATAGATTACCCTGGATTCCATATTTGGGCATGCCTCACATGGAACTCCATGTATGGGCATGAAAGGGACACAGACAGACAGACAGACAGACAGACAGACAGACAGACAGACAGAGTCTACTCACTTGAGCGTTTCCAGTCCAGAGAAGTTCTCCAGTCCAGACACCGGCAAGACGTTGAAGGTCAAGTCTAATTCTCTCAGATGAGGATTAGATCTGAGAGCTGAGGCCAGAAGTTCACAGCTTCTCTCTGACAACCAGCAGTTCATCAGTCTAAATGAGAAATAAAACACCACATGTTTGATTGCCTGCTATAAAAGACATTATTCTGGATAGAAGACAGTGAAGCTGATAACTGGTGATGTCACAGACACAAGAAGGACATCTGCTGGAGCAAAAGACAATACAATTAGTTTTATTATCGGCTATGTTTTTAAACATGTTGATAAATCATGAAAAATGCTAAAATGTTCTCTTACGGGGTCACTAGAAGACCCCCCCCATGCTAATTTTCCCAGTCAATCACTTAATCCACAATACGCGCCTGACTGTACCTTATCATTATTCTCGTCAAAGTGTGTTACTATGATATCAACCTTATTCACACATATTCAATATTAATACTATAATCACATAAATCAATAATATCTGACCGTAGAGTCTCCAGTCTACAATGTGGACTCCTCAGTGCGTCACAGAGCAGGTCCATATATGGCTCCAGGTCGTTGTAACTGATGTCCAGGTGTCTCAGATGGGACGGATTAGAACTGAGAGCTGAAGCCACAACTTCAATGTGTTCCTTCTCGAGCTTTACGCCAAAACCAACAAGTCTGTAATGACAGATTAAATGTAAAATCAGAGATGATCAAAACAGGTCAGACCAAGTTCACTGTCAAGGAAGTAAACTGAGAGATCTTCTATTGCAGATCTACAAGCTCACATTGTGTCACATTGCGATGTTGCAGATCGGCTATTTTCAAAAACATATTTAAGTAAAATAATTGACAATAATAAATTAACACAATTATGGTGTGGGGGTCCCTGGCACACAATGTATTCAGATAGAGGTCTGTTACACATAATACATATTAATTCATACAAAGTCCTTGGTTTGAGAACCACTGGTTTACATTAAACACTGCAGAATGAACCAGCAGTTGTGTCCAAGCAGTCTTTTAACACATTTAGACCTGAGGCCGATTCTTAGAAAATGGCTTCATCACAGTTTTCTGAAAAACCCTGTTTCTATGTTCAGTTAACTAGTTCGCAAACTATTTCATGTCAAGGACCACCAGAATTATATGTAATTGGCTGCGGACCCCCATCTGAAAATATGTTGTTTCAGGGACCCCCCCAGAAGCAAAGATTTGAGTTAAAAATGTTTGCTCTGAAAAGAGCAAAGATTTGCGCCACATTTTCACGATAAGAAAAATAGCAGATCTACAAGCTTGTAGCGCGGCACGCTATGAGCTTGTAGATCGGATTTTTTTCAAAAGTTATGTATGTATGTAGTATGACATACTACATACTAACATATATATCGCGGCACTAGGTGTGGCGCTACGAGCTTGTAGTTCTGCTATTTTTCAATACTTGTTCAGTACTTGCTGTATAACATAATGCTTAAACACCAAAAAGGGTTCCCGTCCGAAATGGGTTAATTTGTGATGATTCCACCTGTGTGCGTGCGTGCGTCCGTCTGTCCGTCCATACATGCGTGTGTACAGTAGGCATGTGTGTGTGTGCGTGCGTGCATGTCTGTTTATTATTTGTATTAGTTTTTAATGAATGAATGTAGTAGTTATAATCATTTTAAATATAGTATTTGTAATGAATGAATACAGTATTAATATATGAGTGAATGGTGCTCAGTCATTTTGTTATTCACAGGACTACTAACCTGGCTGTTGTGCAGTTCCTCACAGCTGGGATCAGTCTCAGTCGCCCTGCCCGGTCTGTGTTGTATTTGTCCAGGTCCAACTCCTCCAGAACCTGCTCTGACATCAGCAGCATGGAGGCCAGAGCTGAACACTGGGTCTCAGAGAGTTCCTTCCCTGATCTGCTCTCTGACTCCAGGTACTGTTGGATCCCCTGACTTACTGACGGGTCGTTCATCTCCATCAGACATTGGAAGATGTTGATGCATCTGTCAGGAGAGCAGTCACGGACATTCATCTTCTTCAGGTTGTTGATGGCTCTCTGGATCTCCTCTGGACTGTTCTTTGTCTGACCCAGCAGACCTCCTAACAGACTCTGGTTGGACTGCAGTGAGAGACCATGAAGGAAGCGGACAAAGAGGTCAAGGTGGCCACTCTCACTCTTCAGGGATTTTTCCATGGCTCTCTCCAGGAAGTCATCCAGGGTAATTTCTTCTTTTCCTCCCAGGAATGTCTTCAGTACCTCCATGTTCTTCTGTGTGAAACAGTGGAACAGGTAGACTGCAGCCAGGAACTCCTGGATGCTCAGGTGAACAAAGCAGTAGACTGTTTTGTGGTGAGAAGCACCGTCTACTCTGAAGAATGATGTGCACATGCCTGACTCTAGCACGGCCTTGTTCACATCAAGACCACAGGCTTCCAGGTCTTTCTGGTAGAACAGGATCTGATCTTCGATCATTTGGTTAAATGCCAACTCGCCCAGCTTCAGAATGAACGGTCCTTCTGCCTTCATGAGCTCCTCTTTTATCTTTTCCGTCGTCTTATCTGATTCACCATACTTCTTCTCCATCTGCTTCGTCAGAGCCGTCAGGAATTCACAGTACATCTGAACCAAGGTCTCAGGGAGCTGGTCTTCCATGTTTCTGTGCTGCACAACAAAAGCAAGGATCCAACAGAAGACTGGGATTTCACACATAGTGGAGAGGATCTTTGATTTCTTGATGTGTGAGATGATTAAGCTGGTCATCGAGTTGGCCTTGTCCTCATCATTGAAGATCTTCATGAACCTCTTCTTGAAGTACTCCCTCTTCTGGTCATCTGTGATGAACCCTCTTATTTCTGTCATCCTGTCAACAAGATCCAGTCGATCAGGGATCTGATCCACTGCTGCAGGCCGTGAGGTGATCCAGATGCGAGCGGAGTGAAGCAGTTCACCCTTGATCAGGTTTACAATCAGCTCCTCGACCGGCAGGGATTCCTCAACATTCGTGATGATGGAATCTTTCTCGAAATCCAACGGAAGCCTGTTTTCATCGAGCCCATCAATCATGAACATGACTTTGCAGGGACATGTTTTGTAGTCGTTTGACTCCTGCACTATTCTGAAGATGTCATTCAGTGCTTCTTCCGTAATCCCTCTGGTTTCCTTGACACATTCGTGAAGTAGCTTCGCCAGAGAAAAGCTTTCTCCCTCGTGAAGATTTAACTGGCGGAACGTCAATGGGAACACGAGATGGGGGTCTCGGGGGAAACGGTCCATGGTCCAGTCGTGAATAAATTTGTGTAAGAGGAAGGATTTTCCAATTCCTGCGACACCAACAGTGAGCACTACTCTTTCATTTATTCCAGAATTATACAATTCCCAGAGTTGGATTGGTTCGTCCAGTCCTGCCCTGTTCATCTCCATCTGTCTGACCTCATGATACCTGTGCATGCTTGTGAAGCTGGTGTTTATGTTGTAGATCGGGACACAGACGTCGTCAAACTTCATCTTGGACTCATTGTCCAATTTTACACATAGATATGCATCTTTCATCTTGTTCTGAAGCTTGCGTTCGTAGCCAGTAATGGAACCGCCTGCTATTTTCACCAACAGATCTGTAATGAACAAAGCACTTCTTAAACAGCTTCAGGAGAAAGAGATCTGCCAGATCAAGCTCTACAAAACAATATAACATTTACCATGTCAATCTTTCTTTTCAATAACATGTTTGTTAACAATGTTGTTAAACTCTAAGTTTGGCAGAATTAACTATGGACCTTCTGATTCCCAGAATGCCTCTCTACCCAGTGCTGTGATAAGACACTGTGACTGTTTCCATGACCATGTTTCTTAGACCTTTCTGCTGTGATAAGACACTGTTTCCATGACCATGTTTCTTAGACCTTTCTGCTGTGATAAGACACTGTTTCCATGACCATGTTTCTTAGACCTTTCTGCTGTGATAAGACACTGTTTCCATGACCGTGTTTCTTAGACCTTTCTGCTGTGATAAGACACTTATTGTCAGCTCACCTTCAGCAGAGGCAGATGCAGCTTCTGCTTCGGGTTGTGATGGAAGAGACTGAGTGGACCTGCTGTGGAATGAAGAACATGTTATACTGACTATGAATTCATCTACCGATCCTATAGAAATACTACATGTTATACTGACTATGAATTCATCTACCAATCCTATAGAAATACTACATGTTATGCTGACTATGAATTCATCTACAAATCCTATAGAAATACTACATGTTATACTGACTATAGAAATACTACATGTTATGTTATGAATTCATCTACAAATCCTATAGAAATACTACATGTTATACTGACTATGAATTCATCTACCAATCCTATAGAAATACTACATGTTATACTGACTATAGAAATACTACATGTTAAGCCCACCACACACCGGCTGCGTTCCCCGCGCGTCGCCGCGCGGCGGACACAGCCGCCTCCATTATTTTCAATGAACCTATCGCACACCGGCTGCGTCCGACGCGCGCTGGCGCGCGGTCACGCCTCGGCAATACTGTGCCGTGGCGGTACGTGCGGCGGTCGCAGCCGGTGTGTGGTGGGCTTTATACTGACTATGTATACATCTACCAATCCTATAGAAATACTACATGTTATGCTGACTATGAATTCATCTACCAATCCTATAGAAATACTACATGTTATACTGACTATGAATTCATCTACCAATCCTATAGAAATACTACATGTTATACTGACTATGAATTCATCTACCAATCCTATAGAAATACTACATGTTATACTGACTATGTATTCATCTACCAATGTCGCAATGTTAGCATCACAATGCGTGCTACATGTAACATTAGCATCACAATACGTGCTACATGTAATGTTAGCATCACAATGCGACGTGCTACATGTAACGTTAGCATCACAATGTGTGCTACATGTAACGTTAGCATCACAATGCGTGCTACATGTAACGTTAGAATCACAATGTGTGCTACATGTAACGTTAGCATCACAATGTGTGCTACATGTAACGTTAGCATCACAATATGTGCTAAAGGTAACGTTAGCATCACAATGCATGTTACATGTAACATTAGCATCACAATGAAAAACTACAACCCTGTCATGATTATGAACATCCTGGCTAAAAATAACACTGCTAGTTTAAAAGGATCTCTGGCTAATAAGACTTAAATACGCCTTAAAGCATTATACTTCTATAACTAACCAGGGATCCTTTTAAGAATCAGGATCAACGTGTGACTGTGGAGCATAGTGAGTGTACATTATCTTGTACTGATGTTAAAATGTACATTAACTTGTATTATCTTACAGAACTTCATAGAAAATTAATTGAAATCACAATTACTCACAGATCCTCTAGAAGGAGATTCTCGTGTGTCTCAAGACATTGTCGGAAAATGTCTTTAGACGTGCTGGAGTTCAGGAGCGCATAGAGTTCCCTCATCCTCTCCTCAATGGTGGACTTGGACCTCACTTTATTGTAGTCCTCTGTGGTGATGATCGTCTGCTCAAGGAGCAGATCCAGGATGGGATTCAGCCTGGTCACTCTCTGAATGAGCACTGCCCGGTGTTGGTCAACAAAGTGACCCGCTGAAGATAAGTGGAATGAACATTGGTTGGTAGTTGTTGTTGTTGGTGAAACTGCCAGTATTTCCCTCCACACCAAATGTCTTCTTCCCTCTAAGACCCCCTTTACACGAGAACGATGTTCATAAGAACGGCAGAAAAACGTATCGTTTGCTGGGGTCCACTTAGATGAGAATGGCGTTTTCAAAACACAACAAAGTGAAACCACCTATCAAAGAGTGGAAGTCTTTGTATTGTGGAGTCACACCCCCCCCCCCCCCTGACAAGGTGAGTGTCCCCAAAAGGGAGAGAAAAAGAAAGTTAACACTGTGCGCCTACTAGAGCACGCCTCCAGGGAGGAGCTACCTACTAGAGCACGCCTCCAGGGAGGAGCTACCTACTAGAGCACGCCTCCAGGGAGGAGCTACCTACTAGAGCACGCCTCCAGGGAGGAGCTACCTACTAGAGCACGCCTCCAGGGAGGAGCTACCCACTAGAGCACGCCTCCAGGGAGGAGCTACCTACTAGAGCACGCCTCCAGGGAGGAGCTACCTACTAGAGCACGCCTCCAGGGAGGAGCTACCTACTAGAGCACGCCTCCAGGGAGGAGCTACCCACTAGAGCACGCCTCCAGGGAGGAGCTACCTACTAGAGCACGCCTCCAGGGAGGAGCTACCTACTAGAGCACGCCTCCAGGGAGGAGCTACCCACTAGAGCACGCCTCCAGGGAGGAGCTACCTACTAGAGCACGCCTCCAGGGAGGAGCTACCTACTAGAGCACGCCTCCAGGGAGGAGCTACCTACTAGAGCACGCCTCCAGGGAGGAGCTACCCACTAGAGCACGCCTCCAGGGAGGAGCTACCCACTAGAGCACGCCTCCAGGGAGGAGCGCACTGACTGCGCTCGTCTGTATATGTTTTTCTGTCCTGAACTAATGGAACTCTCTTTCAGTGACAAGGAGACCGCCAAGGACAAGAATCCCATTCTGTTCATTATTGTGCCCTCCCAGGCTTACAGTACGTTGAGTCTGACTTTCTGTTCATTATTGTGCCCTCCCAGGCTTACAGTACGTTGAGTCTGACCCCTCCCAGGCTTACAGTACGTTGAGTCTGACCCCTCCCAGGCTTACAGTACGTTGAGTCTGACCCCTCCCAGGCTTACAGTACGTTGAGTCTGACTTTCTGTTCATTATTGTGCCCTCCCAGGCTTACAGTACGTTGAGTCTGACTTTCTGTTCATTATTGTGCCCTCCCAGGCTTACAGTACGTTGAGTCTGACCCCTCCCAGGCTTACAGTACGTTGAGTCTGACTTGCTCCCTGTTTAAGTTTGTTCAATAAACACCCTTGAAACCGTCCCATCCTTGTCTTGGTTCTGGTAACAGACGCACGACCGCCCGCCCGCCCCCCTGCCTGCCAGCCAGCCAGTCAACCAGCGCGCACACACACACACACACACACACACACACACACACACACACACACACACACACACACTCAGCTCACCTTCAGCTGCTCCTGCTCCTGTAGACGTTGCACTTGACATTGGTGGGTCAGCGGCTGTAGCTCCATGCTGGTCTGATGTCAGAAAAGACAAAAGTCCAAAGTAAGAGCTTGAACAGATCTACAAGCTCACACTATTAAATATAAAAGGTTTTAAAGTTAAATCCGACTTCCCCTAAGCCTGCAGTAACAGACACCCTGTTACATGTATTTTTCAGAATGGACAAAATTATTATAATTTTTCAATACAGAATGAGATCATATCGACATCGGTAATCTCGGTTATCGGCCAAAATGTCTCATCGGCACATCCCTAATAGTCAATAATCAGTTTATAAGACATCTATTCATAGATTCAACACAGCTGAGAACAGTTGAATCAGGGGAGGATTATCCAACGGCCCAGGGGCCTCTGAGCTAGGGGGGCCTCTGAGCTAGGAGGGGCCTCTGAGCTAGCGGGGCCCCTGAGCTAGGGGGGCCCTGAGCTAGGAGGGGGCCCTGAGCTAGGGGGGCCCTGAGCTAGGGGGGGGGGGCGTCAGCTAAGGGGACCCCTGAGCTAGGAGGGGCCTCTGAGCTAGGAGGGGCCCCTGAGCTAGGGGGGCCCCTGAGCTAGGAGGGGCCTCTGAGCTAGGAGGGGCCTCTGAGCTAGGAGGGGCCCCTGAGCTAGGAGGGGCCCCTGAGCTAGAAGGGGCCTCTGAGCTAGGAGGGGCCTCTGAGCTAGAAGGGGCCTCTGAGCTAGGAGGGGCCTCTGAGCTAGGAGGGGCCCCTGAGCTAGGAGGGGCCTCTGAGCTAGGAGGGGCCTCTGAGCTTCAGCCTCTGTGTGACCGCGTTGCTGTCACACGGAGGCTCAAGCTCACGGGCCCCCCTAGCTCAGGGGCCCCCCTAGCTCAGGGGCCCCCCTAGCTTACGGGCCCCCCTAGCTCAGGGCCCCCCCTAGCTCACGCCCCCCCCTAGCTCAGGGGCCCCTCTAGCTCAGGGGCCCCCCTAGCTCACGGGCCCCCCTAGCTCAGGGCCCCCCCTAGCTCACGCCCCCCCTAGCTCAGGGGCCCCCCTAGCTCACGCCCCCCCCTAGCTCAGGGGCCCCCCTAGCTCAGGGGCCCCCCTAGCTCAGGGGCCCCCCTAGCTCACGGGCCCCCCTAGCTCAGGGCCCCCCCTAGCTCACGCCCCCCCCTAGCTCAGGGGCCCCCCTAGCTCACGCCCCCCCCCCTAGCTCAGGGGCCCCCCTAGCTCAGGGCCCCCCTAGCTCAGGGGCCCCCCTAGCTCAGGGGCCCCCCTAGCTTACGGGCCCCCCTAGCTCAGGGCCCCCCCTAGCTCACGCCCCCCCCCCCTAGCTCAGGGGCCCCCCTAGCTCACGCCCCCCCCCCTAGCTCACGCCCCCCCCTAGCTCAGGGGCCCCTCTAGCTCAGGGGCCCCTCTAGCTCAGGGGCCCCCCTAGCTCACGCCCCCCCCTAGCTCAGGGGCCCCCCTAGCTCACGCCCCCCCCCCTAGCTCACGCCCCCCCCCTAGCTCAGGGCCCCCCTAAACCGAAAACAAAAAGCTCTATATTGTGACCGTAATAATTGATTTAGAGAACAACATGACACATTGCAATGTGTTGTGAGCTTGTAAATCTGCTATTTGTGGATAATGTTCTCCTCGGAATAGGGAAGCTGGGGTTCAAATGGTTAATCAGTTTATTGAAGACATCTATTCATAGTTTCAGCTCACCTTCAGCTTTAGAGACTCCTCCACTTGTTGACGTTGAACTTGACATTGTTGGGTCAGCGCCTGTAGCTTCATGCTGGTCTGTTGTCACAGCTACTGTTGAGTTACAAAAGACAACAGAATTGTATAAGAAACCTGCTGTTACCAGGCAGTAATTAACTATTATCTGGCTATTAAACTGATGTTAAGTTGATTGCATTAAGGTTTAGCAAGGTAATTAACTGTTATTGCAGCAGGGAAGAATGTATTAGTAGGTCAAGTGAGTACTCAAGTTCAAATGCTTCCAGAAAGCAAACATTATATTTGATTCTTTCCTTGCTGTCTAACCACAATCTCCCCTTTGAAGTGTTTAAACACATGCCCTAGATGAGCACACAATCTCCCCTTTGAAGTGTCTAAACACATGCACTAGATGAGCACACAATCTCCCCTTTGAAGTGTTTAAACACATGCACTAGATGAGCACACAATCTCCCCTTTGAAGTGTCTAAACACATGCACTAGATGAGCACACAATCTCCCCTTTGAAGTGTCTAAACACTTGCACTAGATGAGCACACAATCTCCCCTTTGAAGTGTCTAAACACATGCACTAGATGAGCACACAATCTCCCCTTTGAAGTGTCTAAACACATGCACTAGATGAGCACACAATCTCCCCTTTGAACCGTCTCCCATGTAAGACACCATGAAAGATGTCCTCCTTTGGCCAGGGATAGACCGTATGAGGTTCACCTACCTTTGGCCATGTGTGGTAACCTGTGCAGTAGATCATTCCTGTGGATCTTCTTCAGAACATTCGCCATGATCTGAGGAGCATGACCGGGGTAGCTCAGCACCATCAGATGAGCGATGCCCTTCTTGTTGTTCTTCTCAAGGAGGCACTGTGGGATTAGAAACTCTGGGGTTGGAAGCGGTGGGAGAGGAACGAGGCCTTCAAAGATATCAGGGAGAGGAACGAGGCCTTCAAAGATATCAGGGTGTTGCAAGTGAACCTTGAAGTCCTCGAACTCGCTGGCTTTCAGCTCCTTCAGAGTCTTCAAGATGTGTTCCTCAAGTAAATCCATGGATGGTTCCTGGGGCAAACGGAGAGAGGATGTTAACATCTCAGCTTTGTTCTCTAAAGCCGTGTTCACAATGAAAGACACAATAATCATATTTCTAGTCACTTGAATGGAGTTCATTCAATCACTGCACAATGCACATACTATGGGAACAGTACGGAATTCACACAGGGTGACGTGTCTAGTGCGGTAGTATAGTAGCATAGATAGTGCATAGTGACACTGCAACCTCATCCTTCCTCTCCTCTATCTCATCTGCATTCGACCAACACTGCCCGCTCTCATCCAGGCCAGCTCGCTCATGTCCACCGGCTCCCTGGCTATCTGAAACTCTCAGATCTGAACGAACACCTCTAAGGGCAGCCGAAAGAAAGTGGCACAAGTCAAAGCTACCAGATGACCTTTCACACTTTCACTCACTCCTCTCTGCCTTTGCCCACTCACTAACCACTGCTAAAACCTCCTTCTACCACACCAAAATCCAATCCTGTACTTCTAACCCAAGGAAGCTCTTCTCCACTTTCACCTCCCTCCTTAAACCCCCTCCCCCCACTCAACCCTCATCCCTCACTGCTGATGTTTTTGTCAACTACTTCGAGAAGAAGGTTGATGATATCAGCAGCTCCTTTCCTCCCCTCCCACATAAAGTGGCATCTGACTCAACCAACACCAACTCCTTCTCTCCTCTTTCCCCAGACGAGGTTCTACAACTAGTAACATCCTCTAGACCTACCACTTGTCCTCTTGACCCTGTCCCGTCTCCAATCTTCCAGACCATCGCACCTGATCTGCTCCCCTTCATCACCTCCATCATCAACACCTCAGTAACCTCAGGCTGCGTCCCATCTGCCCTCAAGTCAGCCAGAGTAACACCACTCCTCAAAAAACCAACCCTTGACCCCTCAGATGTCAAGAACTACAGACCGGTATCACTCCTTTCATTTATTTCTAAAACCATTGAACGTGTCGTCTCCAACCAGCTCTCTCTCCATCTCTCACAGAACAACCTGCTGGATCCCAACCAGTCCGGATTCAAGAAGGCCCACTCCACAGAAACTGCCCTGCTGGCAGTCACAGAAGCACTACATGCTGCCCAAGCTGCTTCCCACTCTGCAGTACTGATTCTCCTAGACCTATCAGCAGCATTTGACACAGTGAACCACCAGCTGCTCCTAGAAACCCTAGCGGAGCTAGGCATCGGTGGAACGGCACTAAAGTGGTTCTCCTCCTACCTCACCGATCGGACCTACCAGGTTTCCTGGAAAGGTCTGCTATCATCCCCCCGAACCCTCCAAACTGGGGTCCCACAGGGATCTGTACTTGGTCCCCTCCTTTTCTCACTGTACACTAAATCCCTTGGCACTATCATCTCTGCTCACAATATATCCTATCACTGCTACGCCGATGACACACAACTGTTCCTATCCTTCCCCCCCTCTGCCACTCAGGTGGAAGAGCGCATCACTGCATGCCTGGCTGACATATCACAGTGGATGTCCTCCAACCACCTCAAGCTGAACCCAGACAAGACTGAGCTTCTCTTCTTCCCAGCTAAGTCCTGCCCTATGCGGGAGCTAACTATTTCCGTAGACAACGCCCTGGTAACGTCTGTCCCAACAGCCAGGAATCTTGGTGTTGTCCTGGACAGTCAGCTCTCGTTCAAAGCTCACATCACAGCTGTCACTCGATCATGTAGGTTCACACTCTATAACATACGACGAATTAGACCGTTCCTCACCCAGGAATCAGCCCAGCTCCTAATCCAGACAACAGTCTTGTCAAAACTCGACTATTGTAACTCCCTCCTTACTGGCCTACCAGCATGTGCACTTAAGCCTCTCCAGCTGATCCAAAATGCAGCAGCTCGCTTGGTCTTCAACCAGCCAAAATTCTCACATGTCTCCCCCCTGCTCCGCTCCCTCCACTGGCTCCCGGTCGCTGCCCGCACAGAATACAAAACTCTGATGCTGGCATTCAAAGCAACCAAAGGTATGGCTCCCCCATATCTTACAAGTATGATTGAACCCTACAAACCCTCCCGCGCACTCAGATCAGCCAACGCAGGGAAACTGGAAGTACCCTCACTAAAAACGCCGGGACAACGCTCCACACGTCCCAAACTCTTCTCCCTTCTGGCTCCAAAACTGTGGAATGCACTTCCCATTGCAGTCAGAACTGCAGCATCACTCCCAATCTTCCGCCGTAGCCTGAAAACCCACCTTTTCAGACTCCATCATGGCCCATAGCACTTACCCTAACCCCTTACATAGCATTTCTGTTGGCTTAGATAGCATTTGACACAGACTTATAGCATGTTATGTAGACAGCACTATAATTGTATTGTATATAGTCATAGCACGCCATAGTACATATGTATAGCATAGTAGTGAATATGTATAGTTTATTATGTATAGTGTATGTATAGTTTCATCATATAGATATTCCACTGTTACCTTCTTATCTTACGCATGTTTCATGATAAATGCTTTTATGTGATGTATTCCCATGCTTTTGTTCTTGCCTAAATGTAAGTCGCTCTGGATTAAGAGCGTCTGCTAAATGCCTAAATTGTAAATTGTAAATTGTTTGTAGATGGTGCATGTAGCATGCTGCTTTCTGCTTGCTACTCTCTGCTTACAGCTGCCGCCGACAGCTAGCCCCCTGAAAAGAGGAGCCGAGTGTGTAAGTCTCCTCCTGCTGGTACAGAGCCTCTCCACCACCAAGACTCCTGTAGTGCCCCCCCGTGGCCACGCATGGTAACTGGGTCTCTGCGGACCCAGAGACGCGGCGTATAGGCCCACCATCGCGTGGACATGCCCCGACGCCCGTCAACCCTGCCCCAGCTATGGGTAAATAGCTCCACTACATTGTGGGTAAGCTTATTAGGCAAAGGCTAAGGGAGCACACCCTGACAGAAAAGCAATGTGCTAGCGGTGCGCAACCGGCGGGCCTTGAAAGACCAAGACCTGCAGCCATGATGGGGGACTGGTCAAAGACCAAGGACCCGGCAGCCTCCTGGCAGCCATGATGGGGGACTGGTCGTCATGGGCTCACCCA
The DNA here is from genome assembly GCF_964188405.1 of Protomyctophum parallelum. NCBI lineage: Eukaryota > Metazoa > Chordata > Actinopteri > Myctophiformes > Myctophidae > Protomyctophum > Protomyctophum parallelum. Next base: position 574,592 of record NC_139706.1, on the reverse strand, counting down.
CGCCGTCGGGATTACCCCATGGTGGTGAAGACAGTGCTACCCTATTGCACTTAAAAACGTCCTTGCGCAGGTATCCACCTCTGACTACGGTGAACAGTACCAGGTATCCACCTCTGACCACGGTGAACAGTACCAGGTATCCACCTCTGACCACGGTGAACAGTACCAGGTATCCACCTCTGACCACGGTGAACAGTACCAGGTATCCACCTCTGACCACGGTGAACAGTACCAGGTATCCACCTCTGACCACGGTGAACAGTACCAGGTATCCACCTCTGACCACGGTGAACAGTACCTGGACCTTACAACGCGTTGAAGTCTGGCGATGATGGGGTTCTGGTGAAGGGAGCAGGTGCGAATGACCTGGAAGCTCTTAACTAAGAACCCTGCATGTCAGCAACACAGGTTATGGGTCGCTAACAGAACCCTGCACATCAGCAACACAGGTTATGGGTCGCTAACAGAACCCTGAACGTCAGCAACACAGGTTATGGGTCGCTAACAGAACCCTGAACGTCAGCAACACAGGTTATGGGTCGCTAACAGAACCCTGCACGTCAGCAACACAGGTTATGGGTCGCTAGCAGCGTGGATTGAGTGGAAGCTGTTTTCGGGCAGACCCCTGTGTGCTTGAGCAGCCCTATTTAGGGGCCACACTGCTCACCCCAAGTGGGGAAGGGCCTAGAAAATGTGGCCTTAAAATTGTCCACTCAACAACAGCCTGGAAAGGATACTGCATCTATCGGGCTATTCCGTTACCGCGGTCGAAATAAAAAACAAAACAGGAAATCATGCAACTTAAAACTGGCAACATGGAATGTAAGAACTATCCTGGACTCGTATGGCAGCTCTGACAGACCTCATAGGAGAACAGCTCTGACAGACCTCATAGAACGGCTCTGACAGACCTCATAGGAGAACAGCTCTGACAGACCTCATAGGAGAACGGCTCTGACAGACCTCATAGGAGAACAGCTCTGACAGACCTCATAGGAGAACAGCTCTGACAGACCTCATAGGAGAACAGCTCTGACAGACCTCATAGGAGAAAAGCTCTGACAGACCTCATAGGAGAACAGCTCTGACAGACCTCATAGGAGAACGGCCCTGGTTGCTGCTGAGCTGAGTCGCTACAACATGGACATTGCTGCTCTGAGTGAGAGCAGAATGCTGGAGGAAGGCTCTCTAACAGAGGAACCTAACCTCGGTGTTGTCCTGGACAGTCAGCTCTCGTTCAAAGCTCACATCACAGCTGTCACTCGATCCTGTAGGTTCACACTCTATAATATACGACGAATTAGACCGTTCCTCACCCAGGAATCAGCCCAGCTCCTAATCCAGACAACAGTCTTGTCAAAACTCGACTATTGTAACTCCCTCCTTACTGGCCTACCAGCATGTGCACTTAAGCCTCTCCAGTTGATCCAAAATGCCGCAGCTCGCTTGGTCTTCAACCAGCCAAAATTCTCACATGTCTCCCCCCTGCTCCGCTCCCTCCACTGGCTCCCGGTCGCTGCCCGCACAGAATACAAAACTCTGATGCTGGCATTCAAGGCAACCAAAGGTATGGCTCCCCCATATCTTGCAAGTATGATTGAACCCTACAAACCCTCCCACGCACTCAGATCAGCCAACGCAGGGAAGCTGGAAGTACCCTCACTAAAAACGCCGGGACAACGCTCCACATGTCCCAAACTCTTCTCCCTTCTGGCTCCAAAACTGTGGAATGCACTTCCCATTGCAGTCAGAACTGCAGCATCACTCCCAATCTTCCGCCGTAGTCTGAAAACCCACCTTTTTAGACTCCATCATGGCCCATAGCACTTACCCTACCCCCTTAGATAGCATTTCTGTAGACTTAGATAGCATCTGATACAGACTTATAGCATGTTATGTAGACGGCACTATAATTACATTGTATATAGTCATAGCACGCCATAGTACATATGTATAGCATAGTAGTATATATATATATATATATATATATATAGTTTATATGTATAGTCTCATAATATAGATATTCCACTGTTACTTTCTTAGCTTACGCATGTTTTATGATAAATGCTTTTGTGATGTATTCCCATGCTTTTGTTCTTGACTATTGTAAATCGCTCTGGATTAAGAGCGTCTGCTAAATGCCTAAATTGTAAATTGTAAATTGTAGGAAGGGATGGGCTATACGTTGTTTTGGAGGGGTTGCCCGTCAGGAGGACAACATCTGCATGGTGTGTGACCAGCCATGAAAAACACACTACTACCAAGACTCACTGAAACACCTGTTGGCATTAGTGAGAGACTAATGACCCTCCGTATCCCGCTGGTTATGCACCGCTTTGCCACACTTCTCAGTGCAGCAGCCCTGCCATCCCAGAGTGAGGTCAAGGATTCCTTCTACCAGTCACTGGACGAGGCTCTTCTCAGTGCATATGCACCAGCACTGCCATCCCAGCGTGTGTGTGTGTGTGTGTGTGTGTGTGTGTGTGTGTGTGTGTGTGTGTGTGTGTGTGTGTGTGTGTGTGTGTGTGTACTAGTTGCCATGTATATTTCATAATCTTCATACATGTATTTGACATTCAAATGTATCAGCTAAATATTTAGGTAAAATATAACAACTTCAGATACAATATGCCATATACAATAATTGTTGTTATTTAACAACTGATCTCTCTGAATTCACCACCAATACTAATGGCTGCAGTCTTCGTCGTTCTTACAGTGGATTTCTACAATGTATTTAAACCCTAACTTCAGTTAGTTTGGTGAGTAAATGAACAGACCTTGTGACGTCTCCATCCCCGTGATCCGCACCTCCCCATCTTGATGTCGTCCTTGCTGCTTCTTCTTCTGCTTCTTCTTCTGCTGCTTCACGGTGACATCCTAAGTTTCTCTGAAACAAAGCTGGACGAGTCCACCAAGGACCCAGAGATTGAAATAGAGAACTATGAAGGACAGAAATAGGCATGGTGGTGTCTATAAAACGATATAATCTACTCCTTGGATCAGCTTATATATGAGTCACAGGTGCATTATTTCTTCCTGATCCAGCATATATCCGTAACATGTTTTCCTTTAGAAGACCCACAGCTGTGAAGCCGTGAGGCCGTCCGGGAATTATACTTTCTTATTGTTCTCCTTGTTCTTATTAAGAACGCTTTCAATTGGGACGGGTCTATGTATGGTTTTCATGTTTCCATATGAAGAGCCGTAGAGAGAGAGACAGAGAGTAGAAGTGTTCTCCATTCGCCGTGGTATCAAAGAATGAATGAATGAATGAAATGAAAGTGACATCAAAGTGAAAGAACCCAGATAACGGCCGACGTACCGCGTGTCTATGTCACGTCACAAATATACAGCTCTCATAATATAATGTAAAGCTGCATGCCTGCTGGTTCTAAACCCCATACAGAGTTAGTGTAAATCAGTGGTTTTCAACCAGGGGGACCACTGGCCTTGAGGGGGTTCCAGGTGGTCCCCATGCAGCTAAAGGATGAACCAAATGGGCCCTTATCTTTAACTCTTGTGGGTGTAAAATGAAACCAAATGGTTTAATTTGACACTCTCGAGAGTTAAGTTATTGTCACACATCTGCCCTGCTTAATTCTCAAGAAGTTCTACACAATTCAACGTTTGGCCTGTTATCTCTCCTAATGGTATATACCAACATAGGCCTAGACCTACAGTAGATGATCATTAAAATAATTCTGATTCTGATTGACTCTCAGTCCTAAACGTAGCCAGCAAGTAGCTACAGCAATGTGTCTCTCTCTCTCTCTCTCTCTCTCTCTCTCTCTCTCTCTCTCTCTCTCTCTCATATATATACAGCAAAGCCGTACACTTTCAACAGTGCACGTTAAAACATTATTCACATAGCCAACTGTTCTCTAGCCTGCGATGGGCCCTCGGCTCAAAGCATGTAGGCTAACGGGATCTCATAATAAAATGATATAATTTAGCTTTTGGTGTGTGTGTGTGTGTGTGTGCGTGCGTGCATGTGTGTGTGTGTGTGTGTGTGTGTGTGCGCTTGTGGTTTACGCACATTACGCACAATGGCTTTGTGTGTTTAAACACAAATAAAGCTTTTGTTTGTAGAGCTGGGCTTGTTGGTTAATATAATTGATATTGTTATTGACCGTCGGAAACATGGGCCGTCGGAATTTTGGGTCGACCCCGAACTGGAGAGTCTGGATTGGTCCGATGAGCTCAGAAGCTCACTAGTCGAAGAAGCATGGCTTGGCTTTAAAACCAAATTTACATCAGTACTAAACAACATGGCTCCTCTGAGAACCACCAGGGTCAAAACCCGCTCGGAGCCATGGATGAATTCGGACATACTGACTGCAATGAAAGCCAGAGACAACAAATGCTCTGAACTTCTTAAATGCAAGACCAAGCTAGCCAAGCACAAGCGCTTCGACAGTGATCTCCAAAACAAACTGTGCATCCTAAAAACCCTAAAAAGCTAAGAAACGGTGTCATTGACCAAAACAGCCAAAAGTAACTTTATCAATGATAAAGCAGAGGAAAACAAAAACAAGCCTTCTACAAAAACCTAGGTGTTTGTAAAGATGATTTTAAAATGGCAATGGCAACAACTGAGGAGTTACTTAAAAAACTAAGTGCCCGACAATATTCCCTCCAAATTTCTCAGAGACTCAGCCATTTCCATAGCTCCAGTCATCACCCACATAGTAAACCTCTCCATCAAACAGGGACAGGTCCCCCAAGATTTTAAACTGGCCAAAGTAACCCCCCTGTACAAAAAAGGGAGTAAATTAGAACCCGGCAACTACCGCCCTATTTCTATTCTAAGCTCCATATCGAAAGTAATGGAAAAAATAGTCTATGAACAGGTTGAAAAGTATCTTGCCACTAATAAATTGATGTACGAGTTCCAATATGGTTTCAGAACATCCCACTCCACTGACACATGCCTCCTCTATTTGAGCGACCACATCAAACACGAGGTGGATGCTGGAAAATACTGCGGCATGGTCATGCTGGACCTCCAAAAGCTTTTGACACCGTGAACCACTCCATACTAGTTAACAAGCTTAAAGCTATTGGTTTTGATAGCACATCAGTGAGCTGGATGCAATCCTACCTGGAGGGGATGGTGGAGGTGAACGGAACACTGTCCTGTCCCCCTCCCCCCCTCCCAGTGAGCTGTGGCATAAATGGTAAATGGTAAATGGTGCATTTATATAGCGCCTTTATCCAAGGCGCTTTACATAGATTGTGCATTACATTCACCCATTCATACACCGATCGCGGCGGAAGCCATGCAAGGTACCAACCAGCACATCGGGAGCAATTTGGGGTTCAGTGTCTTGCCCAAGGACACTTCGACATGTAGACAGGAGGAGCCGGGATTCGAACCGCCGACCCATGGATCATTGGACGACCTGCTCTACCTCTTGATGCCCACAGTCGTGGCATCCCACAATGAAGCATACTAGGGCCTTTACTGTTCCTAATATATGTAAACGACATGACATCAGCCTGTGACTGCAACTTGTTCCTGTTCGCAGATGACTCAGCACTGCTGGTCTCGGACAGGAGCAAACTGCAGGTTGAAAAGACCTCAGCTCTGAACTCGGTAGAATCTGCACCTGGCTCGCTGATAACAAACTATCCTTACACCTGGGAAAAACTGAATCCATTCTCTTCGGATCAAATAGTAATCTCAGCAAGGCAGATGGCTTCTTGGTTAGAGTGGGTGACAATATTATCACACGAAAACATGAAATTACCTACCTAGGTTCCATCCTGGAGGCCAATCTAATCCAACGTAATCAAAAAAGTCAGAACAAGATTCCTTTACAGGATCTCCTCACTGGTCAACAAAAACACCTTGAAGACCTTAACAGTAGGGGAGAGCCGCCAAGGATGTAACATTTTGCACGTTTAATTTTTTTACTCAGAGATCCGTTTATCTACACATGTAATATTTTCAGGCAACGGACCTACACATGTCTGCTACCATGAACCACTTCAAGTTATTTTTTTTATAAAACAGGTCGGGAGTTATTAAACCGAACGTGGACACTGTTCCAGTGTTACAATTGCTGCGCATGTCGGATTAATTGTAACGGCATGCATGATAAATGTAACAACGCTAAAAAACATCATTAAACATATCGTTTTCAGCTTAAAGCAATTATATTTCATTGAAGCAACTCCTTAGCATTGTTTTCATACCATGGATGTGATAAGAAAATGTATCAAAAATAAGGGAAATATTAAATAGTATCGGGTGTACCAGTTTGGGCTTTCTTTTTTTTTTTAGGTCAGAAATACATTGATTAAACAAACGTTTGATTCATTGAGTTGTACAATGTTATACAACCCTACAATAATTTTAGAATACACTACACAATACAATACAATTTTAGAACATATAATATTGGCCAATATGTCAACTGTGTAAATATGACCTATAATGGTAATTGAATGAAGCCGGCGTGTGTTACAATTGATCCACTTTAGCAAGTTTTCTTTGCCGTTGCTTACAGACCAGAATGAACGTGCATTCCGTCTAAACACGATGCAAACTAATGAAGAACATAAGCGTGAAGACATCCATGTGGATTGTTATTCACCAACATCAAAGAAAAAAATTGTAGCACACATAATTATACTCCAGGTGTAAAATTTTTGCTTTTTGAGAAAAATCTGTTTTTCGCCAATAGCTCCCCGTGGGATGAAGGTAAACACTTCAAACTTCTTGGGCACGTAGAGTACGTTGCTGTACACATACTGACGCGATGGCGTCATGGTGGCGTTGACCAATCAAGAGATAACGTCCATGTTACAACCGTGAAGCGTTACAACCTTGGCGGCTCTCCCCTACAAGGTTTCTTTGACTATGCATGCACCTCTTGGTACCACAGCACCTCAAAGGCCCTTAAAACAAGGCTCCAGACCTCCCAAAACAAACTGGTCAGGCTACTATACTTGGCCTCACCCCCCGAACCCACCTCACCCACCCCTGCCCACTTTGACAGGCTGGGATGGCTTAGGGTCGACGACAGAGTACAGCATCTTGAAATGGGTCTGGTCCACAAGATTCGATACACCACCAAGATACCCATGTACCTGTGTAGATACTTCCTTAATGTAAACGAAGTCCACACCCACAACGCGGGGGCAAGGGGGGGGGGGGGGGGTGTGGTCTGTGGGGGGGGGTTTGTGTCTGATTAAACAAACGTTTGATTCATTGAGTTGTACAATGTTATACAACCCTACAATAATTTTAGAATACACTACTACACAATACAATACAATTTTAGAACATATAATATTGGCCAATATGTCAACTGTGTAAATATGACCTATAATGGTAATTGAATGAAGCCGGCGTGTGTTACAATTGATCCACTTTAGCAAGTTTTCTTTGCCGTTGCTTACAGACCAGAATGAACGTGCATTCCGTCTAAACACGATGTAAACTAATGAAGAACATAAGCGTGAAGACATCCATGTGGATTGTTATTCACCAACATCAAAGAAAAAAATTGTAGCACACATAATTATACTCCAGGTGTAAAATTTTTGCTTTTTGAGAAAAATCTGTTTTTCGCCAATAGCTCCCCGTGGGATGAAGGTAAACACTTCAAACTTCTTGGGCACGTAGAGTACGTTGCTGTACACATACTGACGCGATGGCGTCATGGTGGCGTTGACCAATCAAGAGATAACGTCCATGTTACAACCGTGAAGCGTTACAACCTTGGCGGCTCTCCCCTACAAGGTTTCTTTGACTATGCATGCACCTCTTGGTACCACAGCACCTCAAAGGCCCTTAAAACAAGGCTCCAGACCTCCCAAAACAAACTGGTCAGGCTACTATACTTGGCCTCACCCCCCAAACCCACCTCACCCACCCCTGCCCACTTTGACAGGCTGGGATGGCTTAGGGTCGACGACAGAGTACAGCATCTTGCAATGGGTCTGGTCCACAAGATTCGATACACCACCAAGATACCCATGTACCTGTCTAGATACTTCCTTAATGTAAACGAAGTCCACACCCACAACACCAGAGGGAGTGCAACAAACCATGTACAACCCAGATTCGGCACAAACAAGGGACTAAATTATTTTCGCTCCTATGCCACCAAAATGTGGAACGCCCTACCAACAGTCATTAAGACATGTAAATCCCTTGACTCCTTCAAAACCGCTCTCAAAGGGCACCTACGGACGGCTGCAATTCGAAACTGGTCCCTTTAAAATCTGAATCCCCCCCCCCCACTCCTTTCCCCTCACTGTATATGTTTCTTTTCCCTTTTTACTTCCTTTATGATGAATTCCTGTTCTGTTCTTTAACTATATAGAAGTGTCTATTTGTACGTCTCTAAATGTTTTGATGAATTGAACAAAGTGGACCCTGTTGTAAACAAGTGTAATGCTTAATTGGGTCGTCCACTCACAGTTAACAGTCTTTGTATTGAGTTTGTGCTTGAAATGTACTGTAATTCTGCAAACTGTTAATACATATGTAAATGTACTGTAATTCTGCAAACTGTTAATACATATTTCAATCAATCAAAACAGACGACAACGACAACGACAACAACAACAACACCATTTAGGCCTGACGTCGAAATTTTAAAAAAACTTTTTTTAAATGTCATTCTTTTTCTGAAAAACCTCATGTTTCTGTATCAGTGGTGCTCAATATTTCATGTCAAGGACCCCCAAAAATATATGAAATTGGCCGCCGACCCCCATCGGAAAATGTGTTGTTTCAGGGACCCCACCTCCCAGAAGCAAAGATTTGAGTTAAAAACGTTCGCTCTGAAAGAGTATATATTCAAAGCTTTGCCCCACATGTTCATGATGTTTCAAAAATAGCAGACCTACAAGCTACAGTATGAGCTTGTATGTCTGCTATTTTTCAATAGCTAAATTATAACATAATGTTTAAAACAGCAAAAGGGGTTCCGGCCCAGAATGGGTTAACTGTGTTCATGCACAGCAGTGGTTTTCAACCCTTTGTATTTACCCTTTGTAAATGACAATTGAAGGTAGTAATATTCAGGTAGTATCAGCATTTAAATATTGTGGAATTACACTAGACTCAAACTTGACATTTAAAAAGCATGTTAAAAATGTAGCCAATAAAATCAAATTCACTTTATCCAATTTTAGACACATAAGACCATATCTAACAACCGATGCAGCCAAACTCTTCATGCGTGCTATGATTCTTTCACACATAACCTACCGTTTCACAACCTGGTCACAGACAAATCAGACAACTTTAAAACCCATATAATCACTTTACAAACAGACATTAAAAACACTGGATCAAAAGCCCAACCGTTACCACCATTGCCATATAGTTCAAAAGTACAACTTATTTAATTTTGACGGCTTTGCAGATGCCTGCCTCATTTTTAAGATCTTAAATGGACTTGCACCTCCACCACTGAAATAGTTCATAGATCGAACGGACAGTGGTGGCAGAACAACAAGGGCAACTACCAGAGGGGACCGTGAAGTGCCAATCGGCGTAGTGTGTTTGGTAAAACAGTCTTCTCTGTTAGAGTCTCCCATCACTGGAACAGTCTCTCTACAGACTAAGAGAGACCTCCAACTCCAACTATCTGACCTTCAAATTCAACCTGAAAAGGTGGCTAAAAACAACTCAAATCTGTAATCATGAGTAACTAACTATCAGCACTATTTAGTATTTATCACCGGTGTCATTTCTCACTTCACTTGCCGTTGTTCTGTCGCCTGTACCATGTCGATCTGTTCCTGTATTGTATTGTGTTTTTGTATGGACGTAGTGTTGGGTGCTTGCACATATGCACACATGGCATCAACGCATGGTGTTGTGTGCAGGCACACTACACTTTGTCCTTTTTATCATTAATTTTTTAAGAGCCTGCCCAGGGACTACAGATGAAATGTAGCTTCGGCTAACTCTGGCCCATTTACATTGATGTGAAAACTGACATGTTGATTAATGAGCTTTGTACCTGTCAAATAAATAAATAAATAAAATAAAAACAATTGAAGTTCTATATTAGTAATCATTGCTATATAGTGTGTGTTCAGTAACAGTGTTAAATAGCTCTATATATTGTTAAAAACACTGGTCTAGACATAGCATTGTAGAGTGTATATACTTAGGCCTATAGTTTAATTGATATTCTACTGTTAGACAGCTGTTAGGTTCTTATACCTATATTGATCCTAGATGACTATTTCTACGTATTTTCTAATTACCATGTGTTGGTCTTGCTTACTGTAAATCGTTATGGATTAATAGCGGCTGATAAATGACTACAATATAAATTGTAGCTTCCATTAAATGATAAATGACTACATTATAAGTTGTAGTTTCCATTAAATAGTGTCAAAGCTAACCAAGTGGTCGCTCTACTGCTGAAACACAACAGCAGGCAAAAACAAGTGGTGTAGTTTTACACTGTGTCCAGTAGATGGTGCACATGGACCACATGAAGGCAGACAGACAGACACGTTGTGAGCCAAAGAATGCTGATCTACAACTTAGGCATTTGGCAGACAAGCTCATGACCGTGTTGTTGTGAGCTTGTAGATCTGCTATGTTTGCCAAAGAGACGTATTGTCGACAGAAAAGAGCAGTCCAAAAAAACCTTAGGCCAGTTTTTGTGCACAGGTTTAATGTAACAGTGTGAGAGTTGTGTGGGGGGGCAGGGGGAGGGGGGCTTCAGGGGGTGCACGCAGGGGAGGATTATCCAACGGGCCTGTTGGGTCCGGGTCCGGGCTAAAGCAGCTAACTCCACCACCTCTCCCCCTCTCAAACTGTCTGCTATAAAGCAACTAACTCCACCACCTCTCATGGAAGAAATTGACAGGAGCTTCCATGTCATTTGTTCATTCCATATCCAGGCAGACAGACAGGCAGGCAGACAGGCAGACTGGCAGGCAGGCAGACAGGCATGCAGACAGGTAGGCAGACAGACAGGCAGACGGGCAGTCAGGCAGGCAGACAGGCAGACAGGCAGGCAGACAGGCAGACAGGCAGGCAGGCCTTTGCTCACGTGTGTGTGTGTGTGTGTGTGTGTGTGTGTGTGTGTGTGTGTGTGTGTGTGTGTGTGTGTGTGTGTGTGTGTGTGTGCGTGTGCGTGCTTGCAACAAAGGAAGCAAAATGGTGAAGTATTGCATTTATTTTTGTCCAGGTGGAAATGGGAGTGGCCTAATGGTGTGACATCACTTATCACCTGACAACATTCTGGACATAGCAGAACATCTAAACAAAACCTATGGTTTGTTGACCCCAAGGGTTAACTGGGGACAGGGAGGAACTCCTTATATGGTCAGCACACTCTATAGTAGGGATTATCACAACAAAACAAAAAAGAGGTGATATTTGAATTAAGTGAAATCACTGAATATACCTTTAATAGAAGAAACACTGTCTTCAAATGCAGTGAAATATTTGAATAGTTGAACCAGCAACATGTCAGCCTATACGGCCTTCATCAGGCTATGTTTATATTTAAGACGAGTAAAATATCAAATGTTTGTGACATTTTCTTCAAAAGATCAGGACTAAAAATAAATCCTTAAAACACCAAGTTTAAATATGAATCCTCCTCTTATTGCATTAATTCCATATTTTTCCATTAAGAGCCACAATCCAAGTTCCATTCAAAGTAGCTTTGTTGGCACGAGGAAACACACACTTACATTGACAAGGAAACACACGCTTACATTGACAAGGAAACACACGCTTACATTGACAAGGAAACACACGCTTAGGCCGCAGTCACACCTATCAGACAAAGATCTTTGTCTTGTCTGATGAAAAGCATCAGACAAGACAGCTCCCAATTCATTTCCAATGGGAGTCACGTGGTGTAATCAGACAAACTTGTTTTATGTGGGGGGGGGGGGGGGGGCAAGACACGCGACAGAAAACATTTTGTAGTCGAAAGACTGAAGAACAGGGTGGGACTTCAGACAAGACAAAAAGGGTTGGGTTTACCCCCCAACCAATAGGAGAGAAGGTCCGTTTGTTACGCTTCACTGGGCGGTCTTTTCACACTCTGTTGTTTTTATTCAGCAGAGTGCAGACGCGGAGGAGGAAA
>NC_139706.1:555000-557500 GCF_964188405.1 Protomyctophum parallelum | reverse complement strand
CTGTCTGTCTGTCTGTCTGTCTGTCTGTCTCCTTAAATGCAACTCTGTGGAAAAGGGGATAGGATGGGGGAGTGGGGACTCATATCATGACAATTTAACTTCACATTATAAGACATAGACATGCAGTCTGGGTCTCTCTCTCTCTCTCTCTCTCTCTCTCTCTCTCTCTCTCTCTCTCTCTCTCTCTCTCTAGTATGCTGTGATGAGGGATGCCTCTCCTTTTAAAGGTCCAGGCGGTAATAAAGAACATTTTAATTTTTATTCTAAGTCTTCTCATGTCCTCTCATTAAGCAGCCCTGTTCTGAATTGATGCGATGCCTTTCAAGTAGCGAACCAACCACAAACCAGACACTAAAGTGCAGATGAGGGGTACAGGCTTTAGTTTAACCAACCACAAACCAGACACTAAAGTGCAGATGAGGGGTACAGGCTTTAGTTTAACCAACCACAAACCAGACACTAAAGTGCAGATGAGGTACAGGCTTTAGTTTAACCAACCACAAACCAGACACTAAAGTGCAGATGAGGGGTACAGGCTTTAGTTTACAAACCAGACACTAATGTGCAGATGAGGGGTACAGGCTTTAGTTTACAAACCAGACACTAAAGTGCAGATGAGGGGTACAGGCTTTAGTTTACAAACCATACACTAAAGTGCAGATGAGGGGTACAGGCTTTAGTTTACAAACCAGACACTAAAGTGCAGATGAGGGGTACAGGCTTTAGTTTACAAACCAGACACTAAAGTGCAGATGAGGGGTACAGGCTTTAGTTTACAAACCAGACACTAAAGTGCAGATGAGGGGTACAGGCTTTAGTTTACAAACCAGACACTAAAGTGCAGATGAGGGGTACAGGCTTTAGTTTAAAGTGCAGATGAGGGGTACAGGCTTTAGTTTCAACATACTATTGGTCCGACTGTCATTAGAACGACAGCCTATAGACTAGTGTCGCAGTCCCGCCCTCTTTCTAGGGTGACTAGATCCAAAGTGTTACTTTGAAAATTAAATAAGAAGGTTGCCTCTTATATCCAATTGTGATTCTGGAAAGTTATGAAAGTTCTGGCATATTTTCATATGATGGTCAGATTAGGAGCCCACATTTTGAGCTCGGGCTCATGGACATCTGACTTATTTTGGTATTGCCATTAACACCTGCATGCAGCCTGACTATACTGACCAGTATAATGTAAACCAACCAGAATCTCAACTGAGAATACAGGTTCTAGTTTCAAAGCTCCGTCTATAAACAGACACAATGTGGCCATGCAGTTCAGACCTGTCACCCTGCACTGCAGAGACACAGTTACATAGACTTCAAAGACAAGCACTTATACCTGTTGTTGTTCTGTAGCTGCTGATGCCCTTTTATAGGATGAGCAGAATCAAATCCAAACTGTTCATTTGAGGGACAGAATTATTTGTGTGGGGACGGCCGGGGCGGCGTTAGCAACTTATTACTCAAATGTGTTGATGTCATATTCGACCATAGGCCTAATAAAACCTATCATTTTATTATTAAAACCCTCTGATCTCACATTTGGTATTAAATTCAAATTTTGGTCATGGGTAGTATGGCTGACTTGGTAGGCTACCGTACAGCCTTCTTTCTCATGTTATTTTAACAGACTTAAATAGTAGGCTACATTTTGCAGGAAAGAGGCAATGAGAGCTTTACAACAGAAAGCCAACTATTAGGGGACTAAACTATTAGGGCATTTGAACACTGCCAGTCACAATGTGGGACAGACAGGGTCTCAGTTTGTGGGACGCCTGAAAAGTCCTGGCAATGAGGGAATGTCCCACGCAAAGGGGGACATCTGGGGGACAATGAGGGACTGTCCCACGCAAAGGGGGACATCTGGGGGACAATGAGGGACTGTCCCACGCAAAGGGGGACATCTGGGGGACAATGAGGGACTGTCCCACGCAAAGGGGGACATCTGGGGGACAATGAGGGACTGTCCCACGCAAAGGGGGACATCCGGTCACCCTACGCCTTTCATGACGACGCCAGGCCCAGGAAATAAATCCCTATGCATTTTTCCCCATAGACATTTCAAAAAGTAAAATACATTTTAAGCGTCGTACAAAGCCGACTCGAGTTGTGACACACCATCACAACAAACACAATATTTTGGACCAAACTAATAATTTACAAAGTATAAAAAAACAACCAAAAAAGTGTTGTATAACCTGCCGTTTTTTTCTACTTTCTACTTCTACTAAACATTGTGTTTATTGTCATGATTTGTCACGACAAGAGTTGGCTTTGTCCGCGGCGTAAACGTATTTAAATAAATACTTTCTGAAAAGTCTATGAGGAAAATTAACGGGGATTTATTTTCCGGGTCTCTTGAGGGGGGGGGGGGGGGGGGGGGGGGGGCTCTATTAGGCCTATATAAGCTATGGCTTGTACAGTTACAGGCTAAAACATGAAGTGGGCGGTTATAATGATTACAACAATCTGGGATGGAGGTTCTACCTCGGCCTGCTGGGAA
>NC_139706.1:502500-550000 GCF_964188405.1 Protomyctophum parallelum | reverse complement strand
TAGCATGTTATGTAGACGGCACTATAATTGCATTGTATATAGTCATAGCACGCCATAGTACATATGTATAGCATAGTAGTATATATAGTTTATATGTATAGTCTCATAATATAGATATTCCACTGTTACTTTCTTAGCTTACGCATGTTTTATGATAAATGCTTTTGTGATTTGTATTCCCATGCTTTTTGTTCTTGCTTAATGTAAGTCGCTCTGGATTAAGAGCGTCTGCTAAATGCCTAAATTGTAAATTGTTCAAAGAACGATCGTTCACGAAAACCCACCAATAAGCCCTTCAGACTTGGATGGTCAGAGCGGCGCGATTACATACAAAGGCAATGCAAAGACGAGAATTGCACAAACGGGCGCAGCGCGACCTGCCGCGGTACAAACTGGACGAACCGAGGAGAATATATATTCAGGTCTGAACCAGGGGGGCAGTCAGCCAGATATTTCGTGAAGCCTCATTTGAAATCGGTAGTTCATATAATGGCCTGTTGTGGCGCTGGACTGGACCCAAAAAGCCCCATAGCTCCATAGAGGCCCATGTATTTTGGCCCAACTTCACCTAGACTGTATTACCTTAATAAACATGGTCATGAATACTTTCTTCTTCCAGTCACTAGTTTAAAGTCTCATTTCTAATGTCATAATATTCTTTTTGGAAAATTATGGTCCCATTAATTAAAAAAATGACCATAAAGTCGCGTATGTTCTGAGGGGCGTGGCTACCGTTACAGTCTATGATCGGGATTCCCCTCCCACTCAAGAGTCTTCTCCTCCCACTCGAGTCAAAATAAAAACCAACGGAGAAGAAGGGGGGAAGTCCCGCCTCGTTGTCTGGGCAGCCAATGACCAGCTGGTACAAAACGGAGCCAGCCAATGGCCAGCTGGTACCAAACGGATCTAGAAAGATGGCGACTTACATCAGGAATTAGCATATTATTACAGGCTTCATTTTACGTTCATGTTAGACCCGGGGAACGCTTTGTCCATATTTTTTACAGTCTATGGTCTGAACGCAGTTTATCCGACACAAATTAACTAATCTTTCTCAGCTGTACAATTTCACTGGAGCGCAGCGCGCATATCTGACTAACTGCATGATGATCACTTATTGTTTGATTAAACATATAATGTGCCACGAAAAATAGCTTCCAAAGCTTGTTATGTTTGCATCGAGGAGGTAGCCTGTGTCCATACATGATTATCGGCCAACAAAATACATTCATCTCCCTCCCAGTGAGTGTAGATCAGCTATTTTCAGCATGCGGAGATATGCAGGCTCTGAGAGCATTCAGAAACTTTTACCTTCACGATAAAAGTATGCAGCTTTCACAAGTTGGCCCATGAAGACAAGGAAAAGGATTAAGAATTCGTTGGTATTTCACATTGCAAAAGATTTTTTCCAAAATGTAAAAATATTATAATAAGGAATTAATTTGGATAATGGTAATGGTATATTGTACAAATTGTCACTTTATTAATCCCAAAGGTTTGGACTGCATTTAATTTTCAACACAAAACCTTAAACTGACTATGTGTGTGGAATATAAATATTTGCTTTATTGACTGAGTGTGTTGGGTTCAAATCATCTACAGTGTTTTGAAGTATAACCAGGTGGTTCCGTGGCTCAGATGGGTCTGAGAGGCTAAATGTCATCAAACGGTGGTTCCGTGGCTCAAATGGGTCTGAGAGGCTAAATGTCATCAAACTGTGGTTTCGTGGCTCAAATAATAATAATAATAATAATAATAAAACTTTATTTGTATAGCACCTTTCATGACATGAAATGCAGCTCAAAGTGCTTTACAGAGCAATGGAGAAAAAAGAAAAGCAAGGCAACGACATTAAAAAACAAGCAGTAATGCAATACAGTGAGGACATGAATAAAAAAAAAAAAAAAAAAAAAAGATCAATTAAAAGCAATGTTGTAGAAATGGGTCTGATATAGGGCTAAATGTCATCAAACGGTGGTCCGTGGCTCAAAAGCCGAATAAACAGGCTAATGGACCTTGAAAACCACTGAGCTAAATAAGCCGACAGGTAGCCCAAGCCAACACCTGCAAACACTCACCTGATAGTTTGACAGACCGCAGACTGAGGACTGTTAGTTTCCACAGCTTCTTGTAGAAGCTTTTGTTGTTGTTTTCCTCCAGCCTGGTATTAACACAGACGGCATGATCGATGTCCATGTCAATGAAATGTTATGTTTACGAGTTATTCATTCAAACAAACGGCTTATTGTAGCAACAAACACTCTAGCAGCGTGGTGGGGGTGTGGTTATTGGTTTTACCACAAGGTGGCGTGAGTGACCAGAGGAATTCAATACATGAGCATGCGCATCCCGTGCACCGCAGCTCAAGGAACCCCGCATGCACGCACGCACGCACACACAAAAGCACGCACCCACGCGCACACAAACATACACACACACACAGTACACACAAACACACATGCACAATTTATTTATGTATTTTATTCATTCATTATTTTCATGACAGTGAAACTGAATTGGCTGCATTGAAGTGTATGATTCAACTTTTCATGGTTTATATTACATTGTTTTAAAATGTTTAAAATGTTTACTAAAGCAGGCCTATAGTAAACAGGCATGACGAAATATTAAAGAAGAGTAAAGCTCCAGTTGCCATGTATTGCTGTACTGCAATATATTTTGATTTTGTTATGGAATATTTTATATTGGGTAAAATATACCCGTGTTTGGTGATGGTACGTGTAACAAAAAAATATGTTTAAACGCCCAATGCATTCTCTATGGCAATAGCACAAACTTTGGCATGCTACTAAAAGGTATTATCATTCATTTATCATTGTTAAGTTCACTCTGCATATCCACGGGCATAAGAGCATGATGATGCCATAACAAAACATGGGCTACACATGGAAGAGATGTGTTTAATAAAAACCCAATTAACTGCTACGGTCCCAGTCCCAGTCACCGTCTCCGTCTCATGTTGTTCTTTCTTCATTTTACAGAGTATAAAGATCGAGTACTATACAATCAAATAAAGGGGGCGAGTCGTTTGGTATTCCTTGAAATGTACCTATTCTGCGTACTGTAAAAATGGGACCCAAATCCAATGCCTCCCTGCTTTAGCCTGGCTAATGAAAGCCGTTGGCACAAAGAAAACCTTATTATTAGCCAGGCTATCCCTGCTTTAGCCTGGCTAATAAAAGCCGTTGGCACAAAGAAAACCTTATTATTAGCCAGGCTATCCCTGCTTTAGCCTGGCTAATGAAAGCCGTTGGCACAAAGAAAACCTTATTAGCCAGGCTATCCCTGCTTGGCACTCAGCAGCATCAAAGGGTTGGGTCGGGGGGGGGGTCAAATCAACCAATCAAATGATTCCCGAGCAGGGCACCGTCGGGCTCATATAATGGGTCAAATGTGGAGAACAAATTCCAGTGCGATAAACGTGTGTAACTATAATCTCATTCTCAAGTGTCTACTCTTCTCTTCAACGCACCCCCCCCCCCCCCCCCCCCCAACAGAATGATTGATTGAATCTAGTTTTGGAGCAATCTTAATTTGTCTGCCTCTGGCTCACGTGAGTTGAATAAAAAGAAAACAGCCAAAACATTTCCGGGTTTCTGGACAACATCAACGCTGATTGGCTGCCAGGATCGACGCTATGGGGGGGGGGGGAGGAGGCTGGCTATTGGCTACTATTGTCTTTATTAAAGACTGAAGTAGGCAATATGTCACTATATACTTATAAAGAGTCTTTAAGTTTGCAAACAATTGGTTTGGTAAAGGTGACGAGACAGACAACTCTGGAAAGACTATCGCCCTCAACGGACTTTGAACGTGACCTTGGCTTTGTGGGGTTTATCCGTCTCCTGATTGTTTAAGATTGGTACTATCCTGACCCGAGTGAAAATCTATTTGTTTGTAAATGTTTACTGAAGAGAAGGGGGAGACCCCCCTGTTTCTGAACAAACTACTATACTGAATTCCTTCCCCCTCTTCACATAAACACAGGATATCACTTTACACACAAAGACCCCCCTGTTTCTGAACAAACTACTAATGACTGAATTCCTTCCCCCTCTTCACATAAACACAGGATATCACTTTACACACAAAGACCCCCCTGTTTCTGAACAAACTACTAATGACTGAATTCCTTCCCCCTCTTCACATAAACACAGGATATCACTTTACACACAAAGACCCCCCTGTTTCTGAACAAACTACTAATGACTGAATTCCTTCCCCCTCTTCACATAAACACAGGATATCACTTTACACACAAAGCCTCTCCTTCCTAGCCTATAGCCCATGTTCAAATATGATGAAAAACGAGGTTATTTTTTTTTCAAAAATTCAAAAAACGATGGGCTATAACCCATGTTTTTTGAATTTTTGATTTTTTTTTAAATCCTCAAAAATGATGAAAAACGGCGTGCTATAGTATGCCGTACGGTAGGGGTCTATAGCCCATGGTCAAAAATGATGAAAAACGAGGATAAAAAAAAAATCTAAAATTCAAAAAACGATGGGCTATAGGCCTAACCCATGTTTTTGTTTTTTTTGTTTTTTGTTTTCAAAT
This sequence comes from Protomyctophum parallelum, assembly GCF_964188405.1. Classification (NCBI taxonomy): domain Eukaryota; kingdom Metazoa; phylum Chordata; class Actinopteri; order Myctophiformes; family Myctophidae; genus Protomyctophum; species Protomyctophum parallelum. The sequence goes on along the minus strand of NC_139706.1, from coordinate 545,421 downwards.
CCTCAAAAATGTAGAAAAACGGTGTGCTATAGTATGCCGTACTGTAGGGGGCTATAGCCAATGTTCAAAAATGATGAAAAACGAGGTTATTATTTTTTTTAATCCTCCAAAATGATGAAAAACGGCGTGCTATAGTATGCCGTACGGTAGGGGCTATAGCCCATAGTCTAAAATGATGAAAAACGGGGGTACGGTGGCACAGTTGGTAGTGCTGTCGCCTCACAGCTAGAAGGTCCTGGGTTCGATTCCCGCTGGGGACGCTGTGGGCACTGGCGGCGTGTTCCCTCCTCCGCGTCATCAGTGCCCATACCCGAGGCGGGGGTTGGCGATAGGGCCTTTCTGTGTGGAGTTTGCATGTTCTCCCCGTGTCCCCTAGGGTAGATACCCTCACAAAAACATGCCGTAATCCTGGTCTCTAAAACTACCTCCCCCTGGCCAGCTGGGGCGCCCATGGGCGGAGCTTGAGGGGGTTCAGGGGGTGAAAGATTATTATTTTTTTTTTTTTAACTTAACTTCTGACTGTAGTTTGTAATCATCTCTCTTATCATGATATGATGACTCGCTGTATGGCTGTAGTGCATGTGTGTATGTGTGTGAGCTGCTGTACTACCTAAATAACTCATTTTTAGGGGTTAGGGCATTGTAAAAACGCTAAAATAATAAAATAAAGGTCAAAAAAATTGCGCGCGCACGCTTAGCGTGTGTCATTGGCCAAGCAGTCACACCCCCAGGCGTCAAGTTCAAGCTCCGCCTATGCTTGAACCTTCCGTAATCAGTCGACGCACAGCCTAACGGCAGTGTTGTTTTTGGCAGCGGATTTCTATTTTAGTTTAGTCATAGTCTTTGGAATGAAACTTTAGTTTTAGTCATATTTAGTCACCTGGAAATTGGAATGCTTTTGTGTTAGTCTAGTTTTAGTCTACTAAATAGTCTAGTTTTAGTCTATACTAAATGTCATAAGATTTTAGTCGACTAAATCTGCAGTTCATTTAGTCGACTAAAATGTATTTTGGCGGGCCTTGATGCCGTCGTAATTAGGGATGTCAGGGGTTAACCGGCTAACCGGTTAGCCGACCGTTAGGAAACATCCGGATATTTTTTATCAGCTTTAACGGTTAATTTGGTTTTTTTGTTAATTTATTTTAGATCGTTTTTAGTAATAGTACAACATAAACATTACAGAGACTGTAGTTGTCACTGTACAATACTTTACCGCCCAGCTTGTCACACTCCAGGCTGCATGAACAGCGCTAGTCGGGCTCTGTTTTCTGCCCCCTCAATGTCCCCGTTCTCTGTTGTACTTCAATGGCTAGTTGGCTACAACGGTAGGTAAATGTATAAACTAGAATTAAATGTTGCATAGCTCTAATCTGATTCATGGCTTTGATGTTAAAATACATTTGAGTTGTATAATTATGTTTCATGTTTGCATGACTCAACTTAATCTCATTAACTGTCTTGATATGTGCCTGTTGATGTAAACCCATGGGGGGGTTTTGCTCAAATTCAGAGAATATCTCCTAGAGACTTTAACGGCAAGTTTAAATGTATTCAATTTGTTGCAATGAATGGTTAATCTACTTTGATGTGAGTGTTTTACAATTTAGGCGTTTCCTATCTGAACTATGATTAGTAAGGCTGTCCAGGTTAACTAATTTAATCACAATAAATGCAATGTTCTGTTAAGTGTGATTAATTATTTTATTTGTATTAATTCATTTCATATTCAATTACTTTAGCCATTTCTCACCACATACTGCAGAAAGCCGAGAAACAAAGACACACCCACGCACACGCACATGCACACCAACACAGCCACAAACACACACCACCGAAAAGTATGGTTACGATGGGACGGCTGGGACGGCTGGGAGTCATAGGACGGATGGATCAGTAGATGAGCTTCAGGATCAGTTAACCGAGGCATGGCACGAGACGAGGTGAGACGAAGCGACTCGCGAGGTGAGGTGAGACGAGGCGAGGCGAGACAAGGCGAGACCGGACGAGAGGAGCGTCTTCCAAAGCCACTGAACAGGGAGTGAGGAGCTGTGACGAGAGGAGCGTCTTCCAAAGCCACTGAACAGGGAGTGAGGAGCTGTGATGAGAGGAGCGTCTTCCAAAGCCACTGAACAGGGAGTGAGGAGCTGTGACGAGAGGAGCGTCTTCCAAAGCCACTGAACAGGGAGTGAGGAGCTGTGACGAGAGGAGCGTCTTCCAAAGCCACTGAACAGGGAGTGAGGAGCTGTGACGAGAGGAGCGTCTTCCAATGCCACTGAACAGGGAGTGAGGAGCTGTGACGAGAGGAGCGTCTTCCAAAGCCACTGAACAGGGAGTGAGGAGCTGTGACGAGAGGAGCGTCTTCCAATGCCACTGAACAGGGAGTGAGGAGCTGTGACGAGAGGAGCGTCTTCCAAAGCCACTGAACAGGGAGTGAGGAGCTGTGACGAGAGGAGCGTCTTCCAAAGCCACTGAACAGGGAGTGAGGAGCTGTGACGAGAGGAGCGTCTTCCAATGCCACTGAACAGGGAGTGAGGAGCTGTGACGAGAGGAGCGTCTTCCAATGCCACTGAACAGGGAGTGAGGAGCTGTGACTTTTATATTGGAAGGCCTTCTGAAGAAACTTCTGAAGCATTTCATTTCATTGGTTCTCCCTCCTGTCCAATCAGTGAGAGAAGGTGTGTCTGTGTGTGTGTGTGTGTGTGTGTGTGTGTGTGTGTGTGTGTGTGTGTGTGTACATATACATACATGTCTTCACGAAATACATATTTTTTGTATTTTAAAATACAGAAAATACGTATTTTCTGTACTAAAAAGTATTTTAAAATACAACAAAAAGTATTTAAAATACATGTATTTCAAATACATCATCTGTGTGTGTGTGTGTGTGTGTGTGTGTGTGTGTGTGTGTGTTAGAGCCCTGCAAGCCCGTCGGGTACCGACGGGGCCCGGCCCGGCCCACCAAAACGGGCCGGGCCCGGGCCGACTTTGTCACTGCCAAACGGGGCCGTGGGCCGGGCGGGCTCACGCGCCGTTATATAAATTTTCCGATGTGAATTTCACCCATGCAGACTGGACTTGCTTCCGCAGCGCGGCAGCATGCTGCTGTCTGCTCCATAGTGACGACGTGACAATAACCCCTCCACAGTGTTCACACACACGCACACGTCACACACACAAGCACACTAAAATCTGCATGGTCAAAACTATAAAGACTTTGAAACAACGTGTTTTACATTCTATCTCTCTCGCTCCGCGCCTAAACTCTCGTCCTCTCTCTCTCCTAATTATTATGCAGCGCAGCTGTACACACACACTGACACACACACACACACACACACACACACACACACACACACACACACACACACACACACACACACACACACACACACACACCGAGTACTAAGTAAGTGTAGGTCTAGGCTACGGCTCTCTGACAGAATTCATTTCAGGAGATTCGCAGTCCGCACTCCGCAATAAAAACAAATTAAATACTGCGGGAGCATTATTACCACACAAAGTTGGATTTGTACATTGCAGAAACTGCAGATACATAACGTAAGTGTTCTTATTATTGTCCGTCTACTCTGGGTTTTATAATGCAGCGTGAGGCCGCGATAGCCGATCTGCAAGCTCACAACGCGTTGCGCTGATTGACAGTGCACGCGCAGCAGCTACTATATAAAACTATAATTAAGTAGGCTACTTTTTAGTGTGATGTCTGTGTGTTATTGACTTCTTGTTCCTTAATGTGGGTTTATCAGAGCGATATAGTGCAGCTGTGAGTCAGTAGCTGCTGCTGCTGCGTCCGTGCAACAAATGTGCACCAATAAAGCGGCCGCGGCGCGCATGCTATAGAAATAGCGTAATAAAAAAATAAAAAATGTCTGGCTTTTGGGCCGGGCCCGGGCCTATTCTGGACTTGACCAACGGGCTTAGGGCCGGGCGGGGCCTTAACTCCACGGGCCCGGGCCGGGCACGGGCCCATATTTTAGGCCCGTGCAGGGCTCTAGTGTGTGTGTGTGTGTGTGTGTGTGTGTGTGTGTGTGTGTGTGTGTGCCAAGTAGCGTGGTACACAAAACCACACAGGAGGCTCTATACATCCACATAATTATGATAACAGCATCCTAAGGTTAGCAAGGAATATCACCTCTAATACTAGCCATGTTTTGTATGGAGAGTATAGGTTGCTGCCTTCAGGAAGGAGATATGGTGTTCCAGCATACAATAAGGTCAGACTGAAGAGGTCTTTTGTCCATCAGTCGACTTTGAGGCTTAACCCATTTTGGTGTTAGCATTACGTTATGGTTTAGCTATTGAAAAATAGCAGATCTACAAGCTCGTAGCGCGCCACTCGGTGGCGCGCTACGAGCTTGTAGATCTGCTATTTTTGAAAAATCGAAGAACGACTGACATAGAAACAGCTTTTTCAGAAAACTGTCAGGATGTAGAAGACATTAAAGAATCTGATCTCAGGTCAAAATGGCTTAATCAGGATTTTGGCCAGGACTAGACTGAGCGGTGGACATTGCTCTTTGCCCTTATGTTTCTATGTATGCAATTGTATTTTCTTTTTTGTCTTGTGTTGTCAAATGTGTGTATATGTGTTGTATACAAGGCCGCTGGGTCACAATAAAGTACTATATCCTATCATACAATTTGTGGACATACACAAGCTAGGCCACGCTTTGGTTGAAAACATGGGTGAGAGTCTGGTTGTGTGCCTTTGAATGCACTGAAGGACGGTTATCGGAAAAAGAAAATTCCTGGAGACTTTCGTCAAGGATTTCTGATAAGTGAATATGTATGAGAACTCACATAACATAATGCCGTATTATATAAGTAGTGCTGTTCAACGATTAAATATTTTAATCGTGATCAATGGCACAATTTATCTAGTTAATTGTGCGATTGAAATGAGTGGTCAGTTTGTATCTGTTCACAAAGTACCTTATAGAGCAGGGGTGCCCAAAAGGTAGATGATGATCTAGCAGTAGATCTCAAAGGCTGTGCAGGTAGATCAACATGACATGCCCTAAAAATATATTATTTAAATGTAAAAATAAATAAATCATCTGCAACTTGTATCAAGACAGGGCCTGTTAGCTCAAACCCACAACGCAATACTTTGTTTTCAAGTATTGTATCACAAACGTCAGTAGCATTACAACGTTATATGCAAGAAAACCCTACCAATTCAAAATGTTCCCTCTGTATTTCCAATTCCAAGTGCATTAGTCTTATACTGTATGTAATGCCATCGCCACTATTCCAAAGCCACTCAGGGACATTGTTTAACTATTTTCAGCAATTGGATAATATTTTTTGGGTGGGTAGATCTAGTTGAGCTCTAGTTGAGTCATTTTGAAAGTAGCTCTCAAGTCACAAAAAGTGTGAGGTATATGTTTCAAGAGTGGAAAAAGTAGTTAGCTTTTAGAAAATGTATTTAATATTGGAAGTAAACTATTATCCTCGCTTTTAATACCAAAAACCACGGGATATCTAACACGCTCACAGGCTTACATTCCATTTACAATTCCACGAATGAACAGTGAACACGGAGAGACTGCTTTCATCGCTTACGCTCCAGACAAATAGAAGGAAATCCAGGGCTCTCTTGAACTCTACCCGTATAGTCTCTATAGTCATTTTAAGCCAAAGGACCTATAACATAAAATTCAACTTTTTCAAATTCTTTTGTGTTTTTGGGGCTCCCATGTGTGTTTTCTATCCCCACAAATAACCAATTTTGAACAATCAGGCCTTCATGTCATATGGGTGTTTTAATGGAAATTGCTCTCAGAAACAGCTCGACTGATTTTGGCCTCATCATGATGTCATCAATGTCACCCTACTTTGTATAATTCCTCCTTTTCTTCAGTCTTCAGTTGCAAATTTGCATTTCCACATTGTTTACAATGTCCACTATTGTTGATTTTCCAAGCTGGCATGGAATGGAAACAAGCCTGGTTTTATCTAGCATGAGTATTATAATGACTCAAATATTAAATAATCTGCATATCAGCACCCTCTCCACCTCAGGACAGTGTGGTACTGCAGCTAAAACTGCTTTCAAAGTCCAGAAAGAAATGACAAGGCCTGGTTATATCAGTGTGGTGATTGAGGTTCAAACCATTAGAAATAACTTCGAGGGACATAGACAATATGATTATTAAATATTAAAAGCAGTTTTAAAATGCATGTTATTTGCGCTTTAAGGCATTACTCAAGGATGCAACAACCCCAATGGATTAGCATTATGATGCTCAACTATATTTTACCTTATGTAAAATCATGTTATTTGTTGTCGTTTCTTTTTCATATATGTGATTGTACTGTGAGGGCGTGCTCGCAAAAGAGAGCACGCTCTCAATGGTTCCCCTGATAAAACAAAGGTCAATAAATAAATACAAATTAAAAAACACAAAATAAACCATAATTAAGCAGGCTGCAGGTCCCCAGCTAGCTGCGTCTGAGAGGCTAAATGTCATCAAATGGTGGTCTGTGGCTCAATGCCGTGTTCAATCAATTAATTTGAGCAGCTGAGTGTCTAGCATTGTTCTAAGACAATAGCCACTTTCTGTCAGCTCTTTATCTGACCCAATCAATCATCATACTGTCATTTGACTGTCATGTGACATGCAATCAGTTGTGATTAGTGCATTTTAATACCACTACTTTTGTACTTTAACTGAAATAAAAGTACAATTCTAGACTTGAACTTGTCACAATATGGGTTTTATTTAGGGGTGCTAGACAACTTTTGTGGCTGCCTCACTGCTTTTAGTGCACTAAACAAACAGTCCATAGACATGGCTGTTCCCTAAAGTGCTCTAACAAGCAAAGTCCATAGACTGTGATATAGAGAAGACAACTACTATGACCAATTTCTTCAACCTGCCTGACTGTCAAGCAAGCTGTCACAGGAGGGGTCTCTGGGGCTGACACTCTGTCACAGGAGGGGTCTCTGGGGCTGACACAGGAGGGGTCTCTGGGGCTGACACTGTCTGATGATCTATATGATTTAACATGTCTATGTATTACTCTACAACGAATAGCGATGGAACACAAACCTGTTGCCCTGATCATAACTGATATAAAACCCAACCAGTCTGCCCTGCAGTGCTGCTCAGATTACTGGTTATAAAAGTAAAATGAACAGCTGCTTGTGTTGCTGTTATTTGCTATAAATATTAAGTATCACATTTGCTTGATTGCCTGCAGACAGTTTGTGATCGATCATAATTCTAAATTAAATTAGAACATTGTGAGTACGTAGTTCAGACTAGTCATTGGTCCGACTAGGGATGCCAAACGACTCATATGTAGCCAATCGACGAATCGAGGCCTAAAATCGACGTGTCGAACGACTTTTTTCCTTCTTTTTCTTTTTTGCTGCGCAGCAGTTGAGGACAGCGCAACTAACGGTGCATTCATTTGAAGCACCACAACTTCTTCAGCTGTACCCATAGTATTTAAAATGTGCATCAAATCAATCAATCAATCAATACAAATTAAACTTCATTTTGTAACCAATAAACATGTGTTTATTAAACACGGAACAGTAATCCATAGGCTGCATCAGCCTATATAAGAAAGCCGACGTTTGACAAAATTAGAATAATGTCAGACTCCCGGTGCCAATTAACAGTCAGTAAACATGGCAAATTAAACATTATAATGTCGCGCTATATGGCCTGGAACATTTATTACAAAACTAACGAAAAGTAATACACTTGCAGCTGTTCCAAAATAAATGGACACATAGCGCCCTAAAATAGGCCTATTATAGGCTTAAAATAAAATAGCAGGCATGTGCATGGCACTGTAGGCCTATTTGTAATCATATCGAACTTCGTAACAGCAAAACATTACAATTTTAAATCCAAAACATTCTTCTAGGCCTAACAGTTAAACAACAGTAAGTAACAATTTAATTAAAATCTGTGCAATTAAACATGAACTCTGTGCAATTATCGTTTCCAACTTTCCATCACGCCACATTGCAGACCAAATCAATTGGAAATCATTAGCCCTACATATGCCGGACATAAAACAAATAGCCTTCAAAATATAAAATAGACCAATAGGTAGACTACTATAAGCTACACAGTAACACTGCACAACACTGTGCAGTACAACTTATTGTCTCCACCAGGCCGAAGGCATGGGGGGAGAGTATGTTTTGCACTCCGTCCGTCCGTCCGTGTGTCCGTGAGCAGCTAATCTCGGCCACCGTTAACCCGGTCGATGCCAAATTTTGCACACACACTCCCTGGATGCCAACGATGAACCTCTGCCCCAAACTTTCCAGAACGGCCTGTTATAGCGCCACCAGGAGGCCGCTTTGTGCAAAACAAGTTTTTGCACAGTACACCTACAGATTTCGTCCAAACATCACGCAAATTGGTACACAGTCTCTCTAGAGCCATTCAACGAAACCAGTCTTTCAGATTTCTCAGACTCTCAGACTTCCGTGAAATTGTGCACCCACATTCCCACTAGGCCGAGGACGAAATGCCACATGAACAATTTCAACTCAGCCTCAAGGTGGCACTATAACTGGCCGAAAACTGTTTTCACCTCTAACTGCACGGATCTGTGGATAACTTTGTATGCCAACTCCCTAGAGGCCAAGGAAAAACCTTTGCCTGGAATTCTTCACATCTGCTCATCCTGGTGGAGACCTGTGCCCAGAAGGGCACTTTTTCTAGTTAATCTTTTTTTTTTTTAATGAAATGATTCATCCCCAAGGCCGCGCTGTGAGGCCAACACTCGTTTACATTTAACAAATTAAATGAACATATAATGTACGGTATATACTACAGTATATGGCCTGGAGATTAACAAATAGCAGCTCAACATTTTAGAGTAGACTAGCTTAAACTTGTTCAAAAACACAAGCATGTCCACATGCTCGGGGGTAAGGCGAGTGCGAAGCCTATTTAATATCAATCCTGCAGCAGAGAAAACTCTCTCTGCCGGCACAGATGTTGCGGGAACGCACAGGTAACCTCTTGCTAAACGTGACAGTTTCTTGTACCTGTTCTCGTGTAGTTCCCACCACAGACCTGGGTCTTGTGCGGGAGAGATGGCGTCTTCCCCCAGGTAACGCTCCATTTCGACCTGAACAGACAAAGCGGCATCACCGGCGAAATAATCTTCCCCCGAAGAAGTCAATCATTGCGTCCACATGTTTAGCTCTTTTTCGGTGGGTGCAGCAGCGACCGACTCCGCCACATCTTCGTCCGGCTCCCCCTCCTCAACAGTAGTAGCTGGCCCAGCAGCATCCAAGTCCGGGAGCTTTGACAAGAGAGCAGTGACATTTTCATGAACAGCTGCTCTCATCTCCTCGGTGGTGAACTTCAGATGTTTGTGACGTGGATCCAAAAAAATAACCGATCATAGCTGCTTTCTTAGACACCGTATGGACCTTGTCTGGCCTGTCGAGATCCATGCGAGAGGGGAGAGACTCTGCCACCTTGGTTTTGAATTCCCGCACCTTCGCACATTCATCAGCTTGCAGTTGCCCTGATTGATTAAATTATACTTTATTAATATTAATATTAACAGTTTGCAAATTGCAATGGCACAGAATATGTACGTAATAGGCCTATGCAAAATAATGCTATTGATTTAGTATTTTTATTTCAAATTTCACATTTCACATTTTTACCTGGAGAGCAGAGTGGCTGTGATTGGATACACGGTTGAGATCGACACCTCCTTTTCCCCGCACACTGCTGTGGTGGCTATCTTTAGGGCACGTAGAACGGGCAACAACTCCTCCATAAGGTGCCAGTTTGCATCAGTAAGCTCCAGGGTGCGTCAGTAACTCCTCCATAAGGTGCCAGTTTGCATCAGTAAGCTCCAGGGTGCATCAGTAACTCCTCCATAAGGTGCCAGTTTGCATCAGTAAGCTCCAGGGTGCGTCAGTAACTCCTCCATAAGGGGCCAGTTTGCATCAGTAAGCTGCAGGGTGTGTCAGTAACTCCTCCATAAGGTGCCAGTTTGCATCAGTAAGCTCCAGGGTGCATCAGTAACTCCTCCATAAGGTGCCAGTTTGCATCAGTAAGCTCCAGGGTGCATCAGTAACTCCTCCATAACGGGCCAGTTTGCATCAGTAAGCTCCAGGGTGCATCAGTAACTCCTCCATAAGGTGCCAGTTTGCATCAGTAAGCTCCAGGGTGCGCGCATCGGAGAGTGAAGTGACGTCACGGTACGACAGTAGCGAGGACACGGCCCATCTCTGCTCCAGTAACCGCTCCAACATGTCATAGATGGAATTCCATCTAGTCTTGCAGTGTTGGATGAGACGGTGGTCATTTTCAACTATGTCCCTCGGCTGCTGCCTGGCCTTGAGCGCAGTCGGCTGCTCCCTGGCCTTGAGCGCAGTCGTCGTCACGGTGCTGTGATTAAAATGGGATACGAGACAAGCTGCAGCCCCAACAGCACTAGAGACAGCTGCCAATTTGAAGCCGTCATTGATGGCCAATTGGAGTGTGTGTGCAAAGCACCGATGCGACTCCCACTCCAGGTAACGAGTGTATGTGCCAACACAATATTAGTTGCGTTGTCATGGACACAGACATCATCTTTGTCGGCTATGCCCCAACTCTCAACTGCAGCCTTTAGGACGTTGGGCATATTTTCTGCAGTATGTCTCTCTGGCATTGCTCGTGTCTGTAGGATAGCCCTCTTCAACTCCCAGTCTTCAAAATAGTGAGCGGTAATTGTCACAAATAGGACTCTGTAGTCAAACCTGTCCATGCGTCAGTGGTAAGAGAGACGTTCGTGGCTTTTTTTGGTCAAAATCTCACGGAGTGAGGCGGCCACCTGATGATAGGATCCCTCCAATCGGGTTGTCATTGTTGAGCGACAGGGCACGTATACGGTATATTCTGGTTCTGCGAATGCCATCAGGGCACGGAAGCCTTTACCCTCGACAAAGCTAACTGGCAAAGGTATCTTCAGCTATCATCTTTGCTGTCAACTGTGTGAGCCTTTCAGCCCGCTGAGCGTCACAGTGGCGAGGCTGCACTGTAAAGTTGTCCATGTGGCTTTGGGCTTTCTTTGGCTGTGGATGTTGGCTGAGCATGTGAGTTGACATCACCGTTGTAGATGAGTGATATGCATACTTTTTGCCGCACAGTTTGCATTGTACACGTTTGTTGTCATCAATCTTCAGAAAAAAGTCCCACACAACACTCCTACCCGCAGCTGCCATATTTCACGCGGCGCGGTATTTATTTACTTTGCTGTGGGCAAGCAGGAAGTAAACGCAGATGCGCAGTGCGCACACGGGAGGACTCTGAGAAGACATGCACTAGAGCAGCACAGACATGTTCAGACACACACACCCATAGCCTGTAGGCCTACAGTTCCCGCTCCCATTTTGAAAACGGTTACTTTATAACGTTTTTGAAAAAGCCATTACAAAATAATAATAATAATTAATAAATAATAAATAAAATAAAAAGACGATTTTTCGACTCGTCCATTTTGAGTCGCCGTGAGCACTAGTCGAAAATCGAGTCGATTTTCAACTTTTTTCAACATCCCTACTCATCACAGTTGGTGTTGTAACTATATATTGTCAATTACTTCCATGAGAGGGAGAGAGGTGGTGGAGTTAGTTGCTTTAGCGGACATTGTGAGGGTCCAATGGAGTTAAGAGGTTTTGTCCAAAGCACTTTTTACTACTTTCCATTGGTTCAATATTTCCGAAACAACACACAGATGTAAAGGGTGTTCAATAGCACTGACTCATGCAAAAAGAAAAATCAAAAACCTAAAAAATGGAGTTATGAACCCGACAGCAGCGATTATCGTTTTTTATATGTTGCTGTTTGATGTTATCTATGCGGCTGCATTGTCTAAAGGAAGCCAAACTAAAATAACTTTTACTCTCATGTACCTGTACAGTGTACAGTGTACACAAGATGTGCCAATAAAGTACAACCTTGAACCTTGAACCTTCCGTAATCAGTCGACACACAGCCTAACGGCAGTGTTGTTTTTGGCAGCAGATTTCTATTTTAGTTTAGTCATAGTCTTTGGAATGAAACTTTAGTTTAGTCATATTTTAGTCACCTGGAATGCTTTTGTGTTAGTCTAGTTTTAGTCTACTAAATAGTCTAGTTTTAGTCTACTAAATGTCATAAGATTTTAGTCGACTAAATCTGCAATTCATTTAGTCGACTAAAATGTATTTTGGCGGGCCTTGATGCCGTCGTAATGGCTCATTTTACAGTCAACGAGTCACAGCGCGACGCATTGTGAGCTTGTAGATCTGCTATTTTCAGCATGCAACCAAGTGTAAAATGATCTCTTGTCCACTAGTCCCTTCCTAACATTTTAGTCTAGTTTCTGTTGACAAAATTTTCACTACATATAGCTTAGTTTTAGTCATAATATAGCTTTGTTTTCATTTCGTTTCCATTTCGTTTTCGTCAGTGAAAAAAAGGTAGTCAGCGAACACTTTTTCATTTAGTCGACGAAAACAGCACTGCCTAAAGGTCACACGTTAATCAGATGATTCAATGGAGTTACAAAGGCATCCTCATCCAACACAATGACAGAGACACAAGTCGCCATCATCATATCAAAGGATCCAATCATTTAGTTTCATTGGGCCTGATTCTTCAAAAACGAAATGCGCCAGAGTGTAACGGTGGCGGAAACAGATATCGTATTTATCCGTCCGATCAAGGTATGTTGAGATGACGTGTTATTCAGAGAGTGGTGTGTAACACAGGTGCGCTGGCGTATCGCAGCAGGTGTATGTCATACTGAATTCAGCTGGTGCAAAGTGATCGGAAAAGCACCCGACAACCTCATTTGCATTGATCAATTTCATACCATAAAAGGCTTCAAGCATGACTCAGCAAACAGCAGTTTGTCTGAGATCCGTCCGTCAAAAAAAGAAAAAAGGCTTTGCAGACATAGCGGCTTGACAAATTAGGCCTAAAATAAAAATGATTGCTGGAAAGAAATCACAGCCGCGGTCACTGCTATGAATATAGCCCGCACTCTATTCATTTAATAATTCTACACATGTAGGAGCAGGACAGGCTTTTATGTTATGTCGTTTTTGCACCATTGTATTACCACTGTAGGCTACTATATATGTACAAACTGACATCAATCCATCAAAGGACACCAAAGGAAATTAAAATATTTCCAAGCTTACAACGGTGCGTGCTCCGCTGAAGCAATATAATTATAATTTATTTAATTAAGTCACACCTTTGCAGAGGTAAAACATATCCGATATTTAAAATATCGGATATATGTCAAATTGTCAATGCAAAAGTCGTCTTTTGAGAGAGAGCTAGAGAGAGAGAGGGGGGCATGGGCCCTCAACACTGTTTGCGCGATAAAGAACAGTAGCCTATACATTCATAAGTGAATAATTATAGGCCTACAGTACCTCGTAGGCCTGGGATCCTCTTGTCTGAAGAAATTATAATCCAGTGAGTTTATCCAGTGAGTTAAACTATACTGTGTGTGGCATCCATGTGATAAATATCAATATACATTATTATAAATTCTGTCTGTCTGTCCGTCATGTTTGTGAACAAGCGTGAGTGGAGGTGAGCTTGCTTAAAAGATATGACTGGCCGACTTTCAAACGCTGATGCCATTCATTAGGCTAATGTGGTCTTCTATTTTTTATATAGGGCTAACTAGCCCTATTAATTTTCCAATGTGAATCGGATCGGCAGCACTGTCTACAAGTGCACTCGGCTTTTATATATATATAGGCTATCATTTTTTTATGTGCTGATCGACCAATATGTTGGGGACACATGCCTACATATTTTATCTGAGATTTGGGAACAATTTATTGATTCAGCATGAAGACTAAAGCCTTCTGAATAAATCTATACGCAAGTGTATGCTTCCGCAAATTTCTCCGCCACCTAAAGAGGTCCCGTAGGATTTAGCGGAATTTCCGACCAACCAAAGTCAGCGTCAAGTTCACGGCCATTTTCATGAATTCCAAATTAATGTGGGAAATCCACGTAAATGCCTTTCCGCTAGCGTCACGTCAATATATAAGCGGAAGCGCGTTGAAGAATCAGGCCCACAGTGTCTTTGCAGTTTGCACATGCAACAGAGCAGTCAATAGGTGAATCCCAATTCAGGGTGTTCACCCTACAAGGTGCGGTACTAGGTAGGATAGGGTAGGGCACTGCACTGACACTACCCTGTGGAGGTGGCATAGTGCACACGCAGAGGGCATGTCTGTGGATTGGGACAGCGTTCACTTCGGAGCTGGGCGGAGCCGAGTGGAGCTGGGCGGAGCCAAGCACAGCCGAGCGTTCCCGACTGGCGGCCATTGCTGTTTACACGGACTGACTGCAGTGTTGTTAAAAGTAGTTAAAACTACTTTTTTAGCCCACGGAATTTACTTTCAAGTAATTTTTGGGGAGTATTTAGTTGTTTAAACTTCATGTATGTGGTCAATTCATCATAAAAGGGCCTATTTAAAAATATCCCACAACGGCGTCGGAGAATTCAGAGAACCGTAGGTCTCGCTTTGGGGGCTGTCACCAGGGAGCTGTACCCGTTTTTACCTCTCCTTTGTCGGCGTGGGCCGGGGCGATTTCCCCCCGTTTCTCCTGCGGGGCGACGTGGTGCCCGTGTGTGATGCGGTTCGTTTCCAGTTGTTTTGTTTCCCCGGGTGTCGGGTGCAGTGTAAATAAAAGCTATTCTATAAAATATCTATTGTTATTATTACTACGTCAAATCTGATTTGGCTTGAGTCCTGACTCGTTGCAAAGAGTTTCTGAAAGGAAGGATATACCAAACTGCATATAGCCTGCCATACACTTCATAATCATAAATGTTTTTACATTTGGACAGAATACAGACTATCGTCACATCTGCTGTTTGATTTGTATTAGCAGGCACCGATCAATCACTGATCATATAGGCTAAGTTTATTGCTATAATGTCATTTAATATAGGTATACTTTTACATTTAAACAACCACATATAGGCCTATAGCCTATACCTATACCTACTGTAAAGTGAGTATAAACTGTTAATTCAACTGAGGGAAATTAATTAATCAGAATGATACTCTTAATCAGTTAATTACATTTGCATTTACATGAATGAAAAGGTTAAACCAGGGCAACTCTCAGCTCCAAATGGATAGGCTACATTTATCACAATATTATTTTACTGTGTAATCTAACAGAAATCTTACAAATGCTGTCACTCAGTTATTTAATTTAGGCAGAAAATATATCACTGAATAGTGTATGCAATTAATGCATTCAAAAGAATAAATGTGAATAAATGTTTTATGGACCCATAGTAGTGATTATTATTTAATAATAATAATAATAAAACTTTATTTGTATAGCACCTTTCATGACATGAAATGCAGCTCAAAGTGCTTTACAGAGCAATGGAGCATTAAAAAACAAGCAGTAATGCAATGCAATACAGTGAGGACATGAATAACAAAAAATAAAAGATCAATTAAAAGCAATGTTGTAGAAGTGGGTCTTGAGCTGTGCTTTAAAAATGTCTACAGAGGCTGCCTGACGAAGGTACAGTGGGAGCATGCCGTCGGCCCGTAGAAGCAAAAAGCTGCTTCCCCGTATTTTTTAGTTGCCATTTCTTTAGGCAAAGCGAGCAGGCCAGCAGTGGAAGACCTTAGGGGGGGGGCGGTTTGGGACATATTTAGGCAGGCAGTCATGTAGTTAGGAAGGTGCGAGACCATTGAGAGCTTTATACACAAGTAAAATAATTTTAAAATCAATCCTAAAAACAACCGGAAGCCAGTGCAGTGAAGCCAAAACTGGAGTAATATGTTCTCTCATCTTAGTTCTAGTTAAAACTCTGGCTGCTGCCCAGGCCGTGGCGTAACGGTCTGGGCACCGGACTGGTAATCCAGTCGCAGTGTGCCGCGGGTTCGACTCCCGAACCCGACACGGCCTTTACTGCATGTCATCCCCCATCTCTCTCCCGTTTCCTGTCAGCCTACTGTCTGTCCCTTCAAAAATCAATAAAAGGCGTAAGCCGCAAAAAAATATCTTAAAAAAAGAAAAAAAAAAAACTCTGGCTGCTGCATTTTGGACAAGTTGTAATCTGTCAGTTGTTTTCTTAGCCAGTCCTGAAAAAAGTGCATTGCAGTATAAATCAAGCCGAGAAAAAACAAAGGCGTGGATTAGCGTTTTTGCATCGTCCAAAGACAAATAGGCTCTGATTCGTGCAATATTTCTAAGGTGAAAAAAGGCAATCTTGGTAACATGATTAATGTGTTTGTGTGTGATTAATTTAAGTTGTTTTGCCATACCCATTTATTTTGCCATAAATCAGATAGCTTTAAGGTACGGCCATGACAGCAATGGTAGGAAAAAAGATATATGAGCATTTGCGCCTGTCGTAGACATGCGCAGAGCAAGTTCAGTCAGGGAACCTCAGTCAGCGCGCCGGCCGTCAATTGGGCCACCGCAGCATCAGGCTCTCATCCACATGATTCACTCAGCCAATCACACGCTCACCCAATCTCTCATACCGGCTACTTGAACCAGAGGTTTGCATTCCTCTGCCTTCTTGCTTGCTTACTGCTGTTGTATCAGCGTGCTGCTGTCATACAACCTGCGCTCAATTCTGCTTGCTTACTGCTGTTGTATCAGCGTGCTGCTGTCATACAACCTGCGCTCAATTCTGCTTGCTTACTGCTGTTGTATCAGCGTGCTGCTGTCATACAACCTGCGCTCAATTCTGCTTGCTTACTGCTGTTGTATCAGCGTGCTGCTGTCATACATCCTGCGCTCAATTCTGCTGCTGCTGCCTTTTTGTATACTGCGTGCTGCTGTATACAAAGTGCTCACCCACCTCCACCCCAGCTACCACCTGTCGTTTTGGATCTACTGTTTATGTACGGGGGATTCAGAGTCCCTATGGTCGGGACTGATGCGCTTGACCTGAGTACCTAAAAAGCAGATCCAATACATCGCCAAACCATAATAAATATATTGCATTGATTATCTTATATTCAATAAATATATATATTACATCCTCCTTGAGTTGTCTGACTGAAATAATATATTAATCATATTCGGATATTCGGTTTTCGGGGGGCCAACTGTTTCCTATATTCGGTATTCACTGCAGTTTCGGCCAATAATTTCCCTTTCGGTGCATCCCTAGTTGTATGACTGTATGTATGAGTATGTAAATAGTTCAATTCTACTTTGTAAATACAACATTTATTTATTGTTATTTTGTCTTCGGTATAAAAATGAATGAACATTGAACAAGGATACCGTATCTCAGACTCAATCATGTAATAAATAACGTCAAAATCAAGTAATTCCAGTAGAAAATTAACACAAATAAATACATAAAAAGTACATTCATTGGGCCCTGGTGTTCCTGACCCTGCTCCAGACCCCAGTGCAGCTGTACCACTATGGTCTGGTATGGCCTCGGCTAGGCCTGGTGGTGCTGTAGGCCAGCAGTCCGGCTCCGCTCCAGAGACTTCCAGACATGGCAGTCTCACGTGATGGTGCTGCTGTAGGCCCGCCGCTGCAGGCCACCTCCTCACCCGTCTTTGGATACATGCACTCCTAAGGCAGTGGAGAATGAAGGTTTCAGAACCACTGGCTTAACAGGTTATTTGTATGGCAGTAGTGCTACAACTCAGAATTCCCTTATTGTTAAAAAAAAAAGATGGCTTTTGTGCTTGGGTAATAATTATGTTCTGTTGTGGTCCAATGATGACTTTACAACAGGTTGCCATGTCAAACATTAGAACTTGAAGTCAATACACCACATTAACACAATACATAATTTAACACAGATGAAACCATAAGAAGGTTAAAGTATTAAGTGCATTATACTATACATGGAATAAAGCTAAATATAATCTCAATGTAATGATGTTTTAGGCAGACCAGCTGAAGAAATCATGGCATTTCTGAGACTGTTCATGTTTCTGGAATATGCTTCTAAACTTGTATTCTATTGCTAGTTTGATCACTTTCACCTTAAAATAACATGAATTAATAAATGACTGAAAATAGCCAATCTACAAGCTCACAAGTCACAACATGTCGCACTGCAACGTGTTGTGAGCTTGTATATCTTCTATTTTTGGTGTGGACTTTTCTAGTCCTCTATAGCAGTAGTTCTCAAACATTTGACTGAGTGTACCCCAAAATAACTTTCATTCACGGCACGTCTGAATTACAATTTGTGTCTTACACACACAGCCAGACAGACAGACACACATACACACAACGCATGTTTAGTTTAAGCACAACGTCGGTGGATATTTTTTTCTTTGCAAGGAAGCGGGACTCAGGTTTAATCAGATTCGACCATAGACTCGACGTGGTAATAATAATAATAACAATAATATAGTGGCTGTTATTTGTGGTGCACTTAGTTGACATTTGGGGGGGTGGAACGGTTGGGGGCGAGTTGCATGTGGGCTGTGGGTGTCCACAGTGGATTCATGTCATGCACGTGGATCGTTTCGTTCCGTGGGAGGGACGTGGGGAATCGCTTCGGCCTGTGCCGACCGGGGAGAGGTGGTGGCGGGTGCATCTCCTTGCTGGCAGCCCCCGGGGCGAGACCTGCGGCTCTCTGGATTCTCCGACATCGTTGTGGGATATTTTTGAATGGGCTGTTCTGTGATTGATTGACCGCATGTATGAAGTTTAAAAACGGAATACTCCGCTAAAATAACTTTAAAGTAAGTAATTAAGTTATTTCGTTCCGTGGGAGGGACGGGGGGAATCGCTTCGGCCTGTGCCGACCGGGGAGAGGTGGTGGCGGGGTGCATCTCCTTGCTGGCAGCCCCCGGGGCGAGACCTGCGGCTCTCTGGATTCTCCGACATCGTTGTGGGATATTTTTGAATGGGCTGTTTTGTGATTGATTGACCGCATGTATGACGTTTAAACAACTGAATACTCAGCTAAAATAACTTGAAAGTAAGTAATTAAGTTATTTAACTTACTTCCGACATCTTTCTTTTCCTCTTGTTGCTGTCCAGTGTCCTCTGCTCTGCTGCGGGCTGGTGGGGAAGGGGTAGAAATGCCGAGAGCCTGCGCAGTACGGCTGCGCCGTGGCGATGTACACTGCACCGAGAGGGTACATCCCCACTGGCCTTTAGAAGCGAGCGCGGGCGGGGAAAAATAGTGCGTGGCCCAGTGCAGTATCAACAGGACACTTTTTGCGCTCTGTGGAATGGGATGCACTGCGGCGCGGCGCTGTGACGTCATATACCACGAAATACGCACTTCTCAGTGTATACACTCCCAATTGGGATTCACCTAATGTGTGTTGTTAAAATGTTTAAAAAAAAAGTCCACATTTGTTACATTTGTCCAAGACTTTTGGAAAAATAGCCGTAGGATCTACAAGTTAACAACGCGGTGTGATCTTTTAGGTCGTCTTTCTTCGCCGAATGTCCACCTATTTTTTTGTCTCATGTGTGTACGTACGTCTGTAACCCACTTAACTCAAGAACCATTCGCCCCACCGACTTCAAATTCGACACACGAGCCGGTTGTCCAGCATCGGCACAAAAGCCTCTGCCCCGGATCTGGACCTGATCACCCCTATATCTCCATATATGGAGCTGGCCTGTTCTGGCCTGTTCTGGATTGTTCTGACATCACAATGTTGTTCTGACAACTACATATTCCATATTTGGGCATGCCTGACAAAGAACTTCATATGGGCTTACAATGGACACAGACTGGGTGGGTGCATGCATGCATTTCCAACTTGCATCGTTCCAAGTAGGCCAGTGCCCAACGGGAACTAACCTCGCCTCACCAGGCTTTCCACCGCCTCGGAGGAAAGCCTGGTCTCTGTTTCAAAAGTCCATATGATCCGGGCTGGGGCCGGATGATGTGGTTACGTCATGTTGTAGTATTGTTTTGTAGTCGCCAGACAGGAAGAAGCGGAAGCGGAAACTTCCTTTTCCCTCTCAATAAAAGCTCTCATAAGCGAGAGCTTTTATTGAGAGGGAAAAGGAAGTTTCCGCTTCCGCTTCTTCCTGTTTGTTGTAGGCAAACCATTGCCTACAACATGACGTAAGCATATCATCCGGCTCCAGCCCCGGATCATATACCGAAATGAAATGGTGCCCAGGCTAAACGGGAACTAGTACTGTAAAGTTTCATAATAAATGTGACTCTGCATGTATGTATTAGGCACAGAAGAAGAACTGTCATAAAACTACAATTTTCATTGGCTCATAAAACCTTCATTTTTGAGGGGCGCTAGTCCCTCCTATATACAGCTTTTGTCCCATGCACATGTCTCAATATTTGCCATTGACAATGAAAGGAGGAATAAGTTCAAATGTCCGCTAAATCTTGTCCCCACACATCTCATATTTGCCATTGACAATGAAAGGAGAAATTAGGTCAAATGTCCGCAAAATATGACAAATGTAACTAACCAATCACATAAATTCAGTTGTTCATGAAGAGGGTGTGATTTTTACCTGTGTAGGGGCGCTCTTACCATCATACATCATCATACATCATCTCATTCCGGCCAATCAGAATTTGCGTCCTCACCTTCGCTTCGTTTGAATAATGTTTTTGCAAAACATACACTAACTACTTCAGCCATATACATTTTGTCCATTTGAAAGTAGTCGATCTATAAGCTCACAATGCGTCGCAATGTGACACAATGTGAGCGTGTAGATCTGCCATTTTCAGAGCTCAACACCCAAGCGCAACTATAAAATTACTTGTCTTTTAGTTTTACTCGATCTCTTCTCCTCTCCCTCACATTTTAGTCTAGTTTTTATTTGTTGACGAAATTGTCAATATAATTACGGCACAGCAGTTAAGGTTACAAAACAACCAAGTGCAAAGATCAGAGACCGGTCTACTGCCGCGCCTTTCCTGTCTCTCCTTCAGAGGTGGAACCGCTGTTCTCCCGATCCGACGCCATCTTCTTGTATGCCAGCTCAAACAGTTTAAGCGACGACTGCTGGAGGTCTCTGCCAGCCTGATTAATAGCGTTAACATCCTCGTCCTTGTTGGCCAGGAGACCCCTGACGTTGGCGATGTCTCCCTCCAGCTTGGCACGCTCGTCTGCGGGGACATGATCCTTGAACTCCTCCATCTTGGCCTCGACGTTGTGGGCGATGCCCTCTGCCATGTTGACCGCCTCTGTGCGCTCCTTCTTCGTCCTGTCGTCCTCGGCGTGCCTCTCGGCGCTCCGGATCATGTTTTCGATGTCGTCCTTGCTGAGACCTCCGGAGGACTGGATGACGATCTGCTGCTCGCGGCCGGTGCCCTGGTCCCTGGCCGAGACATGGACGATGCCGCTGGCATCGATGTCTAAGGTGACCGCAATCTGAGGCACACCTCGCGGGGCGGGGGTGATCCCCACCAGGGTGAACTGACTTAACAGCTTGTTGTCTGCCGCCATCTCTCGCTCTCCCTGGCACACCTTGATGTCCACCTGGGTCTGTCCGTCCGCGGCCGTGGAGAATATCTGGCTGTGCTTGGTGGGAATGGTGGTGTTCCTGTTGATGAGTCTGGTGAAGATCCCGCCATTGGTCTCGATGCCCAGCGACAGCGGCGTTACGTCGAGTAGCAGAACGTCCGTGACATTGCCAGCCAGGATGCCGCCCTGGATGGCCGCCCCCGAAGCGACTGCCTCGTCGGGGTTGACCGACTTGCTGGGAGGACGGCCAAACAGCTCCTGGACCATCTGCTGGACCTTGGGCATGCGGGTCATACCTCCGACCAGCAGCACCTCTTGGATGTCTCCCTTGGACACATCGGCGTCCTTCATGGCCTTCTGGCACGGGGCCACGGTGCGGTGGATCAGGTCGGCCACGAGGCCCTCGAGCTGGGAGCGGCTCAGCTTCATGTTGAGATGTCTGGGACCGGAGGCGTCCATGGTCAGGTAGGGCAGGTTGATGTCGGTCTGCAGCGAAGAGGACAACTCACACTTGGCCTTCTCAGCGGCCTCTCTGACCCTCTGCAGGGCCATGGCGTCTTTGGTCAGATCCATGCCGCACTCTCTCTTGAATTCCTTGACAATGTGTTGCAATATGTGCTGGTCAAAGTCCTCTCCTCCCAGGAAGGTGTCTCCGTTGGTGGATTTAACCTCAAACACACCCTTCTGCATTTCCAGGATGGACACGTCGAACGTACCGCCGCCCAGGTCATAGACGGCGACAATCTTGTCCATGGTCTTGTCCAGTCCATGGGCCAGAGCGGCGGCTGTTGGCTCGTTGATGACGCGGAGGACGTTGAGACCGGCGATCTGACCGGCGTCCTTCGTGGCCTGTCTCTGGGAGTCGTTGAAGTAGGCCGGCACTGTGACCACCGCGTCCTTCACGCTGTGACCCAGGTAGCTCTCGGCAGTCTCCTTCATCTTCCTCAGGATGAAGGCGCCGGCCTGGCTCGGGGAGTACATTTTCCCTTGAACCTCCACCCAGGCGTCGCCGGTCGATGCGCGCACAACCTTGTAGGGAACATTCTTCGACTCCTTCTGGATGTCCGGGTCGTCGAAGTTCCGTCCTATGAGCCTCTTGGTGGCGTACAGCGTGTTAGCGGGGTTGGTCACAGCCTGCCGCTTGGCGGCCACTCCCACCAGACACTCCCCGTCGGACGTGAAGGCGACGACGGAGGGGGTGGTCCGCGCTCCTTCCGCGTTCTCCAGCACCTTGGCCTGTTTGCCCTCCATGATGGCCACGCAGGAGTTGGTGGTGCCCAGGTCGATGCCAATGACCGTGCCTCTGGGGGCCCCGGACGCATAGGTCCTCCTGGAGAGGGCTCTGAGTGCATCGTCCAGTTGGAAGCCGTTCCGTGTGCAGTTCCATGAAGGAAGAAGAGCCTTGAGGACGTTTCTAGTGATGGTCAGCATGGTGTAAAAGCAGTGAATATACTGTATGAAAGCGATATACTGTATCAGCTACATATATGGGTCATCACAGGCATGGTGTCACCATGACTCAGCCATAACCACATAAGGAGTTCCCAATGCAGCTGAGCCCAAGTATGGAGTGTGTTGTCTATGTCTATAACCGCAAAGTGTCATCATGACATCAAGCTAATCTGTCTGGTCCATATGTGGGCACGAAAGGGGACATTCCCATTATGGACACAAAAGGGGAAAGCAGTGGTGGAAAGTAACTAGGTACTTTGTACTGTACTGTACTGTACTTAAATACAATGTTGAGGTATTTGTACTTTACTTGAGTGTTTCCAATTTCAAGTACTTTTACTTCTACTCCACTACACTGCAGAGGCAAACATTGTACTACATCTAGTGACCAGGTCAGGAGACAACTGTAATAACAAGAGCCCATGTTCATATTCCTGCGGCATCAAAGACACCAATGAACATTATACTGCGGAGAAGGAGGACCACCAACATACCTGGGTGGCGTGGTGGAGTTTCACAGCACGCCGAGCGCAGGGACTCCAGAAGGACTGAGTGAATGCATGGAGTGTAGCCCCGAGGCTAAAAAGACAACAAGCTGTCACAGTCAAGTTCAAGATCACTAAACAATAAGTGCAGGCGATTGTTTAACCCATTCTGAACGGGAACCCATTTTGGTGTTAGCATCATGTCGTGCTTTAGCTATTTAAAAATAGCAGATCTACAAGCTCATATTGCGATACGAGCTTGTAGGTCTGCTATTTTTTGAAAAATCGAAGAACGACATTTTTCTGAATCTGATCTCAGGTCAGAATGGGTTAATCAGACCAGTGTGTGTCCAGTGGAAACCTCGTGTGAATCTGATCTCAGGTCAGAATGGGTTAAACAGCAAGATGGAGGGAATTACCTGCACGGCAACCATGCTGTAGCGGTGTAGCCCAACGGGCCAGCCTAGTTCAGAACTTTCGGTGGAATTAACCCCAGCCGAGGAGAGACAGCCACAAACGAGCAGACGGAGAGACAACACAGCTGACATGTGCAGGAAGAGACTGGCGCTGCCTTATACTGCTGTCAATCAGACCACTAATCAGTGGGAGGATGGACCATAAGCACCAACGCCCATCCTGCTACACAGACATGACACAGACATGCACACACACACACGCACGCATGCGTGCACGCACACTCATCCTCTTATTGCTCTTCTGGGAATGGCCTTATCCTCTTACAGCACTCAAATGGGAAAACTGCTGGGGAATTTACAGAAGGGGGTGAGGTGGGTCTTCTTGCATCAAGTGACGTCACCTCGGTACATAGAAACACTTAGATTAGTGATAGAGAGAGAGAGAGAGAGAGAGAGAGAGAGAGAGGGGGGGGGGGGGGGGGGCTGCGTGCTGGTGGTTACTATAAAACAAATTGTAGCATTTACTCATGTTTGTTTGTGTTTCGTTTCACGTTATTGCTGAGTGACGCACACATGCAGGCAAAAGCAAAAAGGGGTTTAGAAGTGACAATGTGGGTAAAACACACTTCTCACAGAGACTGATTAGGCTACTAATGATTGACAGGTGCAGCAGCTTTTGGGAGCGTGCCTGAAGATGTCCAACACAGTTCTGGAGAGAGTGACTCGGTGCTTGTCCAGTGCAGACAGGAAATTATACGTTCTCCTCAGACATTCATATTTTGCTAAAGTGTATAATAAGCTCTGTATCTGGTTAATTGCGGGAGGATGCAGGATTCGCAGAGTCCCGCTGATTTTATCTTGAGCGCCCGTGCCCGCCCGCAGGTATTTAAAATAAAATACCAACCAACATTTACATTGGGTCCCGCTGGCTCCCCCGTTACAGCCCTTGAGTGTGATCCATAATTCCATATAAATATCATCAAACATGTTTGAAAATGATGGGAGGGTTCAGATTGGACATTTGAGCACTCATACATCAGGGGAAAGAATGCGCACTGTGTGCAAACTCCTTTAGTGTAATTTCTAACAAGAAAAAACAACAACCTCCGGGATGACGGGTCCCGAAGAAATTTCCGGTCAGGAATTTGCGTGCCCTGTACCTGGGAGGCCTGGGATCCCGGCATTAAACCCTAGTACAGATATACAATTATACAGTTGCAGTACAAGAGAAAGAAAAGATAAAAGTAGGCTAACTCAATCAAAGGCAGTGACAAACTGAAAGGTCTTTAGTTGTGATGATCTAAACTCTCAGAGGGTGAAGCAGAGAGGTCATTATGTCAGTTGACCTTGCCTTTATCAGCCCTAGGGGTTATACAGCAGTTGACCAATCAGAAAAACCTCTCAGTCCTCTTATCACGCAGGTAAAATAAAGTCTGGGTTTGTGATACAAAAGTACAACAATCTCACCTGTCACATCCAGCTCTGTGGTGACTCTCCGAGGTCAGAGATGTGACACTTGTAGAGTCCTTCATCAGACTTGTAAACACTGTGGATGGTGATCTGTCCTATAGACTCAGTGCCGATGAGGGATCCGTCTTTATAGAAATCAGCTGGACGCTCAGAGGATGGTCTAGCAGTTTTTTTTTATTTGTACGCGCAGTGCAGAGTGACATCACTTCCTTCCATCACAGGAGGTGCAGGGCCCTCCAGGATCACATCTCCAGCTGAACAATGATATAAATAACATCCGAATAGAAGAACATTAGACTGAGGTTACATCACTCTGAGCAACATTATATCCCAACATGAGGTTTAACATGAAATACTCTTGAACAAGGTTCAAGGTTTCTTTATTTTGTCTCCCGAGGGAGACATTTGTCCTGGACCCCAAGGACCCGCCCTGCAGCATACAGATACAATACAATACAAGACAATACAACAAAGGCACACAGTGACCCGTACAACAGACAACTGAAATGAACAGAACAAAGTTGATGACTTGCTGAACGTATACCAGTCACAGTGAAATGCGCTGGGTTGCTCTTCCCCTTTGAAGACTCGCACCAGTAAGCTCCACTGTCAAACGTTTGCATGGACCTGACAAAGCATCCTGTGTTGTTCATCCTCCCCCAGCGACCATCACTACACTCTGAGGTGATGTTCTGGATGCTGGTCCTCTTCAGTCTCCACACAGCAGAGTCAGACAGTCCGTCCTCACAGCTCAGAAAGACAGACTCATATTTAAAGAACTGAGATCTGTCAGGCCTGGGTCTGAGAGAGGCTGTGGGACAGAGACAGAGATATAGGAGGATGTATATTGCTTGTTATTCCCTGATTTCAGTGTTGTGGATAATTGGATCATCAGGTCAGTAGAAGCCAAACAGACTTACCTCTCATGTCATCACCACTGTTTGGAAATTCTGCTGAGACACTCACCATGAAAATAACTAGAGAGAGAGAGAGAGAGAGAGAGAGAGAGAGAGAGAGAGAGCATAAAACGTACTGATGTCCAGGTGGTTTTCAGAACACACGCTCGCACATGTGCAGGAAGGCAGGCAGGCAGGCAGGCACGCACGCACACATGCACACATGCACACACGCACACACACACACACACACACACACACACACACACACACACACAAACTCTACCAGAACTCTATAGAGCGTCACAGTCTCGACGAGGGCACCAGGAAATAATCCCCCATTCATTTTCCCCATAGACATTTCAAAAAGTCTTTATTTAAACAAAGCCAACAGCCGATTTGACAAATCATGAAATAAACACATTAAAAATAAATACAAAATAAGTGTTGTATCCTGCCCTTTTTCCGTCTCTTTTAATGTCTTTAAATTAAGACTTTTTGAAACGTCTATGGGGGGAAATTAATGGGGAATTATTTACTGGTGCCCTCGTCGCTCTGAAAGGGGGCGGGACTGCGAAGCCCTATGCGTGAGTACGATAATAGAGTATAATTGAGTGTTTCTACTCACAGACTAGAAGGTAGAGCGATGTTTGCTCCATCCTGTGTTGCTGCTGCTCACTGACTGACTGGCAGACAATTCATAATGAGACCTTTAGTGACGACGTGGTGGAGAGGAAGAGGTCGCATCTTACCCAGAAGGTGGTCGACTGATGCAGTCACGGGGGAAGAAGCTACAACAAAGGTAATGGTGTGTGGGCAGGAGGGCTACAATGTGGTCCACCCATGTGGTTTAGTTTATTTATTTATTTATTTATCTCGTTGTGGTTCTCGACATACAAACATGACTCAAGGACAACCCATATTTTGAGTTAATTTAGGGTAGTGGTTTCCAAACCGGTGAAAATAGCCAAGCTCACAACACGCTGCTCTCCGCAACGCGTGGTGAGCTTGTAGATTGGCTATTTTTCACTTCCGCTTAAAAGTTGCATTTGTTTAAATCTTTTTTTTAAATATTGTTTGAATTTACTTTAATGTATGAAAAAGGCCCCATCACCCAGCTCTGAATCAGTCTTGAGAGATTACATTAGACAGGTTAGTCTACATAATAATAAAGCATGTTTAAACTTGAGCAGCCATAATTTAGTGGTACAAATAGGTCACCGATTTGCGTCCCAGCCCTATATGTCTACGTGTGGAAACGATTATAAAATATAAATAATAAAGGTTATAAAAACCTTTGACCTCTGACTCGAGTGGTGTTGTGTAAGGAACACTGAACATTTAATCAATCATAGACACGGAGTCAAGGTCAGCTGCACACTTTCACTTTCAGTTGTGTCAGGGGATTTCTGAGAAATGGTCTGATCTACTTTGAAGCATCAACCCACACACACGCCATCCCACAAACGCACGCACGCACGCACGCACAGACGCAGGCACGCACGCACGCACGCACGCACGCACGCACACACACACACACACCATCCCACAAACGCACGCACGCACGCACGCACACACACACACACACACACACACACACACACACCATCCCACAAACGCACGCACGCACACACGCACACACACGCACACACACACACACGGCTGTATCGGTATCAGAACACTGCCATGCTGCTGTCGATTCAACTGCAGTTTGTATTGACAGCAAAAAAAAAGCTAATTATAGAGAGAGGAAAAAAAGTCATTTTAAAAAACACCTAGTTTAAGATGCCACATGTTTAAATGAAATACATGTTTTCTGCTGCTAGCACGCTGTAGTACTACTGTAGTAATACTGTAGTTTAAGATGCCACATCACTGGGCGAAAAGAGCAAGAATCCCTAGAATCCGTTGCCCGAATATTACCAGATATGATTCAAATCTGGTGATATCCATATGGATACTCTCCGGATTCTTGACATAATAGATTTCATGTTCGGAGAATATTCAAACTCAGGATTGGGACCACTTTATTCTTGTAGAATTTGGAGTAAATTGGATCCAATATACATGTCATAGGCAATGTCAAGATATGTCCACTATCCATATTTCAAGTCCTAACACCAGGTGCAATTTTGTCCGGATATGACCTGTAACCATGTCCCAAATCCAAACACTAGTTGTATCTTGTGTCAGAATATGATCTGAATATGACCTGTAACCATGTCCCAAGTCCAAACACTAGTTGTATCTTGTGTCAGAATATGATCTGAATATGACCTGTAACCATGTCCCAAGTCCAAACACTAGTTGTATCTCGTGTCAGAATATGATCTGAATATGACCTGTAACCATGTCCCAAGTCCAAACACTAGTTGTATCTCGTGTCAGAATATGATCTGAATATGACCTGTAACCATGTCCCAAGTCCAAACACTAGTTGTATCTTGTGTCAGAATATGATCTGAATATGACCTGTAACCATGTCCCAAGTCCAAACACTAGTTGTATCTTGTGTCAGAATATGATCTGAATATGACCTGTAACCATGTCCCAAGTCCAAACACTAGTTGTATCTCGTGTCAGAATATGATCTGAATATGACCTGTAACCATGTCCCAAGTCCAAACACTAATTGTATCCTGTCAGAATATGACCATATACCACACACAAATTGATCAGTATGTACCCAAAACTTTATACTAGGCCCAGTACAGCTCCTTTTTCCTGTACACCAAATATCATCAAAAAAGGCTCACAACTAATTGGTCAGGTCAGGAGAAACATTTTTTTTTATTATTATTATTATCCAAAACACATGCACATATGACATGCTTAAACATGTAGCAGGTGCAATGTTAAGAGTCCACAGAACACATACATACGAAATAAATGCTTAAACATGTACAGCTAGGTGTAACGTTAGAATCCACAGAAGACATGTAAATATGAAATGCTTAAACATGTAGCTAGGTGTAATGTTAAGAGTCCACAGAAGACATGCAGAAATAAATGCTTAAACATGTAAATAGGTTCTAACATTAGTTAGAATCCACAGAAGTGAACCTTCCAAGCCTGTTTTCTCAACTCGCCGTTTCTCTGCAAGACATTACTCTATAAGCCATATATCTAAAACTGGTGGGTCAAACTGAACAACCTTTTTTCACATAAGAAATAAAATAAAACGACAGGATGGGTCCCTGAGTAGCTGAGAGGGTGAATAAAACAATAAAAACGACAGGGTGGGTCCTGAGAAGCTGATCGATACATACCACACTCTGGCGTGGTGGACATGTGCCCTCGCACAGAGGTTTTTGGTCCAAAGAAGTCTCTCCTGAACAAGGTCAACAGTCTCACACACAAGTCAGGGAGGGCATGGAGTGCAGGAGGGGAAACCTCACTCAGACTCTTTGGGCTCCATCTTGCGCCACCACCCCTTATCCCTAAACTTATTTGCCATTTTTTACTATTTTAAAACATTTAAAAATAGTTCAACTAGCTACATCTACATCGACACATTGTTAGCTTGTCAGTAGATGGGCTATTTGTACTATTTTAAAATAGTTAAAAATGGCAAATAAGTTTAGGGATAAGGGGTGGTGCAAGATATAGGGCTCACACACACACACACACACACACACACACACACACACCCTCTGTCACTCCCTCCTCCTACAGTCTCTTTCTCTTCACCCTCCTGCTGGGCTTCCTTTATGTAGAGCCGTAAGTTGGCGTCAGCTCCTTTTAGGTGGATCAGGTCCGCCACACTGAGGAACGTCTCTCCCACCTCTTTTCTCTTTTTGTAGAGCTGGGTAAACATAATGTGAAAGAGCAGGTTAGACTTTTAAAGCAATCAAAAAAACATGCTATGCTAGGGGTCATTTTAACATTTACTCAGGCATAAAATAGAAACCCAGACTTCTTGATTCAGCAATTTTCAAATTGAGACATTTAGGACACTTAATCCAGAGCAATTTACAGTAAACTAGAAAACTCATAAATACATATTTACTTTTGATCATCAATGACTATTTCTAAGAGCCAAGAGTATAATCTGTACAGTGATACTATAAGTAAACTAACTGCTGTCTACATAATGTGATAGGTAAATTACACATTTTAGCCTATATTACTGTTATCAGACACTTATCAGTAATTTATCCACTACCAATTACTCTATTTTAACCATGTTAGATTAATAATTGACAACATCCGTTTTTTGGGGGAAATCAAATCAAATCAATGAACAGAAATTGGAGAAAAAAAACACAGCTCCATACGTATTAGGATAATATCAGTCACCAGAACCAAGGACGGTGTTTTCAATGAATCCAACCTATCTTGATATAATAGGCAATAGAATCTGGTGACTTACAAGGGATTGCGTGTTTGTCAATCACAACGAAGTATTTGTGTATCGCACTCTTCTGGGTCCCCACAGCAAGTAGATAGGGTTGAAGGCTCTCTGTGATGCTGTCCAGATGCCCCTCGACACTGATCCCAGTCTGTGACGACAAGAGAAATTAATTAGTCTCGCTATTAATATTAGTCACGGTTTGCAAACAGTTTAGAGCCCAACTGTTATGGGATATCCACCAGAATCACTTATTGGCACAAAATGCAAGATGCTCAGCGATTTACAATAAGCAAGGTAATACATTGATAGAACTAGTAATGTAAGAAAAACATGGGTAGAAGACCAAGCAACTATTCAGTTAAAATATATATATTTTTATATGCAAGTGCTACGTTAAATGCTATGGGCTGGAGTCTGAAGCTGACCTTGATGAACTTCACCAGGTGGTCAATGGCCTGTCTGGCCGATAGCTTTCCGGGTCTCTTGTTTTTGCCTTGTGGTGAAGGTGGCATGAGGTGGATCATGAGCAAGATGGACGACATCTCACTGTCCCATCCTGAAAATACAAGAAAATTCACAAATACAATTTTTATTAAAATCGGTTTACACTTTGGTTTCAAAACCAAACTCTTCCATATTCCTTTAATTCCAGCGTACCATTTTCCAGTTGTTCCATTGTGGATTCAGCGTTATGAAGCAGATCTTGAAGGTCGGATGTCTGGGTGAGCCCACGGCTTTCTTTCAGGACTTTCTGCATGTAGAAAGTGGGCCACCTCCAAGAACTTTGCAGAGATGTCATCACCAAACATCAGCCTGAAATACTGCTCTATCTGCAGATGGAATTCAGACGACAACATGGTTGAAAAAAACACCAGGGATGTTATCTGTTTAGTTATTTTTCATTTCAGTTTTACTTTAAGGCAAGTCAGTTAAAGAGCCACATACCATTCCTGCGATGTCAAGAAATCTTGGAAAGGTGGTGAATATTTCAGAGGACTTCACTGGACCATGAACCATTGCTTGGCGATGGGTGAATGTCTGTTTCATCTTCTCCTTGATGATTGCTTCATCAGTTGTATGCTTCATCAGTGCGATGGCCCACGACACTGGGTTTCTGTGGTTAGCTGGTTTTCCTCACTGAAGGGGGATCTGTCGCCAGCATCTGGTCCACCTGTAACAGTGTTGAAACCACTCATACTACTGCAATACTTTCCAGTGATATTTACTATAAGGATGCATCTAGATGTTTGCCCAGGAACCAAACTAGTGAAAACAAAACATCTTCAAGCTCACCGCATGTCATGCCGCGTTGTGAGCTTGTAGATCGGCTACTTTCACTACTTTATAAACACTTATCTCCTAATTTATGGAATTACTCAGGTTTCTTTTGTTTATAAATGAAATTACTAAAATAACACCAGAGGGCCACTCTTGTTTATTTGCCACCACTGTAGCAAAAATGCATTGCACACATTAAAAGTTAATTTAACATGCCCTTCATGGAGACTTGCTAAAATCAAGGTCAAAAGGTCTGACATCTGCAGTGCTGAACTAGGAGAAAGCTCAGCATACAGAAATGTTAAATAATATTTAGTTGAAAACAGTCCTATTTTGAGCAACCAGAAGTGAGGAGTAAAGAGTTTGGACTTGTTTTATCTACTTGCATAGCTCAAATTGCCCTGGGGGTCTGCCAGATAAGGGGACAATGCAGTGATATCTTTGCATAATGCATATTCCTCTTTGTTACGCCTTGAAGGACTCGTCCTATAGTGCATGGACACACACACAAACGAGATCCAAACAAAAGTATATTTGTGCCGATGCCTTCTGCAAAAGGAAGGCTCTTGGTCTGCAACAAGTAAAACAAAAAAAGTATATTGGGTGCTTATGTTTATATGCAGTGAACATACCCATGTTCACTCGCCATGTGTGCCACAAGTATCTTCACCAGGTCACGTCTCCTAACATCTGTAATGCTTTTGGTCCGAGCATACTCGTTCATGATCCTCTCCCCTCCCGGTTTGTCCTTCAGAATCCTTTCAATCATCTAAGTGGGAGGAGACAAACAGGGGGGGGGGCACAGTGATAGACAGTAATATTTTTAAGCACTGGCGCAACAGGCCCTACATTTGGTGGCAAAGTATAGTTACAGTGACAAAAATGTAAACCATGCTCCCATCCCGCGACTCAGTTGCTCAGCTGAGAGACAATATTTCCTCGCTCAGGTGGGTGCGGAGGCTAGAGAAACGGGCAACTGGCATGAGAGTGGCCACCATCCCCCCTTTTCTCCGCAATTGTACTTGGCTATTTGATTATCAGAATCATCATCTTCAATTCAATCATCACCAATTTCAAACAGTCATCTGCAAAGCTTACCTGAGCGAGACGAGTCTGGTCAGCTCTGTTGCTTTGCGCAGGACTCGGCTGCAAAATTATGGTGTCATCAGAGTCTCCATTTTCTGCACTGGAGCTGCTGCAGCTGGCAATAGAGGGGCTTGGAGTGGGGCTCACTGGATCTAGCCATGTTGACATAACAGGTGATAATAATAACATGTGAGAGGGGATCGTTTGTGACAAGTGTGATGTGAAAAGACACTTTTTGTACATCAGAGCATTCTGAAGTACAAAAATACATGACATTTTAGGTTAGCCAGGACTGTGTGGATTACAAGACTCCAAATTAATTAGTAAATAACTCACCTTCAGGATCTGGGCCTAAACGCACCCAGGTCTGGTTTCTTTACAAGAAACTCAAACGCCTCCTCATCAACTTCCGTGTTCAAGTCATCATAGACTTTTAAATCCAAAATAGGAATTTAAAATTTCCTGGAAACTGAAGACAAAACAAGATTGATCAGAATCAGACTTTGTCATTGTGCTGAGAGTGCACGGGCCGCAGCAACTTGGGTCGCACTGCCACATAAATCTGTTGTGCAATTTATTAGATTTTTATTAAAGGTCACACATCTATGTCACTTTAGATTTGAACCACTTTAACCATTATTTTAAACTTTAGCTATTCAAAATATAGCTTTTCAAAATTAGCAGATATATATAAATATATATATAAGATCATAGCGCACCACTGAGTGCTGTGAGCTTGTAGACCTGCCATTTTAGAAAAATCATTAACATTTGTGCAAAATTTTGAATATATATAATTATATATATTATTTTTTAAAGCAACATTTCTAACTCAAATCTTTCTCAAGGTCTCTGGAACATATTTATAGATGGGGGTCTGCAGTCAAAATACATATAATTATATGGGTAAAAAAAGCACCATTAATATAGAAACATATGACTCCCAGTTGCATAGGCCCTATGCATAGGGCATGCCATAGCCATTGTGAAATTTGTTTCACTCACCAGACTCCAAAAATGATTTGAAGGTCAGTTGCCCGTCGTAGCAAATGTGACCCTTACAGCCTACATCCTTTAAAACAAATAAATAATAAGAGTTACTATGACGATATAGGGCAGTGGTCTTCAACCCATTTCATATCAAGGCCCATTATTCTTTCAGCTTTTGAGCCCTGGACCACCATTTCATGAGATTTAGCCTCTCAGACCCAACCCATTGATCAAAAATAAGTCTACATTCTCTAATTATGATGTATAATTGTAAATGAAGTAATGCAGATGTTTAACAATAATTTAATTATTGTGTAAAATGAAACCTCATGAGTTAAAGAAATATCTATATGGGTCAAGAGTTAAAGATCTATAATCGATATCGATGTCCGTTTGTTTGGATAGTTTTATGACCAAGCAAGCATGTTCACGGACTACACTCACTACAGTGGTTACATTAAATTACATTACCTGGTACAACATTAATGAATAAACATGATAGCAATACTGTTCATAATGTAATACTCGTGTTGCACCGACGTACATTGCGTTAATACGTTATGCTATTAATTAAAAGGTTGTTTAATCAATAGTGTGCCTGCTAACGTAGCGTTAGCCAACATGCTAACATCCAAGTAGTAACTTGTGGCCACTGGCCAGCTGGCCTGGAAGCTGTAATGTTCCAAATCAGTTACAAACATTGCCATTTACTAAGTTAACCAATAATAATCTTACCTGGTATTTTATCCATCAAAGTGAAGAAAAGGTTTAAATAAAATGAAGTCCAGTATAGTAGCGCGGTGCCGATGAGGACTGAGGAGAAGTGCCGTGTTACTTGCCCGTGTAGTGTACTGCTGTCTTCTTTAGCTGCGTTCGGAGAAAATGGCGCCTTCTTCAGATTCAAAAAATCTAGGCATAGTAGGCGTGGCCTTGCTGTATTACTCCAATAGAAATTCTTCTGGAATTTTGCTCTCACTCTATTGGTCATTGGAGATGGCCATACTAGACTTTCATGTTACACTATCACATTGCATTTAAACAAAATATTTACACAATTAGAGAATGTAGAAGAATGTGTTATTTTGTTCAACGTTTGCCTGCAGCAGATTTTCCTAATTAATTAGAGAGAATTGTGTGCGTGCGTGCGTGTGTGTTGTGTTGTGTTGTGGTGTGGTGTGGTGTGGTGTGTGTGTGTGTGTGTGTGTGTGTGTGTGTGTGTGTGTGTGTGTGTACGGTTGTAATGCACGTAGCTCGAGAACCGGCCCACCGACTTCAAATTTGACACATGCGTTATTGCGTTCCACACCCCCACAGGGAGGGCAGTGCCCGGTATCGAGTCAGTCGGACCCATGGTTTTCCAGAACCACCACAAAAAGGCTCTGGTCAGGCTCTGCCAGTGGGCCTAATGATTGAAACATCACGGTTTCCCGAGTCCACCTCAGCGGCTCAGCCCATACATGCAGGCAGCGGGGAGCTACCGGGGGTGTAGGGGGGGTGGTCACACCCCGGCCCGGACCTCCTGAGGGTCCGGACTGTCAGATGATCGATGGACGATTTTTTACACAGTCACTCACGACTGATAAAACCATCGGGCCCCCGCGAATCCCAGGCTCCCGCAATTAACTAACTAACTCCTCTTGCTTCTGAAGAAGTCGCCGGTCGCTTTCTTTTTTTCTCTGATGTAAAGAGAAGTTTGTGGCAGCGCGAGCTGCGCGCGCGACCCATGCTGCTGCGGCCCGTGCACTCAGCACATCGCAATTTCGTTTTTTTCTGCTGCTGCAGTTGGAATTAAATAATGACAAATCAAGCAATCTTGAATCTTGAATTAACCAGATACAGAGCTTATTTAGCCTATAATAGCCTACACTTTAACAAAATATCATGTCTGTCTGATGAGAATGTACTGCGCTGCCGAGAGAGTCACTGTAAGCCGTCCAGCCAGGGCTACAAAAGTGGCAAGACCTGTCACTCATTAGTAGGCTAATATAATCACTCTGTGTGATTGCATATGTGTGGACTTCCTTTTCTCCACAGCGGACTGTTTCGATTCTAAACCCCTTCTCCTTCTTGTTGCTTTTCCCTGTGTGCGATCACTCAGCAATAAGGTGATTTAAGTGAAACAGAACACAAAGATGAGTAGTATAGCCTATTTATTTTTTTAACACGCAGCACCTCTCTCTCTCTACGTCTCTCTCTCTCTCTCTCTCTACGTCTCTCTCTCTCTCTCTCTCTCTCTCTCTCTCTCTCTCATGTGTGTGCACTGCTGCGCAATGTCACAGACACAGACGCGATCAATAATATATAGCATAAATAACAGGCAAAATATAACACTTTCCCTCTATCTGTGTGACTGATCATCTCCTCACACACATAACTCCTCTCTCGTCCATGCACGCCTGCTCAAATTAGCAGCAACTGTTAGCGTAAATGTTTTTTTTTCCCGTTGGGGGGGGGGGGGGGGGGGGGGGTCATGTTCGGTGAGGCCCGGTCGTGCTGTCTCACCCCCCGGCCCGGCCCGGCCCAATGTTGTTCCGCCACTGCATGCAGGCTTCTTCACCAACTGTAGAAGCTCTTTAACAGTTTGAAGGGGTTTACGGCACACAGGCATGACTTCAGTGACCTGTCAACCGGCTGGATACAGAATGTGCAGGGGTCTTAGTCATTCATGAGCATGCAGAGGACATATTTTATCTCCTTCTGACTGACTTCAATGAGCCAACAGGGACTGGGAACCAAATTCAACCAATAATGCTCTGAGCCCTGCTTGCCTAATCTGTACAGTAGGCTATGCACATTATGCAATTTGGCTCGCCGAGAGTAACGAGAAATTATATAGGTCTCCTCAAAAATGGACACTCCTAAAGGTCAACGGTCACCCAAGAGGCTTTTCAAGTGTCTCTCAGACACTTCTAAGTACGTCGACCATGAAGACTAGACGACATTCGGACTGCGCCGATTAAAAAATAAAATAAATTGTTTCAGGTAAAAGACACTTGTTCTGACTTACTTTTTGACGCTGAATCTGATATGCTTGGTGTTGTAGACATACTGGAACATTAAGCAGCTGCTGTTCAATTTTTTAGATTCCTAGGACCTTTTGTTGATCAGGCAAGTCTGACTGTGTGTGTGTGTGTGTGTGTGTGTGTGTGTGTGTGTGTGTGTGTGTGTGTGTGTGTGTGTGTGTGACTTCCGTTAATCTCCATTATGTATAACCATTCTAGTCATATGCCTACTGTTTAAAAAAGCTGGTGAGAAATGATGACCAAAAGCTGACTAGCTGCTATATAGACAAATTTCAGAAAGCTCAGCTGGTGCACTGCCACCAATACCAGTGTGCAGCATTTAAGGGTTTCTATTAAAATAATAAGGAATGGCAAGTGAAAGGGTATTAGGAGGACTGTACTGGTCAAATGACGTAAACTGCACAGTTCCCTCGCCATTTGTGGCTCAAAGTGGGAGGTCACTCATGACACCATGACCCAAATGGCATTGAGGATTCACATGACTTCACTTGGCATATTAATTCATCTTTCAACTGTCTTCCAGGACATTCTTCCCAAAACATTGCAGCTCATTTGTCTGTAGTTAGATCGACGTATGATCGACCACACAGAGTTGGAAGTGGACTACAAAATAATTTACAGGCACATACAAAATGTGCATGGTGCCTGTCTGTGTTTTGGTAAATGGCACCATCATAATATGACATCCCAGTCTCCCACCTGTCCAGAGGGGTTTGAAAATGTCTGTCTGTCTGTCTGTCTGTCTAGATATATAACGACTGGCTGCCAAGGGTTATTGAGTGTGGGACAGGAAAATCTGCGGCGCCGATCTACAAGCTTTCAACAAACTCAGGATATGCATCAGAAATGTTCGTATTCTAGAAGAATCTTAAAACCGGAAATTAGGGATTCTTGCTATTTTCGCCCTCAGGTCATTTTCGGAACACATACATGACAAAAATAAAATTACGCTCATATCCTAGTACAATATATTGTTCCAGGGTGTATATTGAGTTCATATTTTACATAATATGCCGCATTTCAACAAACTCAGGATATGCATCAGAAATGTTCGTATTCTAGAAGAATCTTAAAACCGGAAATTAGGGATTCTTGCTATTTTCGCCCTCAGGTCATTTTCGGAACACAAACATGACAAAAATAAAATTACGCTCATATCTTAGTACAATATATTGTTCCAGGGTGTATATTGAGTTAATATTTTACATAATATGCCGCATTTCAACAAACTCAGGATATGCATCAGAAATGTTTGTATTCTAGAAGAATCATAAAACCGGAAATTAGGGATTCTTGCTATTTTCGCCCTCAGGTCATTTTCGGAACACAAACATGACAAAAATAAAATTACGCTCATATCTTAGTACACTATATTGTTCCAGGGTGTATATTGAGTTCATATTTTACATAATATGCCGAATATCAACAAAACTCAGGATATGCATAAGAAATGTCCGTATTCTAGAAGAATCCTAAAACCGGAAATTAGGGATTCTTGCTCTTTTCGCCCAGTGCATGTTTAAATTAAATACATGTTTTCTGCTGCTAGGACGCTGTAGTACTACTGTAGTAATACTGTAGTTTAAGATGCAACATGTTTAAATGAAATACATGTTTTCTGCTGCTAGGACGCTGTAGTACTACTGTAGTAATACTGTAGTTTAAGATGCCACATGTTTAAATTAAATACATGTTTTCTGCTGCTAGGACGCTGTAGTACTACTGTAGTAATACTGTAGTTTAAGATGCCACATGTTTAAATGAAATACATGTTTTCTGCTGCTAGGACGCTGTAGTACTACTGTAGTAATAATGTAGTTTAAGATGCCACATGTTTAAATTAAATACATGTTTTCTGCTGCTAGGACGCTGTAGTACTACTGTAGTAATACTGTAGTTCAAGATGCAACATGTTTAAATTAAATACATGTTTTCTGCTGCTAGGACGCTGTAGTACTACTGTAGTAATACTGTAGTTTAAGATGCCACATGTTTAAATGAAATACATGTTTTCTGCTGCTAGGACGCTGTAGTACTACTGTAGTTTAAGATGCAACATGTTTAAATTAAATACATGTTTTCTGCTGCTAGGACGCTGTAGTACTACTGTAGTAATACTGTAGTTTAAGATGCAACATGTTTAAATTAAATACATGTTTTCTGCTGCTAGGACGCTGTAGTACTACTGTAGTAATACTGTAGTTTAAGATGCCACATGTTTAAATTAAATACATGTTTTCTGCTGCTAGGACGCTGTAGTACTACTGTAGTAATACTGTAGTTTAAGATGCAACATGTTTAAATTAAATACATGTTTTCTGCTGCTAGGACGCTGTAGTACTACTGTAGTTTAAGATGCAACATGTTTAAATTAAATACATGTTTTCTGCTGCTAGGACGCTGTAGTACTACTGTAGTAATACTGTAGTTTAAGATGCAACATGTTTAAATTAAATACATGTTTTCTGCTGCTAGGACGCTGTAGTACTACTGTAGTAATACTGTAGTTTAAGATGCCACATGTTTAGATTAAATACATGTTTTCTGCTGCTAGGACGCTGTAGTACTACTGTAGTAATACTGTAGTTTAAGATGCCACATGTTTAGATTAAATACATGTTTTCTGCTGCTAGGACGCTGTAGTACTACTGTAGTAATACTGTAGTTTAAGATGCAACATGTTTAAATTAAATACATGTTTTCTGCTGCTAGGACGCTGTAGTACTACTGTAGTAATACTGTAGTTTAAGATGCAACATGTTTAAATTAAATACATGTTTTCTGCTGCTAGGACGCTGTAGTACTACTGTAGTAATACTGTAGTTTAAGATGCAACATGTTTAAATTAAATACATGTTTTCTGCTGCTAGGACGCTGTAGTACTACTGTAGTAATACTGTAGTTTAAGATGCCACATGTTTAAATGAAATACATGTTTTCTGCTGCTAGGACGCTGTAGTACTACTGTAGTAATACTGTAGTTTAAGATGCAACATGTTTAAATGAAATACATGTTTTCTGCTGCTAGGACGCTGTAGTACTACTGTAGTAATACTGTAGTTTAAGATGCAACATGTTTAAATTAAATACATGTTTTCTGCTGCTAGGACGCTGTAGTACTACTGTAGTAATACTGTAGTTTAAGATGCAACATGTTTAAATTAAATACATGTTTTCTGCTGCTAGCACGCTGTAGTACTACTGTAGTAATACTGTAGTTTAAGATGCCACATGTTTAAATGAAATACATGTTTTCTGCTGCTAGGACGCTGTAGTACTACTGTAGTAATACTGTAGTTTAAGATGCAACATGTTTAAATTAAATACATGTTTTCTGCTGCTAGGACGCTGTAGTACTACTGTAGTAATACTGTAGTTTAAGATGCAACATGTTATTTACAAACAAGTTTACCAAGATTATATTATTTATTCATTGATAAATAGGTTATGATGTAACTGAATATATAATTATTTCTCCTCTACATTCGCTATTTTACATTTTAGACTTTCAAATGTGCATCGGTTTAAACTGCCTGTGTTGCCGGTGTCTGCTGGTGAAAGGTGCACCCTTTCACCGGGTGCACCTTTCTCGTCTCAAAGCCAGTCCAGGCAGCTTGAGTGACAGGTACCTTGTACACGCCCACTTTCTCAAAAAAAAGCTGCTTCCTCTAGAGTTTTGCTTTGCTTTATTTTCCAGCCTTTATTGATCTGAACGGGGCTTAAGTCATGTTGATTAGGTGATGTAAAACAAACGGTGCAAACAAACATTATGACGTACATTTTCCCTTCATTGTCAATGGCGTTTACAAAACAAACATTAAACTAAAGACAAACATTAAACCCTTGTGTCCCTATAGGAGGGGCTAGTGCCAAAATGTCCTCTCAGTACAGGGTTGTGTAGCATGGAATGGCCTTCCTCTGCGTAGGCCTATAAGGGATTGTGCTACATTTCCATCTTTTAAATTCAATCTGAAAAAATGGTTGCTTCAAAACCGAAGCTGTAACCATTCATGATTATTTTAGGTGTATTTCTTTTTTATGCTGTGTTCCCTATGTGTAATGTTATGTAAATGTATTCCACTCTGTGGATGAAAATTAGCAACTGTGCTATATCCAGTGTATTTACGTCCATGTGACGTCCATTAATATGCATTGTCCTGTCCAAATAAACCGAACGGAGCGGATCTCAACCCCCCCGTCTTCAGTGCTCTCCTCTCCCCCTCTCGGCATTTTAAATAGCGGCTCTGTATGTAATGTTAATGTTGATTTAGCAAGAGCATACCGTAGAAATACAGTCAGGACAGGACAGGTCGGATCAGGGATGTCCACATGCAGCAGCATATCATACAACTGATATAAAGGCTATTCATTATTGATCTCTCTCTCGGGACGTTAGTTCTTTGTCTATAGACTATATATATATATCTGCTAATTTATATTATTTGTGTGTGTTTAGTCCACGGTCAGAGTCAGCTACGGGTTTCAGTTGTTCACCTCGGTGGGAACCGGGAGGGGGTAATTACTGCATGTTCACTGAGAGAGAACTGGCTCGCAGTTGCAAGTGATCCCCGTGTCACAGAGGGAGGATGTGTGCTGTACAGTTATTTATGAGGGCTTCTCAATCAGATGGGATGCTTAGATCGGCTCAAAAGTGTGAAAGGACGCGTTCTGAGAATTGTTTTTGCAGGTGATGGTATTTATTCATGTGTTGCATTCCGAAAGCATGTATTCCGGGAGAGTATAATTGCTCCGCAGCGGTTGGAGGTATGTGGTCTTCCTACTGTTCCATTGGTGTCGGGGCAGGACACGTACTGGTCGAGTAGTATAGTGCTGCCCTGAGCTTATCAGTGACAATATCAAGGTCCAGATCTCCCCATGTCCCTGACCCTGACGCGACCTCATTTTCTGCCACGGGTGGGAGGCGGGTGTGGGAGGGGCTGGATGGAGCTGTGCGGCTATATGATTGGGCAAGACGGGCTGTCAGTGGGGTGTATAGGCGTCATGGTCTAAAAACTATAGGGCGAACGTCCCTCCCACCCCGGGGGCATAAAACTATATAGTTTGTGTCCCTGGCTAAGCAGTGATTTCATCTCAGAATAGTGGTAGGAGTTTTGGCTCATGCGCGCAAGGCCAGAGTTATACTCACATGTTTCATGACGTTCATTTTCATTTATTTTTATTTTTATTTGAGGTTTCATGACCTCAATGACACCCCCCCTGAACTTTGAACATTCAGTGGATTTTCTGTGGCCAAGGAGTTCTTTCTGTGTCTGTGAAGCCTCTTGAGCTGCAATGAAAAGAGGTGAAAAGAAGATGGTGTTAGCATTATGTTATGCTTTAGCTATTTAAAAATAGCAGACCTACAAGCTCGTAGCGCGCCACCGAGTATGTAGTATGTAGTGCAGTATAAAAGTACAATATTTAGATCTGAGATGCAGTGGAGTAGAAGTAAAAGTATTAATATTAATATTAACATGTAGATCTGAGATGCAGTGGAGTAGAAGAAAAAGTATTGGAAATTGAAAATGCTCAAGTAAACTACAAACACCTTAAAATTGTATGTTATACTTTAGCTATTGAAAAAATAGCAGATCTACAAGCTCATAGCACGGCACTCAAGCTTGTAGGTCTGCCATTTTTGCCATTTGTGTGCATGTGTGCGTGCGTGTGCGTGCGTGTGTGTGCGTGTGTGTGTGTGTGTGTGTGTGTGTGTGTGTGTGTGTGTGTGTGTGTGTGTGTGTGTGTGTGTGTGTGTGTGTGTGTGCATGTGTGCGTGCGTGTGTGTGTGTGTGTGCATGTGTGCGTGCGTGCGCGTGCGTGTGTGTGTGTGTGTGTGTGTGTGTGTGTGTGTGTGTGTGTGTGTGTGTGTGTGTGTTCTCGCAAGAGGGAGGGGGGGAGCAGTTCAAAAGATTATCTTTTGGGCCAGTATTGATTATGTTTGTGTGTTTTGTCTTCATGCTGTACCTTGACTGGTACAGACAGGCAGGCAGGCAGACAGGCAGGCAGACAGGTAGGCA
>NC_139706.1:490000-497500 GCF_964188405.1 Protomyctophum parallelum | reverse complement strand
CAGGCAGGCAGGCAGGCAGGCA
Organism: Protomyctophum parallelum; assembly: GCF_964188405.1. Taxonomy (NCBI): domain Eukaryota; kingdom Metazoa; phylum Chordata; class Actinopteri; order Myctophiformes; family Myctophidae; genus Protomyctophum; species Protomyctophum parallelum. The sequence goes on along the minus strand of NC_139706.1, from coordinate 497,478 downwards.
GGCAGGCAGGCAGGCAGGCAGACAGACAGACAGGCAGACAGACAGACAGGCAGGCAGACAGGCAGGCAGGCAGGCAGGCAGGCAGGCAGGCAGGCAGGCAGGCAGGCAGGCAGGCAGACACGGCAGGCAGGCAAGCAGGCAGGCAGAGGGCAGGCAGGCAGGCAGGCAGGCAAGCAGGCAGGCAGGCAGACAGGCAGGCAGAGGGCAGGCAGGCAGACAGGCAGGCAGGCAGGCAGGCAGGCAGACAGACAGGCAGGCAGGCAGACAGGCAGGCAGAGGGCAGACAGACAGACAGACAGACAGACAGACAGACAGACAGACAGACAGACAGACAGACAGACAGACAGACAGACAGACAGGCAGGCAGGCAGGCAGACAGGCAGGCAGACAGGCAGACAGGCAGTAAAGAAATAATAACTGTGAAGAAAGAAGTAATTTTTACTATTTCATTTGAGTTTTTTCGCTGTTTGTTCTGAAACGCCATGCAGTGTCCTGTTTTATATAATGATGTCATGCCATGTTACTCACATGTTTTATAATGATGTCATGCCATGTTATTAACATGTTTTATAATGACGTCATGCCATGTTACTCACATGTTTTATAATGATGTCATGCCATGTTACTCACATGTTTTATAATGACGTCATGCCATGTTACTCACATGTTTTATAATGATGTCATGCCATGTTACTCACATGTTTTATAATGATGTCATGCCATGTTACTCACATGTTTTATAATGACGTCATGCCATGTTACTCACATGTTTTATAATGATGTCATGCCATGTTACTCACATGTTTTATAATGACGTCATGCCATGTTACTCACATGTTTTATAATGATGTCATGCCATGTTACTCACATGTTTTATAATGACGTCATGCCATGTTATTAACATGTTTTATAAGGACGTCATGCCATGTTACTCACGTGTTTTATAATGACGTCATAATGATGTCATTAACATGTTTTATGATTATGTCATGCCATTTCATTAACAGTGGTGTAGAGTAACTGAGTACATTTACGTTAAGGGTAGGCCTATTTGAAAACAGCAGATCTACAAGCTCACAATGTGTCACAATGTGAGGCCTTGTGAGCATTGTAAATCGGCTTTTTTCAAAAGATTGCATTTTGAAAACTTGAAACGGGACATTTCTGCACTTTTACTCTTGGTTCTTTAAAGTGTTAGATCAGATGTGTGGACTAGATTAATAGACTACTTTATTAATCTATATCATTAATCTAGTGGTTGTAAAGGTATTCATTGATTGGTTGAGTGAGTCCCGTGGTGAGAGTTCTGATTGGTTGAGTCCCGTGGTTTTGGTGAATATTAAGTAGTTCTGGTCATTTGGTGGTGGTGGGAGTTTGGGGTTCACTCATTGAAAAAAGATCACACCTGTGTGAAGTGAGTGGTGCAACTCCGTGTGGGGGCCCCCCGGAAGTTCCAGACCCACAGGACCAAGGCCCGGTTCCGGCGAGCCGCCCCACGTCCGAAACGCTAGATAAATGACAGAGTTACCGTGTGGGGGTCCCTCTACTGTACTGTACTGTCACTGTACTGTACTGGCACACCCAAAATCACCATATATACAGTTAATATGTGCACGTGTGTTTGTGTGTGTGTTAGGTTGCACACAGGTGGTGAAAAACAACCCTGCTATTTCACAACGTTGGTTCAACTTTGACCTCTCTGTCACATGATGGAACTATTTGTTTGTGCTGCTTCTGGTGTACTGATACAGTCTGTCTGTCTGTCTGTCTGTCTGTCTGTCTGTCTGCCTGTCGTGTGGACTGTATGGATTGGATAGATGATCAGATGATAATATATAATCTTTATTCCTTGGGTAAATCCCTGTCCTGACTCCTGTTTGATTGATTGATTGAGATATTTATTAACAGTTTGCAGAATTACAGTAGGCTACATTTCAAGCAAAAACTCAATACAAAGAATGTTAACTGTGAGTGGACGACCCAATTAAGCATTACACTTGTTTACAACAGGGTTCAGAAAAGAAAAGAAACATATACAGTGAGGGGGAAAAGGGGGAGGGGGGGGGGATTCAGATTTTACGGGGGCCAGTTTCGAATTGCAGCCTGTGTCATGGTAGCTATATTAGCCCAATGTGTGTGCGTGTGCATGCGTGTGCGAGCGGAGAGAGACGCAGAGAGAGAGTACAGGCCAGTGGTCCCCAAACCTTTCCATGTCAAGGACCCTCAAATTGACACTAATTAGCCCACAGACCCCCATTTGAAGAGATATGCCAGGGACCCCATAGATTTTAAGAATCTAGCAGTGTCACAGACAGCCAGTGTGACATGCATTAGTCCATGGACCCCCATTTGATGGCATTTATGTCTCTGGGACCCCCCATTTATATTGTAAAATCAATGTTAATTAACTCTGAGAGTGTACAAACTATCATTTAGCTGGGGACCCCCTGGAACTCTCTCAAGGACCCCTGGGGGTCCCCATAACCCACTTTGGAAACCACTTTCCATAAGCTGTAGATCGGCTATTTTGGGAGAAGAGATGGAACGTAAATATAACATTGCTGTGGTTATGATGAAATAAATATAATTTTGTCTCATCTTGGTAGCCCACCAGAATGCAATTCAGCTAGATATAGCTGATTCTGACAACTGCTCAACAGTTGTACCTGATTCTTTTGCGCCTCCCAGTGGCACAACCATAACATTGCACATCATATAGAACAGTGCAGTATTACATACAAGTGAGGACATCAAGGGGTCGATTTAGGACTTCTATGTTACTTACTTCTATATTACTAATCTAATTACAGTATTATGATCTGGGGGCGTGTAGTATGTCATATTGCAATTTTGGGCATGTTAAGAAGCGCTTTTGACACCCCGCGGAGTGCGCAAAACGGCCTTGAATTAGTCATGGGTGTGTTTAAGGCGTGTTTGAGACGTACCCAATCAACATGTCCGTACTATTCTCTTTACCAGTCAGCTGATGTCACATACGGAATGCGCACTTTGGGGGTCGTGGTATGACATTTCTTCAGGCTGGCACCATAGAAGACATGACATGCCTTTGTCACATTTGGGTTAATTATTCCTATTGCACTGCATGCTGTCACCTTTATGCCTCAAAAGAACAGACCCACCTTTCAGATCGGAATGGAATTGCGAGTAGATAGCAGCATATTGGCAAATTGCCAATCCATGCGTAATTAATTAATTCGATAACGATAGAACCATGTACCATACAGCGAATGAAAGCAAGATTCATAAGGAATATGGAGATTTTTACATTTAATAAAACGGTTGAGAAATGAGAGAACCATGAGTGTTTATAGGCTAATATCAACGTTTTTTTATGAAAGACCAAACGGGCTGTGAACTTGAAGAGCTCAATCACCATCCCAACACGGAAGAAATATAGCCTAGTGCATGCATGTATATGCACTGTTGCACTTGCACACAGTAGCCTACACACGCTCTTTATTTGTTTCTATTGAAAAACACCAGTAAAATAACGTTTATTATATTTTATTTCATTCAAGTCACGACGAAGGAATGAGTTGAATGCGTGCTGCGTAATGCTGTGGCCCCGATGGTATGGTCTTCGCTGAGTTCGCTCGTAGCATTTTATTGAAGAAGACTTGAATCGGGTGTGATACAGCATATGAAAGCACATTTCCCACGGATTATGGAGATGTTTTTATTTATTTTTAAGGTTGAGAAATGAAAGAATTATGGCCGTTTCTAATCTCAACATTTTTTTTTAAAAGACGCAAATCTGCCATGTCTCATAGAAACAAGTAAATAGGTCTATAAAAATAAGCGCATATAACAGGGGTCTGTAACCTATTTTAAATGAAGTGCCATGTTTTTATTTTCTAAATAGTGAGTCTGCCATATCCAGATTAATTTGAATGACACCACATTAAAATAAAAAAACATATTTTGATTGTCCACAAATATAAAGTTCTTCCTTCTTTTTAAATATGTTCTTGCACATTGTTATAATGATCATTATATATCCCCCTGCAGTCAGAGTTCATAGTTTTAATGAATGAATGTGATGCATTGTGAGCTGGTATAGATCTGCTATTTTCAAAAGTAATCTTTTTATTTAATTTTTGGATTAGCTGTCCTTAGTTGGGCAAATGCATTCATCTGGGGATCCTTGACATGGGAATGTGCTGTGTGACGATCACTGGTTTAAACAACATTAGGAGAAAAGCCCAAATAACCACTTTAGAAACAAGAAAAGCAACCACACAAAGCAACTTTACAGAAAAATAAGCCGCTTATAATAAACAGACATGGCAACACTCTACCAGCCTTCCAGAGCCGCTCAAGTGTCAAATCAAACAGTGCTTTTTGCGTTTATGAGGTGGTCAGACCCACGTCTAATCGTTATGCGCTGAGTGTCTTTAGGTCAAGGGGCTTAATAGCAAATTGCGCAAAGCGAGAATAATTAACATATGGACACTCCCACAATGCTAAAATATTCAGGGACGCGGTATGCCAAATGTGTGTGCGTTCAACACGGGCCGAGTGCGTTCAACACGGGCCGATATGCCTTTCATAATACGAATGTGCGCAGAGCGAGGCCAATTTATGTATCACGACCTGCTAAACTGCACCTTCAAAATCGACCTGAGAATCTCAACAATATTAGCCCAATGTTGCTGTTAGTCTATAAAACCAACTCGTTTCACTTGAATAGTGAAATAATAGAAACTTTTGGACCTTGTGCGCTCTGTGTGTGTGTGTGTGTGTGTGTGCGTGCGTGTGCGTGTGCGTGTGTGTGTGCGTGTGCATGCGTGTGCGCGTGCGCGCGTGCGTGCATGCACGGAGAGTGACGGAGAGTTCATTATTTAATGAAAATCAAGATTTAATGTCCAATCTCGCTTGCAGCCCACGTAGGGTGGGATACATGGGTATCAGTCTAAAATACGTCTATTAGACATATTTTAGACTGATAGCCGACTAGGCTAATATCGGTATGTCACTGGGCTAAAAGTGTAAGTTTTTTAGAGGTCTAAGCTTAGACTCTATAGCCATCTAATAGACGTCTAATAGACGTTGACTGCTAGACTTCCCATCTAATCTTAGCCCCTTAAATAACCACTATTAGTTCGTTTAAAACTAGTCTATATTTTAGACGTCAGAGTCTAGACGTTGTTTAGACATATAGTAAACGTCTAGATATTAAAGGCTACTCATACTAAATAGACTTTTAAACAATATCTACTCAATATATACACTATGCATTTAAAAAAATCTAATTATTCACAAGAAATCAGTATTGCTCCACATATTGTTGACCCAACTTACCTTGATGCAATCCCAGGATGTTCGGACAATTTGGTTAGTTTGGCTTCAGTTTAACACTCATGTCATGTTTATTTTAACACTGGATATAATTAAAATATGTATACACTGTTCCACATTAAAACAAATCAAACTTCAAATATAAAAAACAAGTTACTGCAATGTCAACTGCAAAACATTTGGTTTGGATTTAAAACAACAGACATGTGTGATTTTTTTTTTATGTTATACTTTAGCTATTGAAAAATAGCAGATCTACAAGCTCATAGCGCGGCACGAGCTTGTAGGTCTGCTATTTTTGAAAAATCGTGAAAATGCAGCACAAATCTTTGAATATATATTCTTTCAGAATGAACATTTTTAACTCAAATCTTTGCTTCTGAGGGGTTCCTGGAATAACATATTTTCAGATGAGGGTTGGCAGCCAATTAGATATCATTTTTGGGGTCCTTGACATGAAATATGGAGCACCAATGATACAGAAACATGAGGTATGGAATATGAATTTAGAAGACGTTTAAATAAATTTCGACGTCAGGCCTAAACTTTATCCATGGAAAACAGCATATATACAAGCTCACCGATCGAGTGCCACGCTACGAGCTTGGAGATCTGCTAGTTGTGTGTGCATCACAGCAAACGTTTTTAACTCTTATCTTTGACCCAGAAGAAAAATTAAGATTCCTGGAACAACATTTTCAATGGCCAAATATAGTGGCAATATATATATTAGTGGCCAAATATATATATTTATGGGGGTCTTTGACATTAAATAGACAAAAACTAAAGAAGGGAAAGGACTTGAAATGAGACCTTAACCAATTTGTCTTTTTTTGTCTAGGAAATTTCAAGGACCCCCATAATTATATATATTTGGCCACTGACCCCCATCTGAAAATGTTGTTCCTGGGACCTAGAATCTGGAGAATATGTGACATTTTTCTGTCTGGATCTATGTTTTCTTTAGAAATAAGGCCTTAAAACTCATTAAGCTCTGAGTTTTACAAAGAAAACATAGAACAAGTGCAATGAGACTGAGGCAGGTAATATCACAGTCCATGGAAGGAAAGAAACATGCACAGTTGAGACCAGGACGTTGTACATGCACAAATGTGCACAAAACTGTGCATGTTCCTTTCCTTCCATGAAGCAACATGGTGTCGCCCGTACGGTCTTTGCTTCTCCGGCCTCTGTTGCACCTGGGGCCTGTTTCATGAAGCTTGGATTAACTAATCCAGGATTTAGGCCAAAACCAGGCTTTTTAAATCCTGGTCTTTACAGCCTGGTTTATTCCGTTCCACTAAAGCCAAGCGAGGCTCAGAATTGGCGGATTTGGCGAGCCGGGATCAGCAAGCCTGGCTGAATAGACAGCCTGGCTTTTTGTCTCTAGGTATTATGGCAGTTTGCATCCTTAATAGTTGCATTACTGCCCCCTTCTGTATATCTCTGTATCTTTACTAATCTATTCAAGATGTACTGATACAAGGACTTAAGCTTCTAAAATAAATACTGCTGCTGTAATTAAAGAGAGAACAAGAACATGCATACTCTCAATAGTGGATAGACTGAATGATTAACTACCCCAAAAATATAGTTTACATTTTACCACTACTATTAACTTAAAACAGAATTCTTAATATTGTAAGCATAATGATATTGTGGCATTGTGATATTTGGCCATAACTCCCTCCTCTGAGGGAGCTACCTTTGGGGAAGGGGGTTGTTGTCCAGACAGGGGCCAGACTGGTGAGCCGATAGACAATTCCTTTGCACCCAAAATATGGGTGTGACCAGCTTAGTGAATTGGGCCCAATGCCTTAAAGTATTCAGTAAATAAATAAATAATTGAGATTTTTTAAGTTACTTTCATTTTTTATGTAGCCAAATTCAAATTTCTTCCCAAAGAATATTAACTTTAAGCATTATAATCATGCTTGTTTATAATATGTACAACATTTTCCAATAAATTAATAGCAGCTAAGATAGCTGATCTAGAAGCCATAATGTGTCACAATTGTAACTGCATTATGCCCTAATCCACAATACTCATTCTCCATGCAACACAAAACTCCTTGCAGCCATTAACCCCAATAGCAGTTTCAGTGGAGTAGTGGTAAAAGTATTTAGTAAGTATTTAGATCTGAGATGCAGTGGAGTAG